>NC_134083.1:116754188-117354188 GCF_000715075.1 Nicotiana tabacum
TGACCCTTTGTATCTAGTCTGCAGAAATTTAAACTGTTTGACAGTTGGAGTTGAGTATAAGAAGTTATGGGTGATACACTACAGGCTATCAGAGAAGAGTTGTGGAAGAGGTTGATGTTTTCAGCATAAGCATGTAATGATCCAAAGGTCCATTTTTAGTTCTAGAGATCGAAATTCGATTTCGAGACTTCCGAGATTTTGATAATGAATTATAGGAGCGATCTAGAAATTTTGGTCTAATTTCATCAAGTCACGATTGTGTTTTTAGCATGAAACATGAGTTAATTATTTAACAAGCGAAATTGGTATCGCATTGAGAAAATGAGCTCCGAATTGAGTTTCGATTGAACGAATAGGTTCGTATTATTATTTGTGACTTATAGGAATACGAATCGTCAAATTTCGAGTTCGTATGATAGAGTTAGAGCCTTTTTAGTGAAAACAAATAATTGCTGGTGCAAGCAAGTTCTGGTGTGGACTTTTAGTGACGAAAAATAGACTTTTAGTGGCGGAAAATGGACTTTTAGTGACGGATGGGTAGAAACTTAAGGACCAAAAATGGTCATTTCCTACATTTCATTTTGAATTTTTGGAGCACGGTTCTTGGGCGATTGGAAACAGCCTCTCTACCTTTTAGGTAGGGGTAAGGTCTGCGTATAGACTACTCTCCGCAGACCCCACCTGGTGGGAACATACTGGGTTTGTTGTTGTTGTTATTGTTGTTGTTGGGAACCCCAGACCCCACCTGGTGGGGTAAGGTCTGCGTAGAGACTACCTTTCCGAGTTGTTGTTGTGCTCCAAAAAGTTTGGATTTTTGGAGCACGGTTCTTGGGCGATTTTGAGGATTTCTTCACGACTTCAATTTGGATAAGTGTCCTATATCCAAAAGTGATTATATTTCATAAATCCATGGTTATATTCATCATTTATTTCGTATTTAAATGGAAGAAATCAAGAATTTTGCAAAACTTTTCAAGAACAAAAATTTTAGATTTGGAGGTTGAGTTTTTATCGGAATTTGATAAAATTTATATGGGTGGACTCGTAATTGAATGGATTGTCGGATTTTGTGAGTTTCATCGAATTCTGAGATGTGGGACCCCTGGGCGACTTTTGAGTTAAATTTCGAATTTTGTTGGAAAATTAGTATTTTCATATGCAATTAATTCCTATAATTAGTATTGACTGAATTGAATTAATTTGGATAGATTTGAGCTGTATGGAGGTCAACTCAAGCAAGAAGACAATTTTGGAATATCGACCTAACTTCAAAAAAAGTAAGTATTTTGCCTAACCTTGAGTGGAAAAAATTACCCCTTAGGCATCGAGTCTTATGTGCCATTTGTGAAATGTGAAAAGCTGTGTACGCGAGGTGACGAGTACGTACTCGGTCTTATATGTGCAAATTTTATTGGGTTAAAGTCTTAGGCATTATTGTGTAGTAAATTGGATAATTATTGGCATTTATTAAATCATCTATGTGCCATGCCTAAATCCTTATTTGTTGAATTTGTTTTTATATGACAATTTGATGTGATTATTACTTGAATATTTATGTAAATTCTGTGAGTTTGTTGATTTGATATTTCCTAAAAATAATTATATTATGGATTTTCCATCTGCAAATAATTAATAAACTAAGCTTAAACTGAGGCGTTAATATAATTATCAAGAATTTGGATTAATGAAGGCGCTTCCCTATACTGAGTATTTTCTATCTCTGTTGATTATTTTTGAGGTTGTATATACGTTGTGTGGAGCCTTGGGCTATTTCTTGAGAAATTTATTGATTTTACTATATCATTGGAATTGGTTGTGGTTGTTGGGCAAATTGTAATAGGAATTGATTGTGTTGTGTTGTCGTGATAATATTCCGTGTAAATTGTTGTGTGATTTGAGTTATTATTATGAGCATATAAGGGTGGCATTTCACTTTTGATATTATGTGGGTATAAGGGTGGAATTTCACTATGGTTATGTGTGTTGGTGATGTTGTCTGGGCGGAGTGATAAGAGTAGCTATTATACGGGGCGATAAGGGTGGCTATTGATATTGTCAGGTGTCACGACCCAAAACCTAACCCGTCGTGATGGCGCCTATCGTGATACTAGGCAAGCCGACATCTCCAAAACACTTTCAACATTTAAGAGAAATGAATTAATATATTTAAAATAACTAGAGTCTTTCATAAAAACGGGGCAAAACCCAAAGCATAAGTGCGGAAAAATAGCCCGACATCGGGGTGCCACTGAGTACATGAGTATCTATACCAGGAGCAGTCTAATACATCATCTAAGGAATAAGAACTGAAATGAGAATAAGATAATGAAGGAGAGCCAAGGCCTGCGAACGCCATGCAGCTACCTCGATAGTCTCCGAAATCAGCTGCTCAAATATCAACACCCGCTACGACCGGTAACACCTGGATCTGCACACGAAGTGCAGGGTGTAGCGTGAGTACAACCAACTCAGTAAGTAACAAAAATAAATAAGGAACTAAGAAGGTAGTGACGAGCTATACAATTACAGTTCATTTTCAATAATTCAGCAAAGAATATACATGCTTTCACATCCGGCAGTTTAAGTCAAATCAGTTTTCTACAGTTAAAATTCTGGTAATCCAGATATAGAATCTTTCAGGAATTTCATAACAATGACAGATAGCAACTAAGTGCATCAACAAATGAAAAAGGCAAGAACAGCCTCTGAGGGCAACAGTCACTCAACTCGTCACAACAGCTCAAATCACTCGGCTCTCAGCCCTCAGTACACATACTCAATAGGTACCTGCGCTCCCTGTGGGTGTGCAGACTCCGGAGAGGCTCCTTTTAGCCCAAGCGCTATATCCGCACGGACAACTCATGTGCTGCACGGACAACTCACGTGCTATAGTATCAATATATGGATCCTCACGAACAACTCACATGTTGCACGGATAACTCACGTGCCATAGTATCAATACCTTACCGATAGACCCTCGGCCTTACTCAGTCCTCAACCTCTCTAGTCTCCCGGGCTCTCGGAAATCACAAAGATCGGCCCAAACAAAGATAACATAGTGTATCAACAAGAATCAAGAAGAGGCTGAGATATGATACGCAAGTAAAACCATGATTGAGTACAAGACATCAATTAGCAGGTAATTCAACAAGTACGCGACCTCTGCGGGTCCCAACAATACCATCACAGAGCCTAAGCATGATTTCTAACATGATTTGCAGTCAAATTTCTATAACACAGGGAGAGCATATAACTAGCAACAAGTTATTCAACTTTATAGTTTCACGGAATGGACCAAGTCCCAATTCCTTCGGTGCACGCCCACACGCCCATCACCTAACATGTGCGTCACCTCCAAGATACTCACATAATCCGATAATCCGGGGTTTCATACCCACAGGACCAGATTTAAAACTGTTACTTACCTCAAACCGCGGAAAATCCTACTCCGCAATGCCTTTGCCCCTCGAATCAATCCCCACACGCCCCGAATCTAGCCACAAGTAGTACGATATAATTAATATAGTCTAAAAGAATCAATTCCACAAGAAAAACACAAAATTATAAGCCGAAATATGAAATAGGCACAACCCGCCCCCCCGGGCCCACGTCTCAAAATCCGACAAAAGTCACAAAACCCGAAAGCCCATTAACTCACAAGTTCACTCGCACTAAAATTATCCAAATTCGATATCAAAATCTCAATCAAAAGCCAAAATCTTAGTTGAAGAACTTCTTCCCATTTTCCCAAATTTTCCACCTAAATCCGAAATTAAAAAATGAAATTAGTGATAGATTAGTGAGATATAACCAAAATGAAGTGAAAAATCGTTACCCAATTGATGTCTCTGAAAATCCCTCAAAATCTAGCCCAAATTCGAGCTTTCAACTCAAGTTTTGATAAAAATGGCCAAACCCCCATTTTTGAAATATTATATTCTGCCCAGGCAGATCCTTCTTCGTGAACGCGGCAACACCCTCGCGTTCGCGTATAACAAAAATCCCACAGACCAAAATTCCCCCTTCGCGAAAGCGAGGGACCTCTCGCGAACACGTACCTTTCACTTCCTGATGCTTCGTGAACACGACACCTACTACGCAAACGCGTAGAAAAAATCCTTGGGGTTCCTAGCTGCTCCACTTCCTTTACGAGAACGCAATGTCCTTCTCACGTTCGCGATGCACTGATCCTCAAACCTTCGCGAACGCGTCCCCATCTTCGCAAACGCGAAGAACAACTACAGCTGGCCTCTCAAATTCCTTATGCAATCGCGAGACTACTCTCGCGAACTCAATGAAAACAAGTCTGCAACAAAAATATCAGAAAATATACTATCTCTCCTAAGTCCAGAGTGATCCGTTAACCACCCGAAATCTACCCGAGGCCCCTGGGACCTCAACCAAACATACCTACAAGTCTTAAAATGCCATACAAACTTAGTCGAGCCTTCAAATCACATCAAACAACAACAAAAACACGAATCACCCTCCAATCCAAACATAATGAACTTGAAACTTCAAATTTCTACAAACCGATGTTGAAACCAATCAAACCACATCCGATTGACCTCAAATTGTACACACAAGTAATATTCAACATTACAGATCTACTTCAACTTTTGAAATCGGAATCCGACACCGATATTAAAAAGTCCACTTCCGGTCGAAATCTCCAAAAATTTGACTTTCGCCATTTCAAGCCTAATTCTACTACGGACCTCCAAAACACATTCCGGACGTGCTCCTAACTCCAAAATACCCAACGGAGCTAACAGAATCGATTGAACTCAATTCCGGAGTCGTCTTCACAGTTCTGACTACGGTCAAAATCCTAAGACTTAAGCTTCTATTTTAGGGACTATGTGGCCCCAAAACCCTCCGAAACCAAAAACAAGACTTCCTGGCAAGTCACATAAGCAGAAATGCATACGGGAAAAGCAGTAAATAGGGGATCGGGGCTAATACCCTCAAAATGACCGGTTGAGCCATTACATCCTCCCTCTCTTAAAACAATCGTTCGTCCTCGAACGAGCATAGAGACATACCTGAAGTGGTGAAAAGATAAGGATAATGGCTGCGCATATCATGCTCGGTCTCCCAAGTCGCCTCCTCAACCGGCTGAACCCTCCACTGAAACTTCACGGAATTAATGTTGTTTGACCTTAACTTTCGAACCCGCTTATCCAAGATCGCCACCGGCTCCTCAATATAAGATAAATCCTTGTCCAACTGGACTGAGCTGAAATCCAACACATGAGACGGATCGTCGTGATACTTCCGAAGCTTAGAAACATGGAATATTGGGTGAACTTCCGCTAGACTGGGAGGTAAATCAAGCTCATAAGCAACTTCCCCAACTCGCCGCAACACCTCAAAGGGACCAATGAACCTTGGTCTCACCTTGCCCTTCTTCCTGAACCTCATAATACCCTTTCGTAGGCAAAACCCAGAGCAAGACTCACTCTCCAACCATGAATGCAGCATCGCGAACCTTCCGATCTGCATAACTCTTCTGTCTGGACTGGGTTGTGTGTAGTCTATCCTGAATCACCTTAACCTTCTCCATATCATCCTGAACCAAGTTTGTACCCAATAATCTAACCTCGCCCGGCTCGAACCAAACCACCGGAGACCTACACCGTCTACCATACAAAGCCTCATACAGTGCTATCTGGATGCTCGACTAATAACTCTTGTTGTAGGCAAACTCTGCTAGTGGCAAGAACTAATCCCGCGAACCCCTAAACTCCATCACACATGCAAAAGAGCATATCCTCTAATATCCGAATAGTGCGCTCGGACTGTCCGTCCATCTGAGAGTGAAATGTTGTGCTCAACTCTACTCGAGTCTCTAACTCATGCTGCACGGCCCTCCAGAACCGTGATATAAACTGCGTACCCCGGTCAGAGATGATAGATACCGGTACACCATGAAGCCTCACGATCTCGCGGATATACACTCGAGCCAGCTACTCGGAAGAATAGGTAGTCATCACAGGAATGAAATGAGCTGCCTTGGTCAGCCTATCCACAACCACCCAAACTGCATCAAACTTTCGCTGAGTCTGTGAAAGCCCAACAATGAAATTCATAGTGATCCGCTCCCATTTCCACTCCGGAATCTCTAACTTCTGAAGCAACCCACCTGGCCGCTGATGCTCATACTTCACCTGCTGGAAATTTAGACACCGAGCTACATACTCTACTATGTCCTTCTTCATTCTCCTCTACCAGTAATGCTATCTCAAGTCCTGATACATCTTTGTGGCACCCCGGATGAATAGAATACCGCAAAATGTGAGCCTCCTGGAGAATCAACTCACGCAAACCATCTACATTGGGCACATATAGCCTACCTTGCATCCTCAATGCACCATCATCCCTAATAGTGACCTTCTTAGCATCACCGTGTTGGACCATGTCCTTTAGGACAAGTAGATGGAGGTCATTATGTGCTCCCTAATACGATCATAAAGAGAAGACCGAGAGACCACACAAGCCAATACTCGACTCGGCTCAGAAATATCCAATCTAACAAACTAGCTAGCTAATGCATGAACATCCAATGCCAACGGCCTCTTTGCTGGTGGAAGATATGCTAAGCTCCCCAAACTCTCCGCCTGTTGACTCAAGGCATCAGCCACCACATTGGCCTTCCCGGGATGGTACAAAATGGTGATATCATAGTCCTTAAGAAGCTCCAACCACCTCCGCTGACGCAAGTTAAGATCCTTCTGTTTGAACAGATGCTCTAAACTCCGATGATCAGTGTAAATCTCACAATGGATGCCATACAAATAGTGCCACCAAATCTTCAACGCGTGAACAATAGATGCTAACTCAAGGTCATGGATAGGATAGTTCTTCTCATAGAGCTTCAACTGGTGTGAAGCATAAGCAATCACTCTACCCTCATGCATCAGAACACACCCAATACAGATCTGGGAGGCATCATAATACACTATGTAAGAACCGAAAGCTGATGGTAGAACTAGAACTGGAGCCGTGGTCAAAGAAGTCTTGTGCTTCTGAAAGCTCTCCTCGCACACATACGACCACCTGAAAGGAGCACCCTTTTGGGTTAGTTTGGTCAAGGGTGATGCAATAGACAAGAAACCCTCCACGAAATGAGAAAACTCCGAATCTCCATGGTTGAGGACGGTCTGGGCCAACTCTGAACCGCCTCTATCTTCTTCAGATCTACCTGAATACCCTCACTAGACACCACGTGCCCCAAGAATGCCACTGAACTAAGCCAGAACTCACTTGGAGAACTTTGCATAAAGCTTCTCCCCCCTCAACCGATGTAACACAATCCTCAGATACTAGGCATGCTCCTCCTGGCTACGAAAGTACACCAGGATATCATCAATGAATACAATAATGAATGAGTCAAGATAAGGCTGAAACATACTATTCATCAGATGCATGAATGCTGGTGGGGCGTTGGTCAGCCCAAGAGACATCACAAGGAACTGATAATGGCCATATCGGGTTCTGAAAGTTGTATTGAGAATATCTAAGTCCTGAATCTTCAGTTGGTGATACCCTAACGCAAATCAATCTTGGAGAACACCTTCGCTCCTCGAAGCTGGTCAAATAAATCATCAATATGCGGCAATGGATACTTGTTCTTGATTGTGACCTTGTTCAGCTGCATGTAATCAATGCACATTCTCATAGTACCATCCTTCTTCTTTACAAATAGAACGGGTGCACCCCAAGGTGATACGCTAGACCAACTAAGCCCCTTATCAAGGAGTTCCTGAAGCTGTTCCTTTAACTCCTACAACTCCACCGGCGCCATACGATATGGTGGAATAGAAATGGGCTGAGTGCCCGGCACCAAATCAATACCGAAGTCAATGTCCCCGTCAGGCGGCATGCCTGGCAGATCTGCAGGAAACATATCCGGGAAATCACAAACCACTGGAACAGAATCAATAGCAGGGACCTCTGCACTAACATCCCTCACAAAAGCCAAATAGGATAGACTACCCTTCTCAACCATCCGATGAGCCTTCAAGTATGAAATCACTCTACTGGGAATATAGTCTATAGAACCACTCCACTCAACTCTCAGCAACCCCGACATCGCCAACGTCACAGTCTTCGCATGACAATCTAGAACCGCACGACATGGAGACAACCAATACATTCCCAAAATCACATCAAAATCGACCATACTAAGAAACAAGAGATCCACTCTAGTCTCCAGACTCCTAATAGTCACCACACATGACCGATATATATGGTCCACAATGACAGTATCGCCTACCGGCATAGACACATGAACATGTAAAACTCGAAACTCACGGGACATATCCAGATATGAGCAAAATATGTGGACCCATATGAATAGGTGAAACCAGGTTCAAATAATACAAAGGAATCTCTGTGGCAAACTAAGACAATACCTGTGATCACATCATCCGAAGAAATGGCATCTGCTCCGGCAGGAAGAGCATAGAAACGGGCCTGGCTGCAACCTGATCGGCCTCCCCCTCTAGGGCGACCCCTAGATGACTGAACCCCACCCCTAGCTGGCTGGGCGGGTGATGAAGCTGATGGTGCTGGTGCCATTGGCTGAGAACTCTGATGTGGAATCCCACCTAACAACCTAGGGAAATCTCTCTTAATATGACTAAAATCTCCGCACTCGAAGCAACCCCTCCTCTGATGAAACTGCTCCTCCTGATACCCCGAAGAACTACTCGTAGACACCTGAGCTGATGAGGCAGGGTGAGAACTCTGCACTGGTAGTGCACTGAATGAAGATTGGCCCTACTAATAGCTGTGTGAACTATAGCCAGATGATGCACCACGGTGAACTGGGCGAGCCGTCTGAGCATGTCTGAAAGAACACCACTGCATCCACTCTGGCCACGAGGCCTCTTGGCCTCCCTCTCAACCCGCTCCTGGCTGCGAAGCATCTCAATCTGACGAGCAATGTCGACAACCTCGTCAAAAGTAGTACCAGACACTTTCTCTCTAGTCATAAGAAATCGCAGCTGAAAAGTGAGGCCATCTATGAACCTCATAATCCTCTCCCTGTATGTGGGAACCAACCAGATAGCATGACGGGCCAACTCTAAAAATCTCATCTCATACTGCGTCACGGACATATCACACTGACAAAGTTGCTCGAACTGTCTGCGCAGCTCCTCTCTGCGGGACCGAGGCACGAACTTCTCCAGGAATAGATGGGAGAACTGCTTCCAGGTAAGGGGTGCTGTGCCTACCGGCCTACACTTCCCGTAAGCCTCCCACCAACTAAAGGCAGCCCCAGAGAACGGAAAAGTAGTGAACGAGATCCCACTGGTCTCTAGAATACCTGTTGTATGGAGTATCCTTTGACATCTGTCCAAGAAGCCATGTGCATCCTCTCCCTGAGTACCACTGAAAGATGGAGGCTGGAGTCTCCCAAACCTCTCCAATCTACGCTGCTCATCATCAGGCATGACAAGAACTACATAGTCCTGAGCAACTGCAACCGGCTAGGCTGGTAGTGCCCCCGGTGTCTGGAGTCCCTGTATGACCTGCTCTATTGTGCGGGCGGCAGGAGTCTGAGCACCTCCCCCAGCCTGAGAAGTGGTTGTTGCGGCCGGAACAGAGACCCAAAGCATAAGTGCGGAAAATAGCCCGACATCGGGGTGCCACTGAGTACATGAACATCTATACCAGGAGTAGTCTAATACAACATATAAGGAATAAGAACTGAAATGAGTATAAGATAATAAAGGAGAGCCAAGTCATGCGAATGCCATGTATCTACCTCGATAGTATCCGAAATCAACTGCTCAAATATCAACACCCGCTACGATCGGGAATACCTGGATCTGTACACGAAGTGCAAGGTGTAGTGTGAGTACAACCAACTCAATAAGTAACAAAAATAAATAAGGAACTGAGAAGGTAGTGATGAGCTGTACAATTACAGTTCATTTTCAATAATTCCAGCAAATAATAGACATGCTTTCACATCCAGTAGTTTAAGTCAAATCAGTTTTCTACAAAAGTTCAAGGTAATCCAGATATAGAATCATTCCGGAATTTCACAACAAGGACAGATAGCAACTAAGTGCATCAAAAAATGAAAAAGGCAAGTACAACCTCTCAGGGCAACATTCACCCAACTCGTCATAATATCTCAAATCACTCGGCTCTCAGCCCTCAATACTCACTCTCAATAGGTACCTGCGCTCACTGGGGGTGTGCAGACTCCGGAGGGGCTCCTTTCAGCCTAAGTGCTATATCCGCAAGGACAACTCACGTGCCATAGTATCAATACCTCACAGACAGGCCCTCGACCTCACTCAGTCATCAACCTCTCTAGTCTCTCGGGCTCTCGAAAATCATAAAGATCGGCCCAAACAAAGATATCATAGTATATCAACAAGAATAAAGAAGAGGCTGAGATATGATACGCAAGTAAAACCACGACTGAGTACAAGACATCAATTAGCAGGTAATTCAACAAGTACGCAACCTCTGCGGGTCCCAACAGTACCATCACATAGCCTAAGCATGATTTCTAACATGATTTGCAATCAAATTTCTATAACACATGGAGAGCATATAGCTAGCAACAAGTTATTCAACTTTACAGTTTCACGGAATAGACCAAGTCTCAATTCCTTCGGTTCACGCCTACATGCCTGTCACCTAGCATGTGCGTCACCTCCAAGATACTCACATAATCCGATAATCCGGTATTTCATACCCTCAGGACCAGATTTAAGGGTGGCTATAGGAGAGATAAGGGATCGGGGCTAATACCCTCAAAATGACTGGCCGAGTCATTCCATCAGGGCGGAGGGATAAGAGAGGTTATTATAGGAGTGATAAGGGTGGCTATAGGAGAGTTAAGGGTGGCTATTGTGAGGGATGATATGTGATGATGTAGAGTTATTGCATTGGTAATTTTTATGTGATGTTGTGATTTTCCTTATGTTTATTTTTATATCTTGTGTAATTTGTCTTGTTGTTTCGATAAACTTGAAAATAGTCTGATCTATGTTGAAATTGGGAGCCTGTGTTTATTTCCAGGCGAATTATGAAATGAAATGTGGGCACGAGGTGTCGTGAGTAAATAATGATGATATTGACACGTGAATTGTTCGTGCAGTTGTGATATGAAATGCGGACACGAGGTGCTATGAGTAAATGATGATGATAGAGAAATTGGCACGAGGTGCCGTGGAAATAAGAAAGTGGGTTGAGACCCGTATTTTATGATTTTGAAATGAGGTGTCATAGGGTGACTTTTATTCGAAAGAAATTTATTTGAAAGAATTATATTTGAAAGATATTTATTTGAAAGAATTATATTTGAAAGATATTTATTTGAAGGGAGTATATTCGAAATATATTTATTGGAAAGTATTATATCCTGAAGATTATTATTTGAAAAATATATAGGCGAAAGATTTATATTTGAAGGACTTGATTAATTAGTTGTACTTGTATTCATTATTTGTTGAGCAATATTTACGGTGTTCTTATTGCCCTGCTGTGTATATCACTGGTTGATTATTGTTGCCATCATTGTTATTTGTTTTCTATTATTTTTGTATATATATTACACAGGTTATTAGACTAATGAGTGTCTTGACTGTACCTCGTCACTACTCCACTGAGGCTAGTCTTGATACTTACTAGGTACCGACGGTGGTGTACTCATACTACACTTCTGCACATTTTTGTGCAGAGCCAGGTATTGGAGATATCGGACTCGGACAGTGTTAGAGTGTGATCGCAAGGATTCAAGGTAGAGTTGCTTGGTCGCCGCAGCCCCTTGGAGTCTTTCCATTTTATTATACTGTTAATGATTAATCAAACAGTATTGAGTAATCGATCATTGAGATCACTTCATGTATTCAGTTAGAGTTCGTGACTCAGTATTACCAGTCTTAGGAGGTCGTTTGTAATTATTTCCGCTGTTGGTTTCGATTATCTATTTTTTTTGTTTAAAAAAATGGCTTGAATTGTAACTATAATCGGCTTACTTAGTCTTAGAGACTAAGTGCCATCACGACGCCTGTGGTGGGATTTTGGGTCGTGACAATTCAGTACTTCCAGCTTCTAGTGGTGCTCCGGTTGTTCCGAGGTCTCAGGTTGCACACTTTACTCAGCCACATTCTAGTGCACCTCCTACACGGGGTGCCTTCAGCGGTCAGTCCAGCCGACCAAGCCCGAGCCGGTCCTAACAGCCACACCCATCGAGAGCTTGCTTTGAATGTGATGATACCCGTCATATGGTTAAAGACTACCCCAGACTTAGGAGGGGTGCACAGATTCACGGATTCAGTCACGTCCGCAAACATCTCAGGCCATGATTGCTGCCCCAGTTGCCGCTCCACCCGCACAGCCAGCTAGGGGTGGGGGACAGGCGGGTAGAGGTTGCCCTAGAGGGGGAGGTCCGGCCATATTCTATGCTTTTCCGGGTAGGACGGAGGCAGTTGCTTCAGACTTGGTCATTACAGGTATGGTTCCGATTTTCCATAGAGATGCATCGGTCTTTTTTTATCCGGGATCCACTTATTCATTTGTGTCATCTTACTTTGCTCCATATTTGGATATATCTCGTGATTCCTTGAGTTCTCCTATTTATGTGTCCACGCCTATGGGAGATTCTATTGTTGTGGACTATGTGTATCAGTCATGTTTAGTTGTTATTGGTGGTTTTTAGACCATAGTTGATCTATTGTTGCTTAGTATGGCAGATTTTGATGTTATTTTGCGCATGGATTGGTTGTCTCCCAATCATGATATTCTAGATTGTCACGCCAAGACAATGACATTGGCTATGCCAGGTTTGCCACGATTAGAGTGGAGGGGTGCATTAGGGTTCGCAAATGCGAACTGGAGAGCATCGCAAAAGCAAACAAGTGTTCGCAAATGCGAACTAAGGCAAAATCTGGCAATCTTCGCAATTGCAATAACTAAGCCCCCACTGTCACCTTCGCAATTGCGATAGCTGAGCACCAACAACACCAGAAGTCCAATTTCAGTTCAAAACTATTCTGAAACATGTCTGAAACTCATCCGAGCCCTCAAGGCTCCAAACCAAATATACACACAAGTCTAAAAACATCATACAAACTCGCTCGCACGATCAAAATACAAAAATAACATCTACAACTATGAATCAAACACTAAAATGCATAAATTTCAAAGTAAAGTTCAAGAATTTCTAAAGTTACAACTAAACGTTCGAATCCTATCAAATCAACTCCAAAGGACACCAAACTTTGTAGACAGGTTCTAAATACAATAACGGACCCATTCCAAGTCCCAAAATCAAATTCTAAGCTCGATATCTAAAAGTCAACCTACGGTCAAATGTTTCCAACTTCAAATTATCAAATTTCGGCAAATCAATACAAATCAACCTACGTACTTTAGAAATTAATTCCGGGCATACGCCCAAGTACGAAATCACTATACAAAGTTATTGGAGCAATCAAAACATAGTTCCGGGGTTATTTTTGCAAAAGTCAAAGTTTGGTCAATATTTCTAATTTAAACTTCTAAGTCAAGCATCAAAGGGTCCAAATTAACCCGAAAGCTTTCCGAAACGAAACTAATCACCTCCGCAAGTTATAAAATCATAAACACACATGTGTAAAGTATAAAAAGGAGTAACAAGGTGAAATTACACAAAACGACCGATCGGGTTGTTATAATTTCTCAAAATAAGCTGACTTTTCTAATTTGGCCAAATAGACTATAAGACTTATTCGACTTTGAGGTAAAACATAAAGTGGTAGTAAGAATTTTTTTAGAACAATATGCTCAGATAAGACATATTATAACGTGATATATTTTTTATTATTTAATATTGATCACAGAATAAAATGCATGTACTAATATTAAGGGGTTGGGTTGTTAGAGATATTAAAAAAAGAAAACATGTTATCAAGTACAAAATTTGAGAAACAGTTTCATGTCCTGCTTCTTAACTGATACTTAATAATTATATGTATTTTTTATAAAGGTGTCAATCGAGACGGACTGGCCCACTAACAACCCGGTTCGACCTGGTTCAGACCGGGTTAGCCCGATTTGGTAAGGGGTGGGAAGGGTTGGCTAGGGTGGGGGGTTGTGCCGGACTGGGTCGGGCCTTTTTTTGGCTACCTGTGCACCGGAACGCAGCTAGCCCGCTAACCCGTTTAAGGATTTTAACTGTGTTCCTGCCCAATCCAGCCCGGTCCAGTCCGGTTTAAGTTGTAAGTTTTTTTAAAAAAATTCTAACTGTTGCCAATGGTCAAAATAAAAAATGACCGTTGGGCAACGGTCATTTTTTGCACTTTTAACTATTTCGGCATATCCCCTTACTAAAATAGCCACTCCACCCCTAATAATTGATAAATTATATTCTTAGCCTTTTAATAACTATAAATAGCCCCCCTCTTCTTTATTTTTTCTCACAACTTGCTCTCTTCTTTTACTCTTATTCTCTCTCAATTCCCTCTTGATTATTGAATGATTATTGCTTTCAAGATCTCAATTAATTAATATTTCAAGTTTTATCAATTATTTACGGTAGCCACTACAAAATTACAGTTATCAAGTGAAGTGTGGTTACCATTTTTGTTGCGTTCAAGTTAAATTATGCCCCGTGCGTCTAGAGTGCGTTCACATGTATGGGAACACTTTGAGGTGGTAGAACAAAATGAAGAAGTTCGCAAAGTATAGTGCAAGAATTGTGGTCGAGTCTTTAATGTTTGTCGAAATTGGGAGGGCACAATTGGTTTAAGGAGGCATATCAAGGGTTATCTTGAGCGTCCTCCAAGACTTCGTATTTAAGTTGATTTGAGACAGTTTGTGTTATTTTGAATTTGTTAGACTTATTTAAGCTTAATATTTTAGTTTATAAGACAAGTTAATTTAATGTATTATTATGCAGTGAAAATATGAGATGAATGCCTTTGAAGTTAGATCCTTATATATTGGTCTTATTAAATAATTTTATGTAGCCACTTAATTTTAATTTTCAAATTTTCAAATTCAAATTTCAAATTTAAATCTTTAAATTTTAAAAGTTTAATTTTATGCCTTAAAATACTTAGTAACCCGGCCCGGTCCGGATCCGATAATCCCGAACCCGGACTGGACCACCAAAATTCGGAATATCCCAGCCTACTACCAGCCCGGGACCCTAGCCCACTAACTAGCCTGCCCCACTAATCGGACAGGTTGTTTTTGAATGTCCAGCCTGGTCCAGCCCGTCTGGTAAACACCCTTAAATTTCTATCTGGAAGAATGAGTGGAAACATAGCCTAAGTCCGATAATCACAGATGAAAGGACAAGTAAAAACTCAACAATACGACAACTTTTACACCGCGTTTTAGTCAATAAACTCCACAAGGTACCGAACCTCGAACAAATCACAACTCACGGGTCTCAATACCTGAACCCTATCACTTGGCATCATGTGCCCTCATTACACCTCATGACCGCACTGACGACTCGCGTGCCAAATGGAGCCATTCTCACATAGAAGGCAAGTGAGAAATGGGGTGCATCTATACTCAACAATATCAAGGAAACCTCTTATCCGATAAGAGCGCTTAACTATGTGTTTGCTTGTGCAAGTATCCGAACATAGTTCATACCAGCAAGTGAGCATAAGGAAAAGAACGGACAGCACGTAGAATATTTTCTCACAACTTTCACAAGATCAAGCTCACACAGATAAGTGTACCACTACACAAATATCAACAACAAGAATGCCCCTACGCCCTCACAAATCAATCCCTAACATAGCCCACCTTGTCTCGCCAAATGCGTAATAGTAAAGTAAATGCCGCCTTGTCTCGTCACACGTGCATAATAATGTTCCTACCTTGTCTCGCCACATGCGCAACCCATATATATACACACACACATATATACTGCCTTGTCACGCCGTATGTGCAAATATCAATAGTAACAATAGCACGGCAGAAACCTCGTGCAACCCCATACCAAAGAGATGTCAACAAAGGGCACTCCCGAGATACCGTCTCGTAGTCCCAAAAGTAAATGCTCAACAGGGGATCTCCCGAGGTACCGCCTCATAGTCCCAAAAGTAAATATGCAAGACAGGGGGATCTCCCGAGGTACCGCCTCATAGTCTCAAAGTAAATATGCAAGAACAATATGTACAAAATCAATAATAACACTAATTCAAGGGTACGACAAATAAATCAACTCAGAAATTCCAATACTCAAAGGAACGGAGGAATTAATTCACGAGGAGTAGCCACAATAGAGAATGCTAGTCATAATAGGAACAACTCAACAAGGGAGAAAATAATATGTAACAACGGTCCTACAAAATATAGTTCAACAACAAGGGAGATATCACGAGTCATTAATTCCAATAAGGATAAGTCAACTAAGATATAGAATATCTGAACTTCTTTTAAGATTGGGCAAGTACGAAAGAGACATAACAACTTCAATTAAGAATAAGCAGTATAAAGAAAAACAGTTAGTAAAAAGACAACATGGCGATAGAAGAGATAACAATTTTAGTTAGGGCAATATGACTCAAATAAGCAACGAGGGCGGATCCTGAAGCAATTAGTTCTAATTAATGCAGGTAGAAGTGAAACTAGTAATTAAGAAACGTAATCATAACGAGAACAACTGCATACTCAACGAATACAAGGACCTAAGAACCCAAAAAGGCCAACTTTCCACAAATAAGTCCGAGCACGTACTCGTCACCTCGCATACACGGACTTCAATTAGCATAGAAGACTCAAATCCTAAGGTGTAGTTCCCCCACACGAAGTTAGGCAAGATACTTACCTCGAACCAAGCTCAATCAATCGGTAACGATGAATTTCCACAAATATCCGACTCTGAATGGCCCAAATCTAGTTAAAATCAATTATATATCATAAATACAACTATAATAGACTAATCTAGTTAATGAAATCAAGACACTAACAAAAATTTAGAAATCCATTCTAAAAGGTCGACCCGGACCCATGTCTCGGAATCGAGTAAAAGTCACAAAATATGAACACCCATTCCCTCATGAGTTCACTCGTACCAAAATTATCCAAATCCGATATAAAAATCTCAATCAAAACACAAAATCTTAGTTGAAGAACTTCTTCCCATTTTTCCCCAAAAATTCAACCCAAATCTGAAATTAAATGATGAAATCAACCATAGATTAATGATATATAACCATAAAAAAGTTAAGAATCGTTACCCACAAGCTCCCTCTGAAAAACCCTCGAAATTTCACCTCAATCCGAGCTCTCTAGGTCCAAAGTTGGAGAATGAAATCAACCCTCGCACTTAGCCCTTTTCTGCCCAGCGATTTCCGCTTCTGCGAGCTTCCAGTCGCACGTGCGATGCCGCACCTGCGGAAATTCCATCGCAGGTGCGGAAATGACTTAAGTCCTCTGGTCTGCTTCTACGAGCATAAGGCCGAACCTGCGAGTGCGCGCCTGCGGATTCTTGTCAGCTTCTGCGGAATCCTCACTCAGTTCGCCTTTCGCTTCTACGATCCCTTCTCCGCAGAAGCGGCTCCGCTTCTGCGCCCCTTTTGTCTCACCTACGACCACTGGTTACCTAGACCACGACCGCATCTGCGAGCTCCCTTCCGCACATGCGAGTCCACACGTGCTAGTCCGCACATGCAGCTACCCCACCTCATGTGCAATTACACCAGAAACATGAAAGCTTCAGCAATTACACAAGTCCAAATTTTGATCCGTTAAGCATTCGAAACTCACCCGAGACCCTCGGGACCTCAATCATACATACCAACCAGTCCTATAACACCATACGAACTTAGTCAAGCCCTCAAATAACATCAAATTCAAACTTAATGAACTTGAAACTTCAAATTTCTACAACCGATGCCGAAAACTATCAAACCGCGCCCGATTGACCCCAAATTTTGCACACAAGTCATATTCAACATTATGGACCTACTCCAACTTCTGGAATCAGATTCTGACTCCGATATCAAAAAGTCCACTACCGATCAAAATCTCCAAAAATTCGACTTTTGCCATTTCAAGCCGAAATGAGCTACAGACCTCCAAAACACGATCCAGACACGCCCCTAAGTCCAAAATCACCACCAGAGCTAACGGAACTGATGAAACTCCATTTTGTAGTCATCTTCACACAGTTCTGACTACGGTCAAAATCTTAAGACTTAAGCTTCCAAAACTTGTATCCTTCTTCCGATTTGACTCCAAATTATCCGGCAACTGAATTCAAACACGCACGCAAATCAATACACATAATACGAAGCTACTTAGGACCTTGTGCCGTCGATCGGGACTTAAATTCTCAAAACGATTGGCCGGGTCATTATATCCTTCCCCTCTTAAACAAACATTCGTCCTCGAACGTTCCAAGAATCGCCTCGAAGTCTTCAAATCAATGAAAGCACATATCCAACATACACCCGCGGGTGACCCCATGTCACCCCAATCCACATAAACCTTACAACACCATCTCAATTGTAATGCACCCTTTCCACTAACAACAATAAGCCTTAGAGTCGAAATTTTCACCTTCCATTCATCTCCAAAAGACCCGATTCTAAATCCATACCTGGTATCAGTCTCAACCAGCAGTAACAACTCATGCCTACACCCACAAGGTACGACCACTCAATATGACACGCCACACATAGGCCCGTAATAACATTTCTGATCACAATAGCTGCCCGTAATCAAAACCAGCACCAGCAATTAGCCTCATATCCGTTAGAACCTTATTTCAAACCTCCACAACACTAACAACGATGCAAGAAACATGAAGACATCTTAACTATACCCGAATCAACAAGTCACAACTAACACCACCGGGCACATACCCCGCAAGCTAAAACTCAAGAAGCACGGAACAAAAATGACTGAATATGTAAAGAGAAACACATAAGAGAAATAACAAACAAGCCCGACAGGTAAAACTCTCTATCAGTACCATACTACGAATCAATTTAAAAGGAAAAACCAAAGTATATGAACAAATCACAAGGATATCATCCTAATATAACCTCCATCGCGGCACGTAGCCTGGATCAAACATATCAAATCACATGGAATCGTGAGGGCTCACCCTCAACTCTGAATCACAAGCCGAATACACATCATAACAAATTGAAATCTTCCACTAACTCAATTTTGCCAATAAAATCACAACACTTACTGAACTCTCACCTCGGTAGAGTATCAAATCACAAATCTTAATCAAATTACTCAGGAATCATATCAAACCTGCCATAATAGACAATATGAATTCACTTCTAGTCTCGTAACTTTCAATAATAAATTAAAACAACGATATACATGGCTATCACTCATAGAATCTCCCAACAGAGGCAAACACATAAACATAATGCTAGGCCATGAACTCACCCATAGGTGGGACAACAAATAGGGGAACTCGCCCCGATAAGCATAACCGAATCAAAATACGAATGGTGTCCCTCTGTAACAAATCAAAAGCATACGTGTATGACATCATCCGGCACAGTGGCCTCAAGACTACTATATGAAACATATCAACGGGCCGGGCCTTCCCCTCTTGGGCGCCCTCTACTCGCCTGAATACTCCACTGTGACACACCTGTTTGGAGTCTAGGACAATCTCTCAACTTGTGGCTGGTATCTCCAGACTCGAAGCAACCTCTCTGCTGATGTGGCTATGGGAACTGTGCGATACGGGTACTCTGATATCCATGAGCACCTGAAATACTATGCGAAGCCTAAAGTGCAAACTGAACTAGCTGACCCACAAAAGTTATACCATGTCGTACCCTGCCTCCAAAATAAGGACCAGTAGATCTCTCCGGTCTACGAGGCCTCCTCGCCTCCCTGTCCTCTCTATCCTGACCTCGTATGTCTCATCTATCCTTATCCCACATGCCCTCTACTTGGCGAGCGATCCCTACTGCCTGCTGAAACAAAACATCCCACTCTAACTCCCGAGCCATGTTGAACCGAATATCATGCCTGAGCCCCTCAATGAATCTACGGGCACGCTCTCTAACTGTAGCGACCAAAGCAGGGGCATGTCTACCCAAATCACTAAATCTAATGGCGTACTCTGACACTAACATAGTGCTCTGACGCAGCTGCTCAAACTCCGCATGCCATGCATCCCGAAGGGACCGAGGTACAAACTCTCTTAGGAACATATCTGGAAACCAAACCCATGTAAGTGGCTGACTCGGCCGGGCTACCCAACTTATACGCCCGCCACCATTGATAAATCGCTCCCCTAAGTTGGAACATAGTAAAATCAACCCCCTCGTCTCCATAATACCCATAGTATGGAGAATGCGGTGACACTCCTCCAGGAAACCCTTGGCATCGTCTGTCATCAATCCACTGAAGGTAGAAGGGTGGTACTTCTAGTACCTCTCAAGTATAAGTTGTTCTTCCTCAGATGCTGCTGCCCTAACCACGACTGAACTAGAACCACAAGCTGTGTCGCCATGATACTTGGAACCTTACCAATATGAACTCGCTGCTCTGGAGTGTGGGCGGCGGGAGTTTGGGTTCCTCCCTCGGTTTGTGAAATGGCTGGTACAACCAGAATTAACCCCGCCTGAGCCAATGTACAAAACATGCTCAGGAACTGTGCTAAGGTCTCCTGAAGTCCGGGGTTAACAGCAGGCGCCTCCGGTACCTGCCCACCCCCACAACTAGAACTACTGGCGACTCCTCAACTGCTGCTCTAGTAAGTGCCCTAGTCCGGGTAGTTTAAGACTCAAAGCATGAATTACTTGTGTTAATTGTATTTCCTGATTAATTAATATTAAATTAATATATATGAAAATATTGTAAATTGTTAGATAAAGATATTAAAGGATGAAAATATCATATGCTTGATTTTCTGTTTAAATCAATTAATTGTTAAAAGAAATTGTCCTTCCTCCCGAATTTATATCATAATAAATATACTCTCCTTCCGGAGGTACATAAGAAAATGTCCACCTTTCTTGTGGAACGGGCCGAATGCCTCGACAAGATAGATGCATCTATGGATCGCGTCGCATATCCCTCGGCAGTGTACACGACACTCTGGATCGGGCCGTACGTCCTCGGCAGAAATCATTAATAATAATAATAATAATTACACGATACTTTAATAGCTTATTTCAGCTTGCGAAGCTAATTGATAAATTGGAAAATCCTTGAAATTTAATGAATTATTATTCTTGCTTGTTAAAGAATTAATTGTTATTCCTGTAAATGATATTTAATTGATAAATTAGAAATTATTTGAATTGAAGGAATTTAATTAATATATTGAGAATTGTTGCATTTGAAAGAATTTGATTATTTTCGCTGATTAAATAAATTATTTTAAATTCTGTAAATCATGCTGATTTAAATATCCTAGTTGTATTTCAATTATTATTATTGACCCATATTGAGTGTCAAAGTCGGCCATCTCGTCTCTACCACTTCGAGATTAGGCTTGATACTTACTGGGTACACGTTGTTTACGTACTCATACTACACTTGATACACTTTTTGTGCAGGAACTGAGGCAAGTACTAGTGGGGGACCTATCGTCTTACACCCACGTTATCCAGGGGCATAGTGGTGAGCTGTTTCTCTGATCCATTCTGCAGCTACTAGTGTCTCTCTTTGTATTTTTTTCATTCTGTCTATTTTTATTTCAGATAGTATTTGAGGTTTTGTGCAATCTATTAGATCTCATACACTTGTGACATCAGGTCTTGGCACACGCATTGGTAGAGTTTGGATTTTATTATATTTTCTGGGTTTTAAATTTTATCAATGTATGCTTAATTTATTAGTTGGCTTGCCTAGTTGTAGTGTTGGGCGCCATCATGACTTATAGGTAAAATTGGGTCGTGACAACATGGTATCAGAGCACTAGGTTCACGCAGGTCTCACAAGTTATGAGCAGGCCTAATGGAATCTTGTGGATCGGTACGGAGACATCTGTACTTATCTTCAAGAGGCTATAGGGTGTTAGGAAATTACCTTTCTCCATATTCCATTATGCAATTAATGTAGTACTAAATATCCTTCTTTTATTCTCTCACAGATGGTGAGAACGCGCTCGAATGAAGTTTCAGACCAGGGAAGATCTACTCCCCTAATTGCTAGAGGCCGAGGCCGAGGGAGGGCTCCAGCCCGTGGTAGAGGGCGAGGATGTCCCAGGTCTATTCCAGTTATGCCTCCAGTGGGTCCAGCAGAGAACCCCATTGTTGAGGAACAGGATGAGGTGCCTTTGGCAGAGCCAGCTCCGGTGGATTTCACATCTGCACCGGAATTTCAGGATGTCGTGGGTCGTATGCTACGGTTCATGGACAATATGACTCACGCCGGTTTATTTTCGGCAGACCCAGCCACATCTCAGGCGGGCGGGGGAGCACAGACCCCTACCGTACAGGCTCATGGACAGGAAGCTACTATATATCAAACCCAGGGTGCACTACCCGTGGGTGGAGCCCAACCAGTAGTAGCAGCTACACCTGAGCCCAGGCCAGCTGTAGCCGCCGATCCTTAGAAACTATTGGACCATTGGACTAGACTAAAGCCTCCTGTCTTTGGGGGTGAGTGACATGAGGATCCACAGGACTTCATTGATCATTGTAGGGACAGACTGCACAACATGAGGATATTGGAATCTCATGGGGTTGACTTTGCTACTTTTCAGCTAGAGGGTAGAGCCTGTAGATGGTGGCAGTCTTATGTTCTCGGCAGACCAGCAGATTCTCCTCCCATGACATGGGACAAGTTCACCCGTATCTTCCTGGACATGTATATTCCACCCTCCCAGAGAGAAGAGTTGCGGTTTCAGTTTGAGCAGCTCCAGCAGGGTCAGATGTCAGTGACTGATTATGAGGTGAGGTTTTTTAAATTATCTCGCCATGCACTTATGATACTCCCTACTGAGGCGGAGAGAGTGCGGAGATTTGTAGCCGGTTTACATACTAGTATTCAGGCAACTATGGCTCGAGAGGTTGAGATAGGTACTTCTTATGAGCGAGTTGTGGAGATAGCCCAGAGGATTGAGGGTGTGCGTCAGCGGAGCCGAGAGCAGATTATGAGAGATAAGCGGTTCATCTACTTTGGAGAGTTCAGAGGTGCTCTGTCTAGGGGCAGAAGTCACTTCGTGAGGGGGCAGTGCAGCAGACCCCCATTTCCAGCACCACCACCTCCTCGAGGTGCCCTAGTGCGGCCTTATCTCAGTACTATACCAGAGAGTTCCTACGCCCACCAGCTATTCAGGGTCTCTCAGTGGATATTCAGTTTCCCAGGGCTAGACACTTAGTCAGCAGCCCATCGCACCGAAAAGTTGCTATGAGTGCGGGGATCCCAGTCACATGCAGAGGTTTTGCCCCAGGCTTCGGGGTAGACCAGTACAGCAGGGTCAACAGCCTATGTTTACCGGACCAGTTGCTCGACCAGTAGTCCAACCACCAAGATGTGGAGGACAGGTGGGTAGGGGCCGTCCTAGAGGTGGAGGTCAGCCAGGCGGAGGCCAGCCAGTTGGCGCACCAGCTCGGTTCTATGCTTTATCGGCTATACCAGATGTAGAGGCCTCAGATGCTGTGATTACAGGTATTATTTATGTTTGCGGCAAAGATGCCTCAGTATTATTTGATCCAGGATCCACGTATTCATATGTGTCATCTCTATTTGCTCCATTCCTGGGTGTTCCTTATGAGTCCTTGGGTACTCCTGTAGGCGATTATTCTATTGTGAACCGAATCTACCAATCTTATATTATTACATTCTGTGGTTATGAAACTAGAGCAGATCTCTTATTGCTCGAGATGATCGATTTTGAAATTATTCTAGGTATGGACTGGTTATCTCCATATCATGCTGTTCTAGATTGTCATGCCAAAACTGTTACCTTGGCTATTCCATCTTTGCCTAGGCTGGAGTGGAAAGGTTCGTCGGTTAGTTCATTTAATCTGGTTGTTTCTTTTATAGAGGCTCAACACATGGTTGAGAAGGGTTGTTTGGCTTATCTAACCTATGTTCGGGATACTACTGCAAAGACTCCGGCTATTGATTCAGTGCCAGTAGTTCGGGAGTTCTTCGATGTATTTCGTTCAGATCTTTTAGGTATGGCACCTGATCGTGATATTGATTTTTGTATTGACTTGACTCTAGATACCCAGCCTATATCTATCCCACCGTATCGCATGGCTCCGAAAGAATTGAAACAATTTAAAGAACAACTTGAAGAGTTACTAGCAAAAGGGTTCATTAGACCGAGTGTATCGCCTTGGGGTGCACCGGTATTATTTGTGAAGAAGAAAGATGGAACAATGCAAATGTGTATTGATTATTGCCAATTGAACAAAGTTACTATTAATAATAAGTACCCGTTGCCGTGTATTGATGACCTATTTGACCAGTTGCAGGGTGCTAGGGTATTCTCTAAGATCAACTTGAGGTCGGGGTATCATCAGTGGAAGATTCGAGATTCTGATGTTTCGAAAACTTCTTTCTGTACTAGATGTGGTCATTATGAGTTTCTGGTAATGTCTTTTGGTTTAACTAATGCCCCGGTAGCATTTATGGATCTGATGAACATGGTATTCAGGCCATATATTGATTTGTTTGTCATTGTCTTGATTGATAACATTTTGATCTACTCACGCAGCGAGGAGGAACATGAGCAGCATATGAGAGTAGTGCTTCAGACATTGCAGGAACAAAAGCTACATGCTAAGTTCTCTAAATGTGAGTTTTGGCTAGAGTCTGTAGAATTTTTGGGACATATTGTATCGAGCGAAGGTATTAAAGTTGATCCCAAAAAGAATGAGGCAGTTCAGAATTGGCATCGTCCCACTTCGGCGACAGAGATCAAGAGTTTTCTAAGTTTTGCAGGTTATTATCGTCGGTTTGTGGAAGGTTTTTTTTATCTATTGCAGCACCTTTGACCAAATTAACCCAGAAGGGTGTTCAGTTCCGATGGTCCGATGATTGTGAGTCAATCTTTCAGAAGCTCAAGACAACATTGACTACAACACCAGTGTTAGTGTTACCTTCCGGTTTGGGAATGTATACAGTGTATTGCGATGCTTCACGCGTTGGTTTGGGTTGTGTATTAATGCAGGAAGGGCGAGTTATTGCATATGCTTCACGCTAGTTGAAGCCCCATGAGCAGAATTATCCGGTACATGATTTGGAGTTAGTTGCGATTGTTCACACCCTTAAGATTTGGAGGCATTATCTTTATGCGGTGTCTTGTGATGTTTATATTGATCATCACAGTTTGCAGCATTTGTTGAAGCAGAGGGACTTAAATTTAAGGCAGCACAGATCGCTGGAATTACTAAAAGGTTATGATACTACTATCCTATATCATCCAGGTAAAGCAAATATAGTTGCAGATGCCTTGAATAGAAAGGCTAAAGGAATGGGTAGTTTGGCTTTCATTTCAGCAAAAGAGAGGCCATTAGCTTTGGATATCCAGTCCTTGGCCAACAGACTTGTGCGGCTAGATATTTCAGAGCCCAGCCGAGTTCTTGCATGTGTCGTAGCTCAATGTTCACTATTTGAGCAGATCAAGGCTCGCCACTATGATGACCCACACTTAATGGTTCTTCGAGAAACGGTACTACGAGGTGGTGCCAAGGAAGTTACTATTGGTGCGGATGGTGTTTTGCGACTCCAGGATCTTCTGTGTGTTCTTAATGTGGATGAACTGAGGAAAAAGATCCTGGAGGAGGCACACAGTTCTTGGTGCTCTATTCATCCAGGTGCTACAAAGATGTATCGTGACTTGAGGCAGCATTATTGGTGGCAACGAATGAGAAAGGACATAGTTGAGTATGTAGCTAGGCGTCTAAATTGCCAGCAAGTTAAAGATGAGCACCAGAGGCCAAGTGGCCTACTTCAGCAGATGACTATACCGGAATAAAAATGGGAACGCATCACTATGGACTTTGTAGTTGGGTTGCCACGGACCTTGAGCAAGTTTGATGCAGTTTGGATGATTGTTGACAGGTTGACCAAGTCGGCACATTTTATTCTTGTTGTGACTACGTATACTTCGAAGAGGTTGGCCCAGATTTATATTCAGGTGTGCCAATTTCCATCATATTAGATAGAGGCCCTCAGTTTACTTCACATTTCTGGAGAGTAGTACAGAGTGAATTAGGGACCCGTGTAGAGCTCAGCACAGCCTTTCATCCGCAGACCGATGGGCAGTCAGAGACAGTTCAGATTTTGTAGGATATGCTCAGGGCATGTGTGATTGACTTTGGAGGTCAGTGGGTGAGTTTGCTTATAATAACAGTTACCAATCCAGCATCGAGATGGCTCCATTTGAGGCTTTATATGGTCGTCGATGTCGTTCACCTATTGGATGGTTTGAGCCCAGTGAGGCTAATTTATATGGTACTAATTTGGTAAAGGATGCCTTGGAAAAAGGTGAAGTTGATTCAGGAGCGACTTTGTACAGCATAGTCCAGACAGAAGAGTTATGCGGATCAGAAAGCACGTGATTTATCCTTTATGGTAGGTGAAAAAGTTCTCTTGAAGGTTTCGCCGATGAAGGGAATTATGAGATTCAGGAAGAAGGTCAAGTTGAGGCAAAGGTTTATAGGCCCATTTGATGTGTTGAGACGAGTTGGGGAGGTTTCTTATGAGCTTGCATTGCCTCCTAGTCTATCGGGAGTTCATCCGGTTTTCCATGTATCTATGCTCCAGAAGTATCATGCTGACCTATCACATGTGTTGGACTTCAGCACAGTTCACCTAGATAAGAGTTTGGGTTATGAAGAATAGCCATTTATCATTGTTGATAAACAAGTTCCCCAGTTGAGGCCCAAGAGGATTTCAACAGTAAAGGTCCAGTGAAGGGGCCAACCAGTAGAGGAAGCGACTTGGGAGGCCGAGGAGGACATGCGGAGCAAATATCCACACTTATTTAGCACTCCAGGTATTATTCTAAACCTGTTCGAGGACGAACGTTTGTTTAAGAGGTGGAGAATGTAATGACCCAACCGGTCATTTTGACTTTTAGAAACCTGCTACCTAAAATAAAACTCCCCGAACATGCTTTTATTAATTTATGACTTGCGGGGATGGTTGGTTCGAGATTTGAAAGCGTTTGGGTTGAAATCGAAACACTTGGTTCCTTAAGTTAGCTTTAAATGAACAAGTTTGACTTCGGTCAATATTTTGAGAAAACAACCCTGGAATCGAGATTTGACGGTTCCAATAGGTTCGTATGATGATTTTGGACTTGGGCGTATGTCCGAATCGGGTTTTGGATAACCCGGGAGCGTTTTGACGCTTAATAGTAAAAATCAACTATTTCAAGGTTTAAACTTCTTCAAATTTGGTTTGAAGTAGGATTTTTAGTAATTGAAGTCCGTTTGGAATCCGAGTTAGGGAATAGTTCCGTATAGTGATTTAAGACTTGCACGCAAAATTTTATGTCATTCCGAGTAGTTTAAGTATATTTCGGCACATTGGAAGTAAATTGAACTTGAAATTCTTAAGTTTGAATCAATTTGGTTTGAGGTGTGATTCATAGATTTGATGTTGTTTTACGCGTTTCGTGAGTTGGAGCGAGTCCGTTTTATGATTTCAAACTTGTTGGTATTTTCGGACGGGGTCCCGGGGGCCCCGAGTGTACCCCGGACTATGCTCGGACCAAGTTGGAAGTTGGGAGCCAAAACTGAAGCTCCCAGCTACTGTAAGAATCACACCTGCGCTTGGCCAGCCGCAGGTGCGGCAGTATCTCACAGAAGCGAGCCTCGCAGATGCGAGTTTTTGTGCGCAGAAGCGGAAAAGGGAAGAGGGTAATCGACCGCAGATGCGGAGAATTTGCGCACCTACGAACGCGCAGGTGCGAAGCTTTGTGCGCAAATGCAAGAATTGGCCAGGCAAGTGGAACTCGCACCTGCGAGGATTTTCCGCAGGTGCGGTACTCTGTCCGCAGGTGCGCAAGACCTGTTTGGCAGAAAGCTTAAAAGAACGAGAATTCACTATTTTTGTCCATTTTTGCCCATTCTTAGGCGATTATGGAGCTTTTTGAGAGGAGATTTCAACTAACAACTTTGAGGTAAGTTAATTCTATACCCTTGAGCTAAATACATAGATTATGAGTATATTATAACTAGTAAATCTTAGAAATCAAGGGTTTAGGTAAAAAAACATAATTTTTTTATAAAAGTGAGATTTTAACCACGAAAATAGTTATGGAATTGAGTAGAAATTATATATTCAAGTTCTTGAGATTATGGGTAACGTTTTCATCCTGAAATTTTCAGAATCCGAGCACGTGGGCCCGGGATGAATTTTAGAAATTTTACTATTTTGGATAGGGTAATTTATTTAATAGATGAATTTCGAATTTATTGAACATATATTAATTATTTTATATAACTTTTGGATAGTTTCGGATTTTTCGGTATTGAATCGAGAATTTTACGCGACGCGATAATCGAAAAGTGGACTTTGAGACGAGGTAAGTCTCTTGTCTAATCTTGTGAGGGGAAAATTATCCCATAGGGAATAAATTGAATAATTGTTGCTAATTGCGGGGGCTACGTATGCACGAGGTGACGAGAGTCCGTGCGTAGCTACTATAAATGCTAAAGTCCGGGTAGTTTAAGACTCAAAGCATGAATTACTTGTGTAAATTGTATTCCCTGATTAATTAATATTAAATTGATATATACGAATATATTGTGAATTGTTAGATAAAGTTACTAAAGGATGAAAATCTCATACGCTTGATTTTCTGTTTAAGTCAATTAATTGTTAAAAGAAATTGTCCTTCCTCCTGAATTTATATCATAATAAATATACTCTCCTTCCGGAGGTACATAAGAAAATATCCTCCTTTCTTGTGGAGCGGGCCGAACACCTCGGCAGGATAGATGCATCTATGGATCGCGCCGCACGTTCCTCGGCAGTGTACATGACACTCTGGATCGGGCCGCACGTCCTCGGCAGAAATCGTGCTTAATAATAATAATAATTACACGATACTTTAATAACTTATTTCAGCTTGCGAAGCTAATTGATAAATTGAAAAATCCTTGAAATTTAATGAATTATTATTCTTGCTTGTTAAAGAATTAATTGTTATTCCTGTAAATGATATTTAATTGATAAATTGGAAATTATTTGAATTGAAGGAATTTAATTAATATATTGAGAATTGTTGCATTTGAAGAAATTTGATTATTTCTGCTAATTAAATAAATTATTTTAAATTCTGTAAATCATGCTGATTTAAAGATCCTAGTTGTATTTTAATTATTATTATTGACCCATAGTGAGTGTCAAAGTCGACCATCTCATCTCTACCACTTCGAGATTAGGCTTGATACTTACTGGGTACACATTGTTTACGTACTCATACTACACATGTTGCACATTTTGTGCAGGAACTGAGGCAAGTACTAGTGGGGGACCTATCGTCTTACACCTACGTTATCCAGGGGCATAGTGGTGAGCTATTTCTCTGATCCGTTCTGCAGCTACTAGTGTCTCTCTTTGTATTTTTTCATTCTGTCTATTTTTATTTCAGACAGTATTTGAAATTTTTTATAACCTACTAGATGCTCATACACTTGTGACACCAGGTCTTGGCACACACATTGGTAGAGTTTGGATTTTATTATATTTTCTTGGTTTAAAATTTTATCAATGTATGCTTAATTTATTAGTTGGCTTGCCTAGCTGTAGTGTTGGACGCCATCACGACTTATAGGTAAAATTGGGTCGTGATAGAATACAAGGACCTAGGAACCCAAAAAGGAAAACTTTCCACAAATAAGTCTTAGCACGTACTCGTCACCTCGCATACACGGACTACAATTAGCATAGAAGACTAAAATCCTAAGGGGTAGCTCCCCCATACGAAGTTAGGCAAGATACTTACCTCGAACCAAGCTCAATCAATCGGTAACGATGCCTTTCCACGAATATCCGACTCTGAATGGCCAAAATCTAGCCAAATCAATTACATATCATAAATACAACTATCATAGACTAATCTAATTAATGAAATCAAGACTTTAACAAAAATTCCGAAATCCGTCCTAAAAAGTCGACCCGGGCCCACGTCTCGAAATCGGATAAAAGTCACAAAATATGAACACCCATTCTCTTAGTTGAAGAACTTTTTCCCATCCGATATCAAAATCTCAATCAAAACCCAAAATCTTAGTTGAAGAACTTCTTCCCATCTTTTCCAAAAATTTCAACCCAAATCTGAAATGAAATGATGAAATCAACCATAGATTCATGATATATAACCATAAAAGAGATAAGAATCATTACCCACAAGCTTCCTCTAGAAATTCCTCGAAATATCGCCTCAATCCGAACTCTCTAGGTCCAAAATTGGAGAATGAAATCAACCCTCGCACTTAGCCCTTTTCTACCCAGTGATTTCCGCTTCTGCTAGCTTCCAGCCGCACCTGCAGAAATTCCATCGCAGGTGCGGAAATGACTTAGGTCCTCTGGTTCGCTTCTGCGAGCATAAGGCTGCACCTACGAGTGCGCGCCTGTGGATTCTTGTCCGCTTCTGCGGAATCCTCACTCAGCTCCCCTTCCGCTTCTACGATCCCTTCTCCGCAGGAGCGGCTCCGCTTCTGCGCCCCTTTAGTCGCACCTGCGACCACTGGTTACCCAGACCACGGCCGCATATGTGAGCTCCCTTCTGCACGTGCGAGTCGGCATGTGCGAGTCTGCACCTGTGGCCACCCACCTCAGGTGCGATTACACCTGAAGCTTGAAAGCTTCAGCAATTACACAAGTCCAGATTTCGATCCGTTAAGTATCCGAAACTCACCCGAGGACCCCGGGACCTCAATCAAACATACCAACCAGTCCTATAACACCATACGAACTTAGTCGAGCCCTCAAATCACATCAAACAACGCTAAAAACACGAATCACTATCCAATTCAAACTTAATGAACTTGAAACTTCACATTTCTACAACCGATGCCAAAACCTATCAAACCGCGTCCGATTGACCCCAAATTTTTCACACAAGTCATATTCAACATTATGGACCTATTCCAACTTACGGAATCATATTCCGACCCCGATATCAAAAAGTCCACTACCGTTCAAAATCTCTAAAAATTTGACTTTCGCCATTTCAAACCTAAATGAGCTACAGACCTCCAAAACTCAATCCGGGTACGCCCCTAAGTCCAAAATCACCCAACGGAGCTAACGGGACCAACGTAACTCCATTACGGAGTCGTCTTCACACAGTTCCGACTATGGTCGAAATCCTAAGACTTAAGCTTCCAAAACTTGCATCCTTCTTCCGATTTGACTCCGAATCATCCGGTAACTGAATTCAACCACGCACACAAATCAATACACATATTACGAAGCTGCTCAGGATCTTATGCCGTCGATCGGGACTTAAATTCTGAAAAAGAACGGCCGGGTCGTTACAGATATTTGTGATGCACGGGGTACTAATATTAGTATTTATATAATAATAAAAAAATGGAATTAGTCAAATACAAAGTAAGCAAACTTTAGTGTGTGATAAATACATGTATATACATAAGTAATATTAGGTACTATATTTTTCTTTAAAATAAAAGCATTAAAAAATTCTAAATTACACAATAGAATTAACAAAAGAATTAGAGTTTGCCCCTTCTGTTGACGGTTATATTTGAAAACAGAAAACCTCCAAGAAACGGAATTCTGAATGTATAAATAGACAACGAAACTCATAATTTCTCTTCGCCTCATTGTTCGCTCTCACCCTCTAAGCTTCTTTCAAAATTCCAAGCATTTTCTCATTTCAGGTAAGATCAAAAACCTTTTTTTTTTCCTTTCATGAGTATTTTGGAGACGCTTATACTGGTTGTTATTTCTTTATTTTCTCTCTTGTATGTAAACATCTGTATTACCCTGTTCTTACAGTGGTTAGTAATCCAAATTGGATTGATTATATTATTCATGAGATTTTTATGTTCTTACACCTTGTACGAAATATGCATTTTTTCTTTATGTTTAATTTCTGTATCATTTCTTGAAAGTTTAAGTGTTACTTGAAGGTGGTTCTTTTATTATTTCATATTTTTTGTTTTCTGTTTGCTTTCCATTAAAAGTGTATTGGGTAATTATACACTACATATTAACTTGCTGTTATTTTTTTTCTTTTGGATTTTTGTATGAAGTGTTCAATTTTCTATGTCACGACCCAAAATCTAACTAGTCGTGATGGCACCTAACCCCTCCCATTAGGTAGGTAAGCCAACTTTCAATTATCCTATTTCAATAATAATTATTAAAGCAATTTAAGTAAATAATTATCTTAACCTTATAATGCCCCAAGAACTAGTAGTACAAATCATGAGTTTCTAAGAATAGAGTGTACAAAGCGGAAATAAAATAAATACATAGTCTGTTTGAATAATACATAAACAAAGCTTTTATAAATCTAAGACTACCCTGAACAAGAGGCAGCTACAACAGGAACGCAGGTACATCTTCAGATCCCGCAACCATTGAGCACAGCAACAACGGCAGCCAGTATCTGCACGCAATGTGCAGAAGTGTAGTATCAGTACAGCCGACCCCATGTACTAAATAAGTAACAAACCTAGCTGTAGGTTTAAAGCAGTGACGAGCTTCTACCAAGGTCGGGTCTAAAACCACTAGTCCATAACAACATAAAGCAAATAGTACCAGAAGAAACACAGAGATAAAAATGCTCAGCCGAAACATGATTTCAAAAATAATAGTTCTTCCTTTCAAATATACCAGTGAAAACCCAAATCGTTTGCCGAAGTTGCCAAAAATATGAATAGTTTGAAAACAATAAATTTCTCCAAAAATTTTTTCAATAATAAACAATATGTTTCATTTTCCTTCCGGATAACCCGTGTAAAACAAATGCATCACTATGCCCATCTGTCAAAATGTGTGAGAAATCATGAATAATATGATGCAGTACATCATGAGGAAAACACATCTCTATGCATATATGTCATGTGTGCATGTAAATGCAACACAAGGCCACTAGGCATATATGCACCTGCACAAAAATGTGCAGCAAGTGTAGTATGAGTACGTAAATCAACGCGTATCTAGTAAGTATCCAGCCTATCCTCGAAGAAGTAGTGACGAGGGGTCGACTTCGACACTTACTATGGGTTATAAATAAAATGTCAATGATATAATTAAACATGGATTATATAATACAATTGCAAGCTCAATATTTTGGAGTAAGTAAGCAGTTCCTTTATAATTAAGAAATCTCCAAATTTATTTTCCATTATTTAACAATTTATCTCAGGCCAAGGAGGCAATATCATTTATTGTAAATTCCAAAGCAATCAATTAAATCACGCGCAAATCATGCCGAGGTCGTACGGCCCGCTCCAACATAAATATTTAAACTGTGCACTACCTAGGGTTGAACGACGCGAATCATAGATGCATCTATTTAATCTGCCGAAGCGTTCGGCCCGCTCCATAAAAGATAAACACATTCAATAGTTAATCAAGAATTCTTTAAGGAGCAATTGTCCAAGAAATGTCAATTCTCATTTGACGGTCAAGAAAAAAAATGAAGTTTAACCTTTTTTAAAAAAAATCCTTTTACCAAGTTCAATATGTTTTAAGCAATTTAAATTAACAATAAGGTTGCAAATATCGCAAGTATAGCATGATTTAGGTCCAAACTACCCGGACATGAGCATAATAGTAGCTACGCACGGACTCTCGTCACCTCGTGCGTACGTAGCCCCCCACAAATAGAAGCACATATTAAGTTAATTCACCTATGGGGTTAATTCCCTCTTACAAGGTTAGAAAGGAGACTTACCTCGCTCCGAAATTCCATAGCCGGCTCCCAAGCCTTTCCAACAACTCAAACCGATGCCCAACGCTCCAACACTAGTCAATAAATGTGCAAACCCATAAAAATACACTCTAATACTCACAACAATTTGATTTAAACAAATTTCCAACTCTGCTCGAAAAGTTGATAAAATCACCCTCGGGGCCACGTGCTCGGATTCCGAAAATTTTCAAAGAAAAACTTTACCCATAACATCACGAACTCAAATATATAATTTATTTCAAATTTCATGCCCAAATTCGTGGTCAAAATCCAAAATATAAATTTCTAGGTTTTCCTCTTAAATCCCACATTTCTACAAATTTTCATGTCTAAATCCATATATAATCCAAGTATTTAACTTGAAATAGGTGGAGATCGCTTACCTTGACATAGATGACGAAAATCTCCCTTCCAAGAGCTCCAAATATTGCCCAACCAAATGAAAAATGGAGGAAAAAATGGCCAAATCCCGTCTTTAAAACAATCTGCCCAGGCCAGGTCCTTCTTCACGTTCGCGCTCAAAGCCTCGCATTCACGAAGGCTGCAGACACCACTGCTTCCCGTTCGTGGCTGGGAGCTCCACGTTCGCGTAGGCCAAACTACTCCAAGCCCCCTTTCCGCTTTTCTTCTTTGCGTTCGCGACCCCTGTGTCGTGTTCGCGTAAGCTTCCTTAAGCAACCCTCACGTTCGCGACCTCCGCCTCGCATTCGCGAAGGCCAAAACCCAGCTGCCTTAAATTCCTCTTCGCGAACGCAGGACACCCTTCGTGTTCGCGATGAAGGAAGCCAGATACCAGCAACAGCAGTCCAAAACAGCCCGAAATGATCCGAAATCATCCTGAAACACACCCGAGGCCCCGTCCAATCACACAAACCAGTCCCTCAACATAACACGAACCTGCTCGAGGCCTCAAATCAGATCAAACAATATCAAAATTATGAATCACACCACAATTCGAGTTTAATGAACTTTAGAACTTCAAACTTTTACATTCGACACCGAAACATATCTAATCACGTCCGATTGACCTCAAATTTTGCACACAAGTCACATTTGACATTACGGGCCTACTCTAACTCCAAAAAATTAGAATCTGACCCCGATATCAAAAAGTCCACTTCCGGTCAAACTTCTCAAAAACCTTCTAGAAATTTAACCACCGCAAGACACCTCCCACATGTCCTTCCTCATTCTTCGCTGCCCAGTTGTTGCCTTAAATAAAAATCTATCTCTGTAGCACTTGAACCAATAGGTCGCTACCAACTTTAAACTTCCCTGAAGATCATCTTTCTCGAGCCATCAACCCTAGAAACACCGATTCGATCCCGAAATCGCTATACCCCGTTATTTCTGACAACAGTTTCTCCGGCACCATTTCACAATACCTTGCCCCGAAGGAGAATCAAAGAAACTATAACACATGGCAAACTTAACATATTCAGCAAGGACAACGACACCACATCACGGATGAAGATTCCAACACGCTCGAAAATACCAAGTCTTGTTACTCCATCAACCCAAACCTGAACATTCTTAGTCCGATTGCTTTTCCTCCGCTGGAAATAAAATACTGAACCTCTGAATCATGCATGGAGAAAAAAAACCTCCTTTCTAATAATTCACTGCCCCTACACATAGACAAGTATCCTACCACTACTTCAATACTGTGCGATAATAACTCATGAACTTCATAGCAATTGGTGCATAACCCCAAAACTATCAGAAAATACAGGTACTGAGCTGAGATGACAGAACATCCTTCCACAAGGCAACGACGTTAGCCCAGTCGAATACGCAGCGAGAAACATCCTGCTCTACAACATTAGTGCCATTAAAATTCCTCTATTCCAAATTTATAACAAACGCTTCATGTCGCATAAGATCGAATAGGAAGGAAATAAAGGCATAAGCCTCAAAGGAATCAAATCGCATGATGAGGAATCAAGAAAGGGAAGTGCTCCTTACAGTCCTGTAGCCTCTCAAAGATAAGTACAAACTTCTCCGTACTGATCCGCAAGACTCTACTAGACTTGCTCATGACTCATGAGACCTAAGTGAACCTAGCGCTCTGATACTATGTTGTCATGATCCAACATCCATTAAAGGTCGTAATGGTGTCGGACACCGCTGTTAGGCAAGCCAAAAATAAATAATTAACTTGGTTCTCGCTTTAATATTTTTGAAATCATATTTCCTTCAATTAAATGGTAAAAGATAAAATTTACAAAATAAATAATGATATTTTTAACAAATTCCAATACAGTGCAACCCACAATCGCCCCAAAACCCGGTGTCACAAGTGCATGAACCTCAACTAAGAAGGTAAAATAAAATACAACACCTGTCCGGAATACAAATTGGACAGGAAAATATAAATGCTCTGAGGGAGACTCTGCTAGCTGCGGACTCGTAACGTGGAATGCAGCTCACCTAATTCCCCACAATAACTGCGCCTCTTCGCCCATAAGGCCACTAGGCATATATGCACCTACACAAAAATGTATAGCAAGTGTAGTATGAGTACGTAAATCAACGCGTACCCAGTAAGTATCCCGCCTATCCTCGAAGAAGTATTGACGAGGGGTCGACTTCGACACTTACTATGGGTTATAAATAAAATATCAATGATATAATTAAGCATGGATTATATAATACAGTTGCAAGCTCAATATTTTGAAGTAAGTAAGCAGTTCCTTTATAATTAAGAAATCTCCAAATTTATTTCTATTATTTAATAATTTATCTCAGGCCAAGGAGGCAATATCATTTATTGTAAATTGAAAAGCAATCAATTAAATAATGTGCAAATCAGGCCGATGTCGTATGGCCCGCTCCAACATAAATATTTAAACTTTGCACTGCCGAGGGTCGAACAACGCAAACCATAGATGCATCTATTTAATCTGCGAGGCGTTCGGCGCGCTCTACAAAAGATAAACATATTCCACAGTCAATCAAGAATTCTTTAAGGAGCAATTGTCCAAGAAATGTCAATTCTCATTTGAGGGTTAAGAAAAAAATAAGTTTAACCATTTTAAAAAAAATTCATTTACCAAGTTCAATATGTTTTAAGCAATTTAAATTAACAATAAGGTTGCAAATATCACAAGTATAGCATGATTTGGGTCCTAAACTACCTCAACATGAGCATAATAGTAGCTACGCACGGATTCTCGTCACCTCGTGCGTACGTAGCCCCCCACAAATAGAAGCACATATTAAGTTAATTCACCTATGGGGTTAATTCCCTCTTACAAGGTTAAAAGGAGTCTTACCTTGCTCCGGAGTTCCATAGCAGGATCCCAAGCCTTTCCAACAACTCAAACCGATGCCCAACGCTCCAAAACTAGTCAATAAATGTGCAAACGCATAAAAATACACTCTAACACTCACAACAATTCGATTTAAACAAATTCCCAACTCCGCTCGAAAAGTTGATAAAATCACCCTCAGGCCCACGTGCCCGGATTCCAAAAATTTTCAAAGATAAACTTTACCCATAACCTCACGAACTCAAATATATAATTTATTTCAAATTCCATGCCCAAATTCGTGGTCAAAATCCAAAATATAATTTCTAGGGTTTCCTCTTAAAATCCTAAATTTCTACAAATTTTCATGTCTAAATCTATATATAATCCAAGTATTTAACTTGCAATAGGTGGAGATCGCTTACCTTGACATAGATGACGAAAATCTCCCTTCCAAGAGCTCCAAAAATTGCCCAACCAAATGAAAAATGGAGGAAAAAATGGCCAAATCCCGTCTTTAAAACAATCTGCCCAGGCCAGGCCCTTCTTCACGTTGGCGCTCAAAGCCTCACGTTCGCGAAGGCTGCAGACACCACTGCTTCGTGTTCGCAGCTGGAGCTCCGCGTTCGTGCATTCGCGTAGGCCAAACTACTCCAGGCCCCCTTTCGGCTTTTCTTCTTTGCGTTCGTGACCCCTGTGTCGGGTTCGCGTAAGCTTCCTTAGGCAACCCTCCGCGTTCGCGAAGGCCAAAACCTAGCTGCCTCAAATTCCTCTTCGTGAACGCGGGACACCCTTCGTATTCGCGATGAAGGAAACCAGATACCAGCAACAACAGTCCAAAACAGCCCGAAATGATCCAAAACCATCCCGAAACATACCCATGGCCCCCGGGATCCCGTCCAATCACACAAACCAGTCCCACAAAATAACACGGACCTTCTCGAGGCCTCAAATCACATCAAATAATATCAAAATCATGAATCACACCCCAATTCGAGCTTAATGAACTTTAGAACTTCAAACTTTTACATTCGATGCCGAAACCTATCCAATCACGTCCGATTGACCTCAAATTTTGCACACAAGTCACATTCGACATTACGGACCTACTCCAACTCCCAAAAATTAGAATCTAACCCGGATATCAAAAAGTTCACTTCCGGTCAAACTTTTCGAAAACCTTCAAATTTTTAACTTTCGCCAAATGACCCTGAAATGACCTACGGACCTCCAAATCCATTTCCGGAAGCGCTCCTAATAACAAATTCACCTTACAGAGTTATTCCCAGACTTAGAATCCTAAACAGACATCGATAACATTAAAATGCACTTCAACCCAAATTTATGAAATTCTTTCAAAATGCCAACCTTCTACAATAGGCGCCGAAATGCTCCCGAGCGATCCAGAACTCGATACGGACATACGCCCAAGTCCAAAATCAACATACGAACCTGTTGGAACCTTCAAATCCCGATTTTGAGATCATTTACCCAAAAATCACACTTTAGTCAATTCTTCCAACTTAAAGCTTTCGAGTTTAGAATTGGCTTCCCAAACTAACTCCGAACTTCCCGAAATTCAATTCCAACCATACGCACAAGTCATAATACCTGCAGTGAAGCTGCTCAGAGTCTCAAACCGCTGAATGATGGCTAGAGCTCAAAATGACCAGTCGGGTCGTTACATTCTCTCCTACTTAAACATATGTTCCTTCTCGAACGTGCTAAGAACTGCTCTAAAGTTGTCCGAAATCATTGTTTAACACCTCGTGCACCTACCTATGCTACCACAACTCAGTTGAGCACACTAGCTTGAGCAATCTGAAGATTCTCCCCATTATTTAGGCAAATAAGCCTTAGAGCCAAATTCCAACATCTGAGATTCTCTACTAGGGCTGCTTCCAGCATACGAACACTGTTTCAATCACTACATGATGTACCAATACATGATTGTATACTCTCACTGAATTCACACCATGCACTGCATTATTCACATGCCCATATTAACATCCTCTGATGACAATAGCCGAAATCCCACAAATCTGATGCTCACAACACACCTCATGACACATATAAGTCTTGTTCCAATTCTCGAACTGCCATGACAGAGAAGATGAATAGAACTCATAGCCACCTGCCGAATCACAATTTATGGAGTCTCTCCTCCCGACAAGAACCATTACCTCATTCTGGATTGATTAACAATATTTACTCTTTAATATGCTACATATAAATCTGATCGCACTGATCCCAGGTCCAAAATTCTTGTCTCACCCAGTACAAGCTGCTCAGGCAATAAGCCACCTCAGACACTGCCCAAAAATCTCATATGATGCCACCATGTGCCAACAATCCACAAACTCGAATGTGGTACATAAGGAAAACAAACTCTGGAAAGAACTTCTTAGCCTACGTAATTAATTAAACAACCGAAAAGGTGTCATGAATCTTTCTCAGAAAATGCGAGACAAAACACACAGGAATAGATATAGGGAACTGTGCTCAACATCACACTGTTGCGGCGTGCAACCCGATCCACACATGCTACCGTTGCGGCGTGCAACCCGATCCAACCATGATACCCGTGGTGGCATGCCACTCGATCTAAACAACATATCCGTGGTGGCATGCCACCCGATCCAACCATATACCCATGGCAGCATGCCACCCGATCCACATATCATAATATAAAGAAAACACACATCGAGCCGCAATGCTCATACACACGAAACGCCCGAATATCAACCATAAGCACGCCAAGTGAATAATACAAATCCTGGGGACACGGGTAGCGTCACGCTCTTCAAATATAAAGCACCACTAAGGTGCGATATATGGCCTACATCTCGAGAGCCATCCTGCTCACATAATACCACAAACCACACGGGATCTCAATACGAGTGCGAATAATCAAACCACCTCACAACCCACTTGGTATAATATAGATTACACGGAATAGCTGACGACAGAAATAACATCCAAGGCCCGAAGACCCTTCCAAAAATAACGTTATGCTGAAAGAAACACATCCGGCCTAATATAGAGCCCACATTCACATTTAGATCCATCCACGGACCTCAAGCCGATTCAGATCTTACCGCATTGGGCTAATACCCTTTCAAGGATCCACAATGACCATTTTCCCATGACACGCAAGAACAACCATCGAATCCAGAACAAACTTCCACAACTCACAATCAAATGAACCAAGCACCCTTTAGGCATAAATTCTCGCATTAGCGATAGTACCACAATCTTCATAATCAATCAGGTGACTACATGTCACACTTACACAATCTTCCTATGGGACGCACTCCCACGACCTTCCGCACTAGGTAACAGGTTTGCACCTCCATACTGCCGGCCACTTTAATGATGTAAAGCAAATCAAGAATCCACAACTTAGTACACAGAGCCTCTTAAACAGGACAACGATCTCAGGTGACGCTAAAGACAATACCAGCTTACTCTAAACATCTGAATTTTTCCCTACTCATCCGAGCCCTTGACATTCTTGTTGACACCGAACCGCAACCTTGATCCTCAGTTTCAATTTCCCATGCCGCTCACTACACCTAACAAGCCAATACGTGAGAGTACCAGAATTCCATAATAACTCTTGATCCACTAATGGAATAAACACTTCATCAAATAGAAACCTTTTTACTTAGCTCATTTCAGAAGAGTCATTGCAACACGTGATTGAATTCTCATAACCGCAGAAAATAAAACCCCACATAGTGGTCTAAACCACCATGTCCCTTCCGGGATCCATCTACTCATAATAAGCCATAATAATCGAATACCTCCGAATAATTCAAATTATGGTGGCCGTCAAGCCTCGCACGTACCGCCGCAACCACCTGTAAAACTTCACGCTAAAGAAACGGATCACTGCCACAGTCATGCTGATTCAACCATTACTAACCGACCCTGCTTCCTTCCAATTTATTCTCTACTTGCCTTAGAAATAACAATAATAGCTCCATTCAAACGTCACGAACCCAAATCCGCACCCATCCTTAGTGACCTTATTTCACGGGACTAAGTTGTCTCCAAAACCCACGAACCATCTCATACCCTCCTTATGCGCATATTCGCATCTTCAACCGGTACACCCATTCTGAAAATCCCTCTATGAATCTAAAGTTATGTTCTCCTATTCTGCAAAGGCCACACCGCAAACCGAAGATAACATAGAACACTCCAAGCCACTTTTCATAATCCACCGCAAAAGCTCAATACTTAACCATACTACTGGCTCGAAATCCTTAGGCACCACACTTTGAACCCAGTAGAACCATTGTTGAGAGTCACCCACTCTGAATTGTTCCCAATTATTATCAAACGCCACACCCTGCTGGCCCATGAACACCCTCTCAAAGAAGCAACCAGCTGAATTACTTTCCTTGTACATCACATCCACATGAAGCATAGACTCTAAGTCTTCCCGAAACCTGAACATGAACCGATAAGGCCAAAGATAGTACACATTCCTCAAACCCTTTTCTCAATTTACCACTGATGTTTTCCTTTCCCTAGTCGTGATAACCCACCAACATGCCGATAACCAAAAACCTCATAAGTAGACCACTATGCAATCCAATCGTAGGCGGTGGGGTTCTCCCACTTAAGCTTGAAGCTACCATTACATCACCCTGGAACCTACCAAGATTCTTTCTTCCTTACTGACATGACCTTGTGCAATCGACCCGCCAAATTCCTCAAAATCTTCTTGTTAACCATTTCATGAGCGCTTTGAATCACTCGCCACATTTACATATTCGGCCTCTTACCGGATAGCCAGTAAAATTCTTCTTAGGAGCTTCATCAACACCACGCAACAGTTAAACTGCTCACTAGAAATAAACCACCTGTGGAAATTCCATGCCGATATCTTCCAACAACGCGGCACCGAGTACAATTAGCACGAAATCAATAATCCATCCTGAGCCCGTGCTTGTTCACCAACTGTACAAGTCCGTTCACTTCTCATGGAAATCAATTAAAGGTGCGACAATACATCCCAATCCAAATCATGTTGTATCCTTCCTCATATCATGCAACTCTTTTCTGTCGTATCCAACCCTTCTCCGTATAGAAGCCAATATTCCAAATTAAGTTCGTAGACTTAGGCACTGTCCACCATGAGTTCCAAATCGCTCTAAACTTTCCTCAACGCGTGTAGCTATCCTTCCACAGAACACATCTGCTACTCTGCCACTCTCCTACTTTGGTCAAACCCTCTCCTTTAAGCAACTACCCGACTTCTATTTCTCACACTCTGCCCAGTTGTTGCCTTAAATAAAAATCTATCTCTGTAGCACTTGAACCAATAGATCGCTACCAACTTTAAACTTCCCTGAAGATCATCTTTCTCGAGCCATCAACCCTAGAAACACCGATTCGATCCCGAAATCGCTATACCCCGTTATTTCTGACAACAGTTTCTCCGGCACCATTTCACAATACCTTGCCCCGAAGGAGAATCAAAGAAACTATAACACATGGCAAACTTAACATATTCAGCAAGGACAACGACACCACATCACGGATGAAGATTCCAACATGCTCGAAAATACCAAGTCTTGTTACTCCATCAACCCAAACATGAACATTCTTAGTCCGACTGATTTTCCTGCGCTGGAAATAAAACACTGAACCTCTGAATCATGCATGGAGAAAAAAAACATCCTTTCAAATCATTCACTGCCCTTACACATAGACTAGTATCCTACCATTACTTCAATACTGTGCGATAATAACTCATGAACTTCATAGCAATTGGTGCATAACCCCAAAACCATCAGAAAATACAGTTACTGAGCTGAGATGACAGAACATCCTTCTGCAAGGCGACGACATTAGCCCAATCAAATACACAGGGAGAAATATTCCTGCTCTACATCAGCTGTGCCATTAAAATTCCTCGATTCCAAATTTATAACAAATGCCTCACGTCGCATAACATCGAATAGGAAGGAAATGAAGGCATAAGCCTCAAAGGAATCAAATCGCACGATGATGAATCAAGAAAGGGAAATGCTCCTAACAGTCTTGTAGCCTCTCAAAGATAAGTACAGACGTCTCTGTACCGATCCATAATACTCTACTAGACTTGCTCATGACCCATGAGACCTAAGTGAACCTAGTGCTCTGATACCATGTTGTCACGACCCAAAATCCATTAAAGGTCGTGATGGTGCCGGACACCGCTGTCATGCAAGCTAAAAATAAATACTTAACTTGGTTCTCACTTTAATATTTTTGAAATCATATTTCCTTCAATTAAATGGTAAAAGATGAAATTTACAAAATAAATAATGATATTTTTAACAAATTCTAATAGAGTGCAACCCACAATCGCCCTAAAACCCGGTGTCACAAGTGCATGAACCTCAACTAAGAAGGTAAAATAAAATATAATATCTGTCCGGAATACAAATTGGACAGAAAAATATAAATGCTCTGAGGGAGACTCTGCTGGCTGCAGACTCGTAACGTGGAATGCAGCTCACCTAATTCCCCGCAATAACCGTGCCTCTGCGCCCACAAGGCCACTAAGCATATATGCACCTGCACAAAAATGTGCAGCAAGTGTAGTATGAGTACATAAATCAAAGCGTACTGAGTAAGTATCCCGCCTATTCTCGAAGAAGTAGTGACGAGGGGTCAACTTCGACACTTACTATGGGTTATAAATAAAATATCAATGATATAATTAAGCATGGATTATATAATATAGTTGCAAGCTCAATATTTTGAAGTAAGTAAGCAGTTCCTTTATAATTAAGAAATCTCCAAATTTATTTCCATTATTTAACAATTTATCTCAGGCCAAGGAGGCAATATTATTTATTGTAAATTGAAAAGCAATCAATTAAATCATGCGCAAACCATGCCGAGGTCGTACGACCCGCTCCAACATAAATATTTTAACTGTGCACTGCCGAGGGTCGAACGACGCAAACCATAGATGCATCTATTTAATCTGTCAAGGCGTTCGGCACGCTCTACAAAAGATAAACACATTCAACAGTCAATCAAGAATTTTTTAAGGAGCAATTGTCCAAGAAATGTCAATTCTCATTTGAGGGTCAAGAAAAAAAAATGAAGTTTAACCATTTTAAAAAAATTCATTTACCAAGTTCAATATGTTTTAAGCAATTTAAATTAATAATAAGGTTGCAAATATCACAAGTATAGCATGATTTGGGTCCTAAACTACCCGGACATGAGCATAATAGTAACTACGCACGGAATCTTTTCACCTCGTGCGTACGTAGCCCCCCACAAATAGAAGCACATATTAAGTTAAATTACCTATGGGGTTAATTCCCTCTTACAAGGTTAGAAAGGAGACTTACCTCGCTTCGGAGTTTCATAGCTGGCTCCCAAGCCTTTCCAACAACTCAAACCGATGTCCAACGCTCCAAACCTAGTCAATAAATGTGCAAATCCATAAAAATACACTCTAATACTCATAACAATTCTATTTAAACAAATTCCCAACTCCGATCGAAAATGATAAAATCACCCTCGGGCCCACGTGCCCCAATTCCGAAAATATTCGAAGATAAACTTTACCCATAACCTCACAAACTCAAATATATAATTTATTTCAAAATCCATGCCCAAATTCGTGGTCAAAATCCAAAATATAAATTTCTAGGTGGAGATCACTTACCTTGACATAGATGACGAAAATCTCCATTCCAAGAGCTCCAAAAATCACCCAACCAAATAAACAATGGAGGAAACAATGACCAAATCTCGTCTTTAAAACAATCTGCCCAGGCCAGGTCCTTCTTCGCGTTCACGCTCAAAGCCTTGCGTTCGCGAAGGCTGTAGACATCAATGCTTCGCGTTCACAACTTGAGCTCCGCGTTTGCAAAGGCCAAACTACTCCAGGCCCCCTCTCCGCTTTTCTTCTTCGCGTTCGTGACCCCTGTGTCACGTTCGCGTAAGCTTCCTTAGGCAACCCTCCGCGTTCGCGACCTCCGTCTCGTGTTCGCAAAGGCTAAAACCCAGCTGCCTCAAATTCCTCTTCGCGAACGTGGGACACCCTTCGCGCTCGCGATGAAGGAAACCATATACCAACAACAATAGACCAAAACAGCCCGAAATAACCTGAAACCATCCTGAAACACACCCGATGCCCTCGGGACCCTGTTCAATCACACAAACCAGTCCCAGAACATAACACGGACCTGCTCGAGGCCTCAAATCACATCAAACAATATCAAAATCATGAATCACACCCCAATTCGAGCTTAATGAACTTTGGAACTTCAAACTTATACATTTGATGCCGAAACCTACCAAATCACGTCCGATTGACCTCAAATTTTGCACACAAGTCACATTCAATATTATGGACCTACTCCAACTCCCGAAAATCAAAATCTGACCGCGATATCAAAAAGTCCACTTCCTGTCAAACTTCTCAAAAACCTTCAAATTTCTAACTTTCGCCAAATGACCCCGAAATGACCTACGGACCTCCGAATCCATTTTCGGACGCGCTCCCAATACCAAAATCACCATACAGAGCTATTCCCAGACTCGGAATCCCAAACAGACATCGATAACATTGAAATGCACTTCAACCCAAATTTATGAAATTCTTTTAAAATGCCAACCTTCCACAATAGGTGCCAAAACGCTCCAGGGCAATCCAAAACTCGATCCGGACATACGCCCAAGTCCAAAATTATCATACGCGGTTGGAACCTTCAAATCCCGATTCCGAGGTCATTTACTCAAAAAACACACTTTAGTCAATTCTTCCAACTTAAAGCTTCCTAATTTAGAATTGTCTTCCCAAACTAACTCTGAACTTCCTGAAATTCAATTCCGACCATACGCATAAGTCATAATACTTGCAGTGAAGCTGCTCAGAGTCTCAAACCACTGAATGACGTGCTAGAGCTGAAAACGACCGGTCGGGTTGTTACACGAACCCTCAAACCACCTCAAACAACGTCAAAAACACAAATCGCACATATATTCAAGCCTAATGAACTTTGAAACTTTCAAACTCAACACCCGACACGGAAACCCATCAAATCATGTCCAAATGACCTTAAATCTTGTACACAAGTCACAAATGACACCACAGACCTTCTCCAACTTCCGGAATCGAAATCCAACCGTGATATGAAAATTTTCACTCCCGGTAAAACTTCCCAAAAATTCAACTTTCGCCATTTCAAGCTAATTCAACTACAGACCTCCAAACCACAATCCGGACACGCTTCTAAGTCCAAAATCATTCAACGTAGCTAACGGAACCATCAAAACTCAAATCTGGGATCGTTCACACATAAGTCAATATCTGATCAACTTTTCCAACTTAAGCTTTCCATTATGAGACTAAATGTCTCAATTCACTCCGAAACCTCTTCGGACCCAAAACAACTAACCCGGTAAGTCATATAATAACTGTAAAGCACAAAAGGAACAATAATTAGGGGAATAGGGCTACAACTCTCGAAACGACCGACCGTGTCGTTACATTCTCCCCCTCTTAAACAAATGTTCATCCTCAAACGGGTCTAGAAACATACTTGGAGTCTCAAATAGGCGTGGATATCTACTCTGTATCTCCCGCTCGGTCTCCCAAGTAGCTTCCTCCACGTGCTGACCTCTCCACTGCACCTTCACTAAAGCTATATCCTTTGACTTCAGCTTCTGAACCTACCGATCCAAAATGGCCACCGGCTCCACATCGTAAGTCAAATCACCATCCAACTGAACCGTGCTAAAATCCAAAACATGAGACGGATCACCGACATACTTCCGGCGTATAGAAACATAAAATATTGGATGCACACTCGACAAGCTAGGTGGCAACGCGAGCTTGTAAGCCACATCCCCAATCCTCTGAAGTACCTCAAAAGGCCCAATGAATCGAGGGCTCAACTTGCCTTTCTTCCCGAATCTCATAACACCCTTCATGGGTGAAACCTTCAGCAGGACCTTCTCCCTAACCATGTAAGACATATGACGGACCTTCCTGTCGGCATAACTCTTCTATCTAAACTGCACCGTGCGAAGCCACTCCTGAATCAATTTAACCTTGTCCAATGCATCTTGAACCAAGTCAGTACCCAATAGCCTAGCCTCCCCCAGTTCGAACCAACTCACAGGAGATCTACACCGCTTCCCATACAAAGCCTCATACGGAGCCATCTGAATGCTCGACTGGTAGCTATTGTTGTAGGAAAACTATTCGACTGGCAGAAACTGATCCCAAAAACCCCCAAAATCAATGACACAAGTGCGTAGCATGTCCTCTAATATTTCAATAGTGCGCTTGGGCTGTTCATCCGACTGAGGGTGAAATGTTGTGCTCAACTCAACCTGGGTGCCCAACTCTCGCTGTACTGCTCTCCAGAACTGTGATGTAAACTGCGTGCCTCGATCTAAAATGATGGACATTGGCACACCGTGAAGGCGGACGATCTCTCAGATGTAAATCTCAACCAAATGCTCCGAAGAATAGGTAGTACCAACTGGAATGAAGTGCGCAGACTTGGTCAACCGATCCATAATAACCCAAATAGAAACAAACTTCCTCGATGTCCGTGGGAGCCCAACTACGAAATCCATGGTGATCCGCTCCCGCTTCCACTATGGAATCTCTAACCTCTGAAGCAATCCACCCGGTCTCTGATGCTCATACTTCACCTGCTGACAGTCAAGTCATAATACATCTTCGCGGCACCCGGATGAATGGAATACTGCAAACTGTGGGCCTCCTCAAGAATCAACTCACGTAGCCCATCCACATTGGGCACACAAATCTGACCCTGCATCCGCAATACCCCATCATCCCCAATAGTCACATCTCTGCCATCACCGTACTGGACCATGTCCTTAAGGACAAGCAAATGGGGATCATCATACTGGCGCTCTCTGATGCGATCATATAAGGAAGACCGAGAAACCACACAATCTGGAACCCTGCTGGGCTCTGAAATATCCAATCTTACGAAATGGTTGGCCAAAGCCTGAACATCAACTGCAAGAGGTCTCTCTCCAACGGGAACTAATGCAAGACTACCCATACTCACCGCCTTCCTACTCAACGCATCAGCCACCACATTGGCCTTCCCGAGATGATACAGAATGGTGATATCATAGTCCTTAAGCAGCTCCAACCATCTTTGCTGCCTCAAATTTAGATCATTTTATTTGAACAAGTGCTGGAGACTCCGATGATCTGTAAACACCTCACAAGACACATTGTAGGGATAATGCCTCCAAATCTTCAATGCATGAACGATGGTATCTAAATCCAAATCATGAACAAGGTAGTTCCTCTCGTGAGGCTTCAACTGGCACAAAGCATACGTGATCACTCTACCCTTCTGCAACAACACACACCTAATGCCGATCCGAGAGGCATCACAATACATTGTATAAGAGCCTGAAGCTGATGGCAAAACTAGAACTAGAGTCATGGTCAAGGAAGTCTTGAACTTCTCAAATCTCTTCTCACACTCATCCGACCACCTGAAAGGAGCACCCTTTTGGGTCAATTTGGTCAAGGGTGATGCAATAGATGAGAAATCCTCCACGAAACGACGATAATAACCAGCCAAGCCGAGAAAGCTCCGAATCTCCATAGCTGAGGATGGTCTGGGCCAACTCTAAACCGCCTATATTTTCTTCGCATCCACCTGAATACCCCCATTGGATACCACGTGTCCCAAGAATACCACCGAGTTGAGCCAAAAATAACACTTGGAGAACTTGGCATAAAGCTTCTCCTCCCTTAACCGCTGCAACACGATCCTCAAATGCTGGGTATGCTCTTCCTGACTACGAGAGTACAACAGGATATCATCGATGAACACTCTAACAAACTATAACAAACGAGTCGAGATAAGGCTGAAACACATTGTTCATCAGATGCATGAACGTTGTTGGGGCGTTGGTCAGCCTAAAAGACATCACAAGGAACTCATAATGACCATAACGGGTCTTGAAGGCTGTCTTAAGAATATCCGAGTCTTGAATCTTCAACTGGTGATATCCAGACCTCAATCAATCTTGGAGAACACCCTCGCTATCTGAAGCTGGTCAAATAGATCATCAATACGCGGAAAAGGATATTTGTTCTTTATTGGAACTTTGTTCAACTGCCTATAATCAATGTACATCCTCATAGTACCATCCTTCTTCTTCACAAACAGAATTGATGCACCCCAAGGTGATACACTAGGCCGAATAAACCCCTTATCAAGGAGTTCCTGAAGCTGCTCCTTCAATTCCTTCAACTTAACTAGTGTCATACGATACGGTGGGATAGAAATGGGCTGAGTTCCTGGCACCAAGTCAATACCAAAGTCAATATCCCTATCGGGCGGCATGCTCGGCATGTCGGCACGAAACACATCCAGAGACTATCGCACCACCGAAACAGAATCAATAGTAGGAGCATCAGCACTAACATCCCTCACAAAGGCCAAATAAGATAAACAACCTTTCCTAACCATCCGCTAGGCCTCCAGATATGAAATCACTCTGCTGGGAATATAGTCTAGAGAATCTCTCCACTCAATCCTTGGCAGTTCCGGCATCGCCAATGTCACGGTCTTAGCCTGACAATCTAGGATAGCATGACATAGAGACAACTAATCGATACCCAAAATAACATCAAAGTCCACCATACTAAGCAACAGAAGATCAACTCTAGTCTCAAATCCCCCAATAGTTACCACACACGACCGATATACACGGTCCACAACAATAGTATCGCCCACGGGCATAGAGACATGAATAGATGAAACTAAGGACTCATGGGGCATATCCAAATGATGAGCAAAATATGATGATACATATGAATAAGTGGAACCACGGTCAAATAATATAGAGGCCTCCATGTGGCAAGCTGAGACAATACATGTGATCACTGCATCTGAAGCAACAGTATATGTTCTAGCAGAAATAGCATAGAATCGGGCCTAGACACCACCTGATCAGCCTCTCCCTCTAGAGCGACCCCTAGCTAACTGAACTCCGCCCCGAGCTGGCTAGGTGGGTGGTGAAGTAACGAGTGCTGAAGTCGAAAACTGACTCCTCTGCTGAGATGAACCTCCCGAAAGGTGGGGACAATGCCTCTTGATATGACCCAAATCTCCACACTCAAAGCAACCTCTCCCGTGAATGGCAGTGGGAACTGAAGGGAGCCCCGAGCACTGGGATTACTGCTAGAAGGACCGGACATAGATGAACCTTGAGTTGATGGTGCATGAGATGAACTCTGAGCTCGAAAGGCACTGAGAGATGAGTGACCCTACTGAGAACTGTGTGAACCATGGCCAGATAATGCACCACGGTGAACTGGACGAGCCGTCTGAGCATGACTATAAGGACGACCCCTGTCATGGTAGAGCTGACCTCCAGAAGGAACACCACTAAAACCACCTGATCCATGAGGCCTCCTGGCCTCCCTCTCACCCCGCTCCTGACTGCAGACCATCTCTATCTGCCAAGCAATATCGACAACCTCATCAAAAGTAGCACCAGATACCCTCTCCCTAGTCACAAGCAACCGCAAGTGATATGTGAGGCCATTGATGAACCTTCGAATCCTCTCCTTATCAGTGGGAACCAGCCAAACTGCATGATGAGCCAACTCAGAAAACCTCATCTCGTACTGTGTCACAGACATGCCATCCTGTGATCCTTAACTTGATGTTTTAGTATAATTTGAAGCTCTTATTGAATTCTTGACTGTTCTCCCTTGTATTATTATTCATTCTATTAAGATGGTGTTTAGTTTTACATACTAGTACTATTCGACAGTACTAACGTCCTTTTTGCCGGGGGCACTGCATCTTTAATGGATGCAGGTGGTTCCACAATAGGTAGCATTGACTAGCGTTAGCAGTACACCTGTCATGTCCCAAACTCGAGGAGCGCGACCGGCGCTCAACCGAGAGAACCCGGCCGAGCAAGCCTGTTAGATTTTCTTCTACCCAAACTCATCCATGAATAAAGAGGAGATGTACTCCATTAATAAAACACTAAAAAGATTTTATTAACAACTCCCTTCTTATTCCCATTAGCAGATTCATTCATAATTTCCAAAATATTACGAGTTTATAGAATTAATGAAAAACATGATTTCCAAATACCAACATTTCTATTTCAATTCCCCAACATCAACCACAACCCACAGGTGTCTACGGATCCTCTAAGTACAATAGAAGAGTAATATGGAAATGCCGGTAACAAGGCCCCGGCTATACCTCAAAACACAGAACATGAGAAACAAAAGATACATGACTCCGAAATGAAGTGGGGCTCACCAAATCAGTTGAAAAGAGTGTACTGCTATCACTGATCAATGTCGCCTACTGTAGAACCACATGCATCCATTAAAGATGCAGCGCCCCAGGCAAAAGGGACGTTAGTACTGTCGAATAGCACTAGTATGTATAGCTAAAAATCTTCTTTCAAAATAGAATGCCCATATAAGAAAAGGCAACACATAGAAACAGCAAGTCACAATCAATAATATCCAAATGTCCAGTTAAAACATAATAATTTTCAAAATACAAACTTCATATATAATTTTGGTTGGGAAAGTATTAGCACCGATATACCATCGTTTTTGTTAGCACGGAGTCCGATCACGCCCGATCGGCTAGGCCATCTCCCCACGGACAATGTGATTTGACAGGTGATGCGAAAGAAAGTTGTTACCAAGAGTAGTACTACTATGTGCGCAACATGGCGTCTGATCTCCACCCGATTAGCTAGGTCGCCTTCCCACATATGCCTTGCGGGTTGACTTTTCCAATCCACAAAGGTTCCAGTTTCATCCCAATTAAGGGGAATAATATCACAATTTCCCAGAGGTTCCAGTTTCATCCCAAATAAGGGGAATAATCCCAATCCATCCCTACACTGACACGTGTAGTTTCAAGTGTAGGCCTTATGACCCACCCTTCCTCGGTATTGCTAATGATGCTCCCAAAATTATTTTTGATTTGATTCGCAATCAAAAATATCATAAATACAATTGTACTCACCTCAACATCTTTCACATTGTATAAATTCTCATTAGTATTTCCAGTCATTCGCAACAACAATATTTCCTTGGCTCATTAGGCCATTCACAAGATTCTTTATTCCTGGCACGATGGCCGTATTTCATATTTCACACTTTCACCTCTTTCAATTTCAAAGATCACCATCAAATATCAACATATAGAAAATTTCAGAAATCATATACTTCCAATCCATTTGAAATGGGAATTTCAAACACAAAAGGTTTCTTCCCAAAGAATGAGGCATACCAACCAACAATATAAACACACATGAAAAATCATAAACAATCAATACACCATTTATTCTTGCAATACTCTTCCCCAGAAATGACAATGTACAATTTCAACACATGAGTATATAGAACTCGAATCACACTGGATATATTTATAAAGTAAAGCATTAGTTAAAGTAGCCACTGATGGGCATGAATTGAGTATAAAAGCTCTTAGGCAAATTCTATTTTTCCAAATCACTTTTAAAATGGTGGATTCGAGGCTCATTTCATATTCTTTATCGCATCCTCTAAAATCATATGCACTACTAGCCATAACATAACTTAAATTCTTGACACGTTGGCCACACTCTATTTCTTCAATCCGCTTATTTCATTTTCAAGCATCTTTAAAGATTATCAACAACAAGACCCTTCCAATCAAGTCTTTAGGTACACATATGAGCAATTATGAGTCTTAAGCATATCGAGTTTTTCTCACCCAATTGGTATACTAGTTCTCTTTTAAAACACGACTCAAAGCCACAACATTTTAATACGCAAACCATACTTTGAACATCTATCTTTCGACATAAGGCTCATTCGGAATAAACAAGTTTATAGGGAATAACCCGGAATATAGAAGTTAGGAATCTTGAGCCAATCATACTTGATCTTACGGAAACATTATGGATATCTATTCTAAGAGAGAATGTTTAGCCAACATACCTTGCTTTGAGCTTTCCTTAAATTACTACAATGTTCTGAAAATTATAGCAATCCCAATATCTTTTGAGACATAACAAAATTGAACCATTATTAGGAAGATATTCATGATCTCAGCTCATTTGAGTATTTTATCAAACACTAGGTGTGTAAATCTAACTACAAGGTTCTTCTACAAGATTTCCTTTACTCCACAACCCAATCTTTACTTATTTGAGCTCAACAATCTTCCCACAAACCTTATTAGTACAAGAATGTATATATAATACTCTTATACCCAAGAATCATACTCCAAATCAACCATCTTTTACCCAAATTCGAAATTGGAAAACTAAGGTATGGAACCTTACCTCTTAGATGAAGATCTTGTGATTAGCTTCCTTGATTCTTGAAGATTGGTGCAAGATTGGATGATTATAATGTTAGGTTCCCTCCTTCTCTCTCTAAAATGCTCTTACATCTCCTTAAAACCCTCAGAAAAACACCCCAAAATAAGCCCCAAAGCCTATTTATTAAAATGGGGTCGGGTTATGAAAAGATGAAAATTAACCCTCCGAATTCAACTATGCGGTCGCACAATGGACCGCACAATTGGTGTGCGGGTCGCACAATGGTCGCACAATTTGGTGCCCAGAATTGGGCTGTTCTGGTCCACTCTGCGACCAGTTTGCGGTCGCATAACCATAATGGTTGCATAATGGTCGCAGAATTATATTCTGGCATCCTTTGTTAATTTGGTCATAACTTCTTGTAAGAATGTCCAAATGATGAACGGTTTAAAGCGTTGGAAACTAGAGTCAAAGAGATTTAATTTGATAGGTAATACGCCATATAACTCTTCATATCAAGAGAGGTATAATCGTTTGAAATTAAGTCTTGTGCGAACTCACTTGAAACTTTATTCCATCATAAATATTTCAACTTGACTTAGCCTTGGGGCTCTTCTTAGACCATAAACCATTCTTAATGCACCTCATACATATATTATCATGATCAATTGATATCATTCATATAATAGTCCTTGTCTATACACAAAATAATATAATTAGCGCACATCGGCTTTCTTAATAGCGCTTAAGTACTTCAAAATTTTTCGGGGTGTTACAACACCTTTCTCCTAGTAGACTTGGTGAGCCCCACCTTTTCCACGGTCATATATCTTTTGTACATTTTGTTATCATATTTGGAGGTATAGGCGGAGCCTTGTTGCCGGCACTATCATTGTACTCATTTGTATTGTTTAGAGGCTCCCTAGACATTATGTGGGTTGTATGTCGGTGTTGGGGGAAGTCAAACAATTCATGTTTATGTTTGAATGAATCACTTGTTCCACTTTAGCCTATAAAAAGGTGGGTATTTTGAGATGTTAAAGATGAAGAAACTAATAGAAAGGTTTTGGTATTGTATTCATGATCTCCCTATTGTCCAGTTAATGAATATATGTCACCTATTTTTCCATGAGTGAGTTTGGGGTAGAAAGTATCTAGCAGGCTTGCTCGGCCGGGTTCACTCGGTTGAGCGCCGGTTGTGCTCCCCGAGGTTGGGGCGTGACAGTTGGTGTATATTTTTATTGGTTTTCATATTGTTTGACTAGTTTAGGATTGTTTGGCTTTGAATTGAGGAGTTAGAGCGGCATTGGAGCAGGTTATTGGAACTTTATAGCGAGGTAAGTCTCATGTCTAACTTTGTGATGGGGAAACTACCCCGTAGGTATTAAATTGTTATGTGCTACTACTAGTTTTGGGTGCTACGTACGCACGAGGTGATGCGAGTCCGCATGTAGATAAAAGCATATTTATGTCTGGGTAGACTTGGGACTTTATGATGTAATATTCGACTTAGTTGAACTCAATTGCTAGCTTAATTATTTGAACATATAATTGGAATTAATTGGGAATATGTTAGGCCGAGATTTATCACCTTGAGTTGTTTGACGAGATATTTGATAGACGGTAAAAGTCATGTTTACTTTATTCTCCTGCACTTGTGTTGCAAACACGTATCCCGTAATTTGATAAGTTTTTTCCTTTCTTATGGATCAGGCCGAACGCCTCGCAGTACATTGAGATGCATCTCTAGTTTGCGCCGGTCGACCCTCGACAGTGTACACACCAATATGGATCGGCCGTATGACCTCGGCATAACCATGCGAGATACCGCTAGCAGTCCGGATATTCGATTCCCCTTTTATTGAGGCCTGACATTTATATGGTATTCCTTATTAGTTTGAGATTGCATTTGATATTTCTGATATGTTGAGATAGCATAGAAGGATTATGTTAGTTACTATTTTACCTCATTATTATTGTTGTGCTTCATATATGTTTATGATTTATCATATTGCTTTATTGGACTATTAGTAAGTGTCGATGTCGACCCTTTGTCACTATTTCTCCGGGGTTAGGCTAGATACTTATTGGGTACGCGTTGATTTATGTACCCATGCTACATTTCTGCACTAAATGTGCAGGATCTGACAGGTTCATTTGGTGGTCATCTTAGTGCATAGGCGCTGCTGCTAAAGAGACTTTATGGTGAGTTATATTCTAGGCCACGTATTGTAGCCACAGTTTCCATCATATTATTTACTTTGTCCTGTCTAATTTACATTCCAGATAGATGTTATATTATTATTGTACTCTTTAGTAAATGCCCATGCACTTGTGACACCGGGTTATTCTAGTTGATGTTTACGGATTTGCATATTATTATCAACTTTTATTTTTGTGCCTTACTAATTATGTAAATTTCTTTACTTAATAAAATTTATGATTTTGAAAGTAATAAAATGAACAATTAACGTGATAGTTCACCATTGTCTTGCCTAACGGCAACGTTGGGCGCCATCACAGCCTATAGCGGGTTTCTGGTCGTGACAGCTTGGTATCAGAGCTCTAGGTTCACTTAGGTCTCACGAGTCATGAGCAAGTCTAGTAGAGTCTTGTGGATCGGTACAGAGACGTCTTTATTTATCTTCGAGAGGCTACAGGGCTATTAGGATCACTTCCCTTCTTGATTCCTCGTCGTGTGGTTTGATTCCATTGAAGCTTATGCCTTCATCTCCTTCCTACTCATTCTTATATGATGTGGAGCGCTTGTTATCAATTGGGCATCGAGGAATTGTAGTGGTACTACAGATGTGGTGCAGGATGTTTCTCCTTGTGTATTTGGGTGGGCTATTATCGTCGCCTTGTGGAAGGGTGGTATGTCGTTTCAGCCTAGTGCTAGTGTTGCCTATGGTTTAGAGGCTATGCACAGTGTATTATATTGTTCATGCGTTGTTATAGAGCAATGTTGGTGTAGATGGTAGGGTGCTTATTCATGTGTCGCGGCAGTGAATGACTCGAAAGGAGGATTACTCATTTTGTGGCTTAGAGGTTCGACATTTAATTCTAGTAAAGAAAAGGCAATAAACTAGCGATGTTCAGGACTTGGTTGATAGAGTAGCGAGACTTGATATTTTTTGACGTGGTGGGATTCTCATCTGTGATGTGGTGTCGTCGTCTTTGTTGGAACGCATTAAGGCTCATCAGTGTTATGGTCTCCTTTGAATTGCCTTCGGGGCAGAGTGTTGTGGAATGGTGCCTGAGCAGCGGTTATTAGAAACGGAGGTGTAAGTCGACTTAAGAGTCGAATCGATGTTTCTAATGTTGATGGCTCGAGAGAGATGATCTTTGTGGAGGCTCAGAGTTGGCGGCAATTTATCCGTTTGGGAGCTACAAAGATGACTTATGATTTGAGGTAGCATTTTTGCAGTGAAGGAGGAGGAAGGAAATGGTGGGAGGTGTCTCGTGGTGGTTGAATTGCTAGCAGGTCAAGTATGATCAGTAGAGGCCGAGTAGTTGCTTAAGGAGATGGTTTAACCGAAGTGGGAGTGATAGAGTAGCATATGGATTCTATGGTAGGATAGCCACATGCCTTGAGAAAGTTTATAGCGATTTGGGGATCATGGTGGATAATGACTAAGTCTATGAATTTCATTTGGGATGGTGGCTATTGTACTGAGGAAGTTTGAATATGACGGAAAGGAGTTTGCTTGGATGAAGATGGGTGTGAAAGCTTGATTATCGTTTTGGGATGCAACATGACTTCAAGTTTTGGAACATATAGTTGGACCTTCAATTGATGCTAATTGGGAATGAACGAACTCTTACAGCTGGTGGATGAGCATGGGCTCAGGAGGGTTTACTGATTTTGTGGTAGTTATAACCAGGGCAATGTCAGTGGAAGATGTAGATATGGAATTACATAGGTGGGCTATCTCCCGCGAGAAGGCTAGCGGTTGCGTGATTTTTTATGAAATTCCTAAGAAGAGTTCTACTTTCTCCCCAGCGGGAGGCATGTACTACGATGTGAGCTTGGATCGCTTGAAGAAGATGGTACGACTGTCAGGTGGTCGAATGTGCGATTGTGGCTGATAATTCAGAATGTTCATGAAACGTTTAATAAGAGATTACGAGAAATTTGGCGGGTTAACAGTGCGAGATCATGGTAATTGTGAAGGAGGAACCTTAGTGGGTTCTAGATTTATGTGATTGTAGCTTAAAGTTAAGTGGGGGAGCCCACCGTCTATGATTGGGTCACGCGGTTGTGTGCCTGTACGATTTCAGATTATTTGTGCATTGGTGGATTAATTATGGCTAAGAAAAGAAAACATCAAGGTTAATTCGGGTAAAGGACTTGAGGAATGTATGCTATATTTCACCTTATCGATTCATGTGCAACTTTTGGGATGACTCAAAGTTTATTCTTCTTGTGGATGTGATGTACAAGGAAAAGAATTCATCCGGTTGCTTCTTTAGGAGTATTCATCTGCTAACAGAGCATTAGAGTTTGGTTATATTTAGGACCAGGTCAGAGTTGGTGACTCTCAACAGTGATTCTAGTGGGTTCGAGAATTTAAGCGCGGTGTCTAAAGATTTTGGGTTTGTTATGTGGCTGAAGACTGGGATTTTGCAGTAGAGTGTGAAGAATACTTGGGGAATTTCTACGTTATCAATGGGGTATGCGGTGTAGTATTGGAGAAATAGGAGAAACAACTCCGGATTCACGGAAGGTCTTTCAGAACGGGTGTACAGTTGGAGATACTATTGAGTGCATGCAAAGGATATAAGATGGCTGGTGGGTGTTGAGGCGATGTGGTCTCGTGATTTGGGGTCACTCGGGATGAGTGTTGTTTGAGGTCCGCTATGTGTTTGAATAGAATTATTATTTCAAATGCAAGTCAAGAGTAAATTGGAAGAAGTCGAGTCAGTTCGTATTGGTTTGAATCAGCATGGTTGTGGAAATGATCAGTCCCTTTGGTGTGTTAAGTTGTACAGGTGATTTGTGGCTATTCGTGCGGGCTTGACAGCCACAAGAATTTGATTGATTGGAGGTATTAGATTCTGATGGCCTTGTTATGTGTAAATGAATCCCGAAAGAGTTATGGCGACTTAGACCACCACTTGAGGCCTATATTTTCTGCGGTTATGGGAATTCGGTTGCGTGTTGCAATTATTATTCTGAAATAAGTGGAGTGAAAAGGTTCTATCTGATGAAGTGTTTATTCTACTGGTGGTTCAGGAATTATGATGAAACTCTTGTATTCTCGCGTAACAGCATGATAGGTGCAGTGAGCGGTATGGAAATTGGAAGTTGAGGATCAAGGTTGAGGTTCGGTGTTGATAAGAATGTCACGAGCTCGGAGGAGCAGGGGAAGATTTCAGATGTTCAGAGTATGCCGGCGCCATCTTAGTGTCGCATGAGAATGATGTCCTATAAAAGAGGCATTGTGTATTGATTGGCGGATTCTTGATTTGCTTTATAGAATTAGTACGGTTGGTGGTATGGATGGGCATACTTTGCTACCTGGTGTGGAAGGTTGTGAGAGTATATCCAACAGAAAGATCGTATAAGTGTGTTGTGTTAGTCATTTGATTTTTAGAGATTGAAATCAGGTATGGAGATTTCTGGTACTATCGCTAATGGGAGATTTTATGCCTGAGAGGTGCTCTGTTCCCTTGGTTGTGGACTGTTGGGTTTGTTCCGGATCGGACGCCTGCTCGTATGTGTCATGAATAGGGTCATTGTGGATCCTTGAAAGGTTATTGGCCCCGAACATGATGATCAGAATCGGATTAAGGTCCGTTGGTTGATCTAATGTGAATATATGCTCTACATCAGGTCGGATGTGTTCATTCAGCACAAAATTGCCTATGGAGGAGTCATCGGGCGTTGGATGTATTCATGTCGTTAGCTATTCTATGTGATATTCTATTATTTCATGTGGGTTGTGAGACGGCTTGATTATTCGCACATGTGTAATGATCTCGTGTAGCTTGGGGTGTTATATGGGTCTAGCTTGGGTTTTTGTGGCGCTATCCGTCTCCCCAGGATTGCATTTATGCACTTGGTGTGCTTATGGTTGATATTCGGGCACATTGGGGGTATGGGCATTATGGCTTGATGGTATTTCCTTATTTGATTTTTATGTGTAGATCAGGTAGCACGCCGTCATGGGCATGATGTTTGGATCGGGTTGCACGCCGCAACAATATCATGTTTATCTCGGGTTGCACGCCGCAACGGTGTCATGTTTGGAATGGGTTGCACGCCGCAACGGTGTCATGTGTGGATCGGGTTGCATGCTGCAACAGTGATATGTTGAGTAAGGTTCCTTATGCTCATTTTGCGTGCCTTGTTTCTCACCTCTGATATAGGTTCATAGCATCTATTTGACTATTTTATTCATTATGCGGGCTGGATAGTTCTTTAACCGAGTTTGTTTTTTCTTAGTTGGTCCTATTCAAGTTGTGACTTATTGATGCATTGATGTCGACGTATGAGATTGTAGATGATTTTTTATATGGCTTGTTGGTTGAGCAGCATGTATTGGGCGAGACGAGGTTGTCGGGCCTAAAATCATTGCAATCAGATTCATATAATGTATACTAGGAGGAAAATGTCAGTAATCAGTTCAGAATGAGGAAATGGTTCTTGTCAAGCAGAGAGACTCCATGATTTATTGATTTGACAGGTGGTTATGAGCTGTTATATGTCGCTTTCATTGTTGCAGTATTACAAGGGTTGGATCTGGGCTTATACGCATTACGAGGTATGCTACGGGCATCGAGTTAGTGAATTTGCAGCTGTTGTGCTCGGAGGAGGTTACTATGGGCAAATGAGTTATGCGGTGCATTGTATGATACCAGCATGGGCGGATGATCATGTTTTGGGCTCAGCGTGTTGAGATTGATACGGTGTTCATATGTTAGAATTAGGTCTCGTAGACCATTCCATATGTTAAAATTTGGTTTTAAGGCTTGTGGGCTAAGGTAGCAGAAAGGATCTTCAATTTGGGTCGCGCTAATGTGCTCACATGGGTTGTGATGGCACGGGTAGGTGCACGAGGAGTTAAGCAGTGATTTTGAGCAACTCCGGAATGGTTTTTGGCATGTTCGAGGACAAATGTATGTTTAAGTGGGGGAGAATGTAAAGACCCGATCGGTCATTTTGAGCTCTAGCACGTCGTCCGGCGGTTTGAGGCCTTGAGTAGCTTCACTTCATGTTTTATGACTTGTACACATAGTCGGAATTGAATTTCAGGAAGTTCAGAGTTGATTCGGATGGGAAATTCTCAATTTGGAAGCTTTAAGCTAGAAGAGTTCACCAAGGTTTGACTTTTGAGTAAACGACCTCGAAATCAAGATTTAAAGGTTTCAATAAGTTCGTATGATGATTTCGGACTGGGGCGTATGTTCGGTTTGAGTATCGGGTGGTCCGGGAGCATTTCAACGCTTATTGTGGAAAGTTGGCATTTTGAAGGTTTTAGAATTTCCTAAGTTAGATTTGAGGTGGACTTTGGTGTTATCGATGTCCTTTTGGGGTTCCAAGCCTTGGAATAGTTTTGTATCGTGATTTGTGACTTGCACGTAAAGTTTGGCAATCATTCCGGAATGTTTAAGTGTAATTCGGACGCGTTCGGCGAAGTTTGAATGTTTGAAAGTTGAAAGAAAAGTTTTGACCGTCGATTCATAGTTTTGATGTTATTTGGTGTGATTTGAGGTCACGAGCAGGTTCGTGTTATGTTTTGGGACTTGTTGGTGTGATTGGATAGGGTCCTGGGGGCCTCGGGTATGTTTCGGGATGGTTTCGGAAAATGTGTCATTGTTTTATCATGGTTGGCTTCTGGTGTTCCTAGTTAGCATCGCGATCGCGGGTAAAGGACGTGATCGCGAAGAGTAAGTGGATTTGGGGAGGAATTTATGCATCACGAACGTGGTGGAAGCGTAGCGAACGCGGTGAAGGACTGGTGTAGCCTACGCGAACACGACTGGGTGTCGCGAACACGTAGAAGGATGGGGAGCTGGGGGCCTGGTAGGCATTAAGCCTTCACGAATACGTCACGTGGACCGCGAACGCGAAGGGCTGGGATCAGAAGGCTTCGCGAACGCAACGTGGAGGCCGCGAACGCGTAGAGTAATTTTAGGTAGCAGTATTTTTGGCCTTCGCAATCGCGGAGAGGAAAGGCCTGGGCAGAGAGCTTTTTATTTCGGGACTTAGCTCATTTCTCTCACAATTTCACTTGGTTGGGCGATTTTTGGAGCTCTTGGACTGGAGATTTTAATCATCTACTATGAGGTAAGTTATTCACACTTGTTGTAAGATAAATACATGAATTATGTATGGATTTAAGCATGGAATTTTGTAGAAATTGTGGGATTTTTGTAGAAAACCTAGAATTTGGGTTTTTTTGATTTTGACCACGAAATTGGACATGGAATTAGGAATAAATTATATATTTTAGTTCGTGGTGTTATGGGTAATAATTTTCTTCATGAATTTTCGGAATCTGGGCACGTAGGCCTGAGGGTTGACTTTGTTGACTTTTCGACCGGAGTTAGGAATTGATATAAATTAATTAATTATTAGTATTGGAGTATAGTTTTATTGGTTTGCATGTTATTTGACTAGTTTCATATCGTTTGGCTTTGAATTGAGGAGTTAGAGATACATTGTAGCCGGTTATTGGAACTTCGGAGCGAGGTAAATCTCCTATCTAACTTTGTGAGGGGGAGACTACCCCATAGGTATTAAATTGTTATATGATACCAGTTGTGGGTGCTACATACACACGAAGTGATGAGAGTCCGTATGTAGATAAGAACATGTTTATATCTAGGTAGACTTGGGACTTTATCATATAATGTTTGACTTAGTTGAACCCAATTGCTAGCTTAATTACTTGAACATATAAATGGAATTAATTGGCAATATGTTAGGCCTAGCTTTATCACCTTGAGTTGTTTGACGAGATATTTGATAGACGGTAAAAGTCGTGTTTAATTTATGCTTTTGCACTTGTGTTTGAAACACGTAGCCCGTAATTCGATAAGTTTCTTCCTTTCTTATGGATCGTGCCGAACGCCTCGGCAGTACATTGAGATGCATCTCTGGTTCGCGCCGGTCGATCCTTGGCAGTGTACACATCCCTCTGGATCGGGCTGTACGACCTCAGTATAATCGTGCGTGATTCCACTAGCAGTCTGGATATTCATGAGATTCCCCTTTTATTGAGGCCTGACATTTATATGGTATTCCTTATTCGTTATAGATTGCATTTGATATTTCTGATATGTTGAGGATTATGTTAGTTACCTTTTTACCTCATTATTACTGTTGTGCTTCATATCTGTTTATGATTTATCATACTGATTTATTGGACCATTAGTAAGTGTCGACATTGACCCCTCGTCACTACTTCTCCGGGGTTAGGCTAGATACTTACTGGGTACGCGTTGATTTACGTACTCATGCTACACTTCTGCACTAAATGTGCAAGATCTGACAGGTTCATTTGGTGGTCATCTTGGCGCGTCGGCCCAGCTGCTGAGGAGACTTTATGGTGAGCTATATTCTGGGCTACGTATCGCAGCCCACAGAGTCTCTATCGTATTATTTACTTTATCTTGTCTAATTTACATTCCAGACAGATGTTGTATTATTATTGTACTCCTTAGTAAATGCTCATGCACTTGTGACGTCGGATTTTGGGGTATTCTAGTTGATGTTTACGGATTTGCATATTATTGTCACCTTTTATTTTTGTGCCTTACTAATTACGTATGTACCCATGATTTTAAACGCGAATATTTCTTTACTTAATAAAATTTATGATTTCAAAAGTACTAAAATGAACAATTAATGTGATAGTTCACCGTTGTCTTGCCTAATGGCAATGTTGGGCGCCATCACGGCATATAGAGGGTTTTTGGTAGTGACAGCTTGGTATCAGAGCTCTAGGTTCACTTAGGTCTCACGAGTCATGAACAAGTGTAGTAGAGTCTTGCGGATTGGTACAGAGACGTCTGTATTTATCTTCGAGAGGCTACAGGGCTGTTAGCAGCACTTCCCTTCTTAATGCCTCGTCGTGCGGTCTGATACCATTGAAGCTTATGCCTTCATCTCCTTCCTACTCATTCTTATACGATGTGGAGCGCTTGTTATCAACTGGGCATGGAGGAGTTGTAGTGGTACTGCAGATGTGGTGCAGAATGTTTCTTCCTGCATATTTGGGCGGGCTATTATCGTCGCCTTGTGTAAGGGTGTTCTATCATTTCATCCCTGTGCTAGTGTTGCCTACAGTTTCGAGTCTATGCATAGTGTATTATGATGTTCATGCATTGTTATCGCACAGTGTTAGTGTACATGGTAGGGTGCTTATTTATGTGTCACGGTAGTGAATGACTCGAAAGGAGGATTACCCGATTCGTGGCTTAGAGGTTCGGCATTTAATTCCAGCGGAGGATAGGAAATTGGACTATGGATGTTCAGGCCTTGGTTGACGGAGTAGCGAGACTTGATATTTTTTGACGTGGTGGAATTCTCCTTTGTGATGTGGTGTCATCGTATTTGTTTGGGCGCATTAAGGCTCCTCGGTGTTATTGTCTCCTTTGAATTGCCTTCGGGACAGAGTGTTGTGAAAGGTGCCTGAGCAGCGGTTATCAGAGATGGCGGTGTAAGGCGGCTTCAGAGTTGGGGAGTTGAATGATGCTGGTCATGTGTTGACTGATGAACAACAAATCCAAGCTGTCATACGCTCTTTAGCTAGTTGTTAGGATCATATGAAAATGCAATTGATCCATAATGAGCGAATTTCAACTCTGGAAGATGTCCGGAGGCATCTTGAGTTAGAAGAGGAATGACTTGAGGTTGCAAAGCCAATAGCTGAGTTGCACATAGAAACAACCTCCAAAACCAAGAGTGATTTAAGGAAAAGGAATTGGGGAAAGAAAAGAGCGCCACCTCAAGCTCAGCCAGCTCAACCTACTAAAAAAGCAAAGACTGAAAAAGGCAAGAACAGACATCCCAAACGTGTCAAAGTTGCTAAAGTGAAATGCTATAATTGTGACAAAAAAGGGTCACTATGCCAGAGATTACTCCGAGCCTCCTAGAAAAGTATTTCAGGATGCTCGAATTAGTGAACTTTGTGTTTCTAGTTCTGTTTTTCTAACTGAATCTAATCCTTTGTGAATTGTAGACTTAGGAGCAACAGACAACATAGCCTGGGAACGCAGTGCCTTTGTTGAATTTCGGCGAGTTCCATGTGGAGCAAAGTGGATATATGTGGGCATGCGTGGTGGTCGAGACCTAATACTATATGATGTTCTCTTTGTACCAACAATTCACCGAAATATTATTTCAGTTTCATTTTTACTTAAGCTAGGATTTGACTTGTTTTGTCAGGGCAATTATGCCAAGTTGACTTTTGGTTCAACTTTATTTGATTTTTGTCATGTGGCCGGAGATTTAATTATTATGGATTTAGATTATGATTCATTTAATAATAATGCTAGTTTTTCTGTGTTTGTTTCTTCATATAAATATGATAGTGATGTAAACATATGGCATGGTAGACTTGGTCATATTGGCCAACAAAGAATGCAAAGGTTAGCAAAACAAGGTTTGCTTTCCAACATTGAACATGTGGAATTATCTATTTGTGAAAATTGTCTAGCTGGAATATCTTCAAGAAAACCTTTTGGTCAAGCGATTAGAGCTGAATATCCTGTGCAGTTAGTCCATTCAGACATCTATGGGCCTATGAATGTTATGGTTAGGCATAGAGCAAGTTATTTCATCACATTTATTGATGACTTTACCCATTTCAATTATGTCTATTTAATTTCCCACAAATCAAAAGCAATAAGTTACTTCAAACTCAATATGAGCTTAGTGGAAAATCAATTAGAAAAGAAGATAAAAGCTCTTCGAACTGACCATGGTCGTGAATACTTGTCAACCCAGTTTAATAATTTATGTGATGAAAAGGGAATAGTTCATTAGTTGACTATCCCAAATACTACATAACAAAATGGTGTTGCATAGAGAAGCCTAGAAATGGTTAGGTCAATGATGGCACAAGTTAACCTCCCAATTAGTTACTGGGGTGATGTGTTGCTTATTATCACATATGTACTTAACCGAGTGCCTACAAAATCAGTTACCACTACTCCGTATGAGTTATGGACTGGAGGACAACCCAACCTGATTGTGTATTGGGGCTGTGCTTCCTATACACATGATTCTTCTCACAAATATGGCAAATTGAGACCGAGGGAAAAGAAAAGTATCTTTAAAAGATACCCTGAAACCTTAAAGGGTTATGTATTTATAGGTTAGCAAGACAATAAGAGTGTTACTGAATTTGAATCACGAGATGTCACATTCTTAGAGAATGACTTTCCTAAGAAGGGATAGGTCAAGACCTATCCTTGTTTGAGATAATGGATCAAGACGTACAAGGATAACTTCATTCGAGTTATCAATTTTAGCGAATGAAAGTAATCCTTCTACATTCAGTGGAAGTGACCAAATAGATCTTGCTCCAAGTGGGAGAAATATGGTCATGGATCTTGTTCCAAGTGGGAGCAGGATGAATGTTTTTCATCCAAGTGGGAGAAACATTTATCCAAATGGGAACAATGATGAATCACAAATAAGACGTATGTCTCGTAAAATTATTCCCCGCCGACGATTTTATGTTGAAGGCGGTGAACTATTTATGATGCTCCTACAAGAAGAAAACGAGCCTAAAATTGTAAATGAGGACCTCTCATGCCCTTCTAAGGATAAATGGACAAAAGCAATGGAAGATGAACTAGAGTCTATGATAGTCAACAAAGTTTGGGAACTAGTTGACCTCCCTGAAGGATGCAAAGCAATTGGAAGAAAATAGGTTCTCAAAATTAAGCTCAAGACTGATGTCATAGTTGATAGATATAAGGCTCGACTGGTGGCGAAAGGGTATACACAACAGAAAGGAATAAACTACGAAGAGACTTTCTCGCCTGCTGTACGATTTACCTCTGTTCGCCTGGTTCTAGATATTGTTGCAAGCTTGGATCTTGAATTAGATAAGATGGATGTAAAGACTGCCTTTCTCAAGGCTCGACTGGTGGCGAAAGGGTATACACAACAGAAAGGAATAAACTACGAAGAGACTTTCTCGCCTGCTGTACGATTTACCTCTGTTCGCCTGGTTCTAGATATTGTTGCAAGCTTGGATCTTGAATTAGATAAGATGGATGTAAAGACTGCCTTTCTCAATGGAGAACTAGATAAAGAAATCTATATGGAACAACCTGAGTGTTTCATTGAAAAGGGCCACGAACAAAAGGTTTGTAGACTTTTGAAATCTATTTATGACCTCAAACAATCTTTAAGGCAGTGGTATATATGCTTTCAGAATATTGTTGTATCCAAGTTTTACCATGATGGATGAAGACCATTGCGTTTATACCAATAGATCAAGGAACAAGCTTGTGATTTTAACATTGTATGTAGATGACATACTAATAGCTAGAAATGATAAGGAGTTTATAACCGAGATAAAGTCATGGCTATCATCCCAATTTGAGATGAAAGATATGGGTGAAGCTGCATATATTCTCGGAGTTAAGATTTTATGAGATTATCCAAAGAAGCTATTGTATCTCTCACAATTACATTAGAAATGTTCTTGAACGATTCAATATGAAAATAGTAGCCCAGTTGACAATTAGTAAGGTCATGCATTGGGAAGTTAGATGTGTCCTAAGACTCCTGAAGAGACAGTAAGAATTAGCCTAGTTCCTTATAGGAGTGCAGTCGGAAGTCTAATGTACATTATGGTATGCACTAGGCCTGATATCTATCAAGCAGTCGACTTGGTAAGTAGATATCAAACCAACCCAGGTTTAGCAAATTGAAAAGCAGTAAAGATGATCATGAGATATTTGAAGGGAACTGCTAATTATGCCTTTTGTTACCAAGGCAGCAAGGATCTGTGATTAGTTTTATACAGTGATGTTGATCATGGAGGAGATCTAGACGAAAGAAAGTCTACCTCAGGATATGTTTTCTTACTTAGTGATGGCGCCATATCATGGAGTAGTAAGAAATAATCATGTGTATCAGTATCTACGATGGAAGCCGAATGCGTGGCTCTCGCATCAGTAGCACAAGAAGCTATTTGTTCTTGGAATGCTTGTTGGATATCGCAGAAAATGCTGAACCAGTGTTAGTCTACTATGACAATGAAGCTGCAATATCCTCTATCAAGGACCATAAATTTCATTGTAAAACCAAACACACAAATATCACGTATAACTATGCGAGAGACATGGTTAGACGCAAGGTAGTGAATGTGAAGTATATGTCTACAAAAAATATGTTAGCAGATCCATTGACCAAGCCTTTGTCTAGAGATGCATTTGTGAGACACAATAGGTCTCAAGGCTTGCGTAGACTTTGAGATACTTTATTTTGATATTCATTTTTCTGTGTTCACAAAACTGATATTCTTTGATTATCAATAAAGTTGATTTACATACATACATATTTATATTGCTGAATTTTATGTGCATTTTTTATTCTTTTTATAAGTATGTCCTATGACAAGAGGTTGGCCTTCTCACACAGGCAACTGCCTCCTTATCTTAGTGATGCGAGGAGATGAGACATGATTCTAAGGTGTAACGACCCGACCGGTCATTTTGAGAGTAATAGCCCCGATCCCCTATTTATTGCTTCTCCCATATCTATTTCTGCTATTGTAACTTGCCGGGAGGTTTCGTTTTTGTTTTTGGAGTGTTTTGGGACACTTAGTCCCTAAATGGAAGTTTAAGCCTTAGAATTTGGACCGTAGTCGGAACTGTGTAAAGACGACTCAGGAATGGAGTTCTGTCGGTTCCGTTAGCTCCGTTAGGTGATTTTGGGCTTAGGGGCATGTCCGAATTGTGTTTTGGAGGTCCATAGCTTATTTAGGATTGAAATGGCGAAAGTCAAATTTTTGGAGATTTGAACCGGTAGTGGAAATTTTGATATCTGGGTCGGATTCTGATTCCGGAAGTTGGAGTAGGTCCGTAGTATTGATTATGACTTGTGTGCAAAATTTGGGGTCAATCGGACGTGGTTTGATAGGTTTCGGCATTGGTTGTAAAAGTTTTGAAGTTTCAAGTTCTCTAAGTTTGAATTGGAGGGTCATTCATTATTTTAGCATTGTTTGATGTAATTTGAGGGCTCGACTAAGTTCGTATGGTATTTTAGGATTGGTTAATATGTTTGGTTGAGGTCCCGGGGGCCTCGGGTGAGTTTCGGGTGCTTAACGGACTAGTTTTTGGACTTGAAAGATAGCAGATTTCTGGTGTTTTTGTTGCAAACAATCCTTCATCGCGTTCGCGAGAGAGGTTTTGCGATCGCGAGAGAGATTTCGCGATCGCGTAGAGCATCTGGGAAAGGCAGTTGAGATGTTCTTCGCGTTTGCGACGTCGTTCCCGCGTTAGCGAAGTTATGGAATACTAAGGCTACGCGTTCGCACTAAGGGCCTTGCGTTCGCGTAGAGTCAACGGTCAGATGGGTTCCAGGCATGATAGCCTACGCGTTCGCGTTGAGTGTCCCGCGTTCACGTAGGGTCGGGCAAGTTGATCTTCGCGTTCGCGACCATTGTATCGCGTTCGCGATGAATATATTTTTGGTTTGAAGCATCTTGTGCTTCGCGAACACGAGGCTTTGACCGTATTCGCGAAGAAGGGCATACCTGGGCAAAATTTAAAGTTCAAAAAACGAAGGTTTTGAGTTCATATCACAAAATTTAATTGGGAGCTCGATAGAAGACGAAATTTCGAGAGATTTTCAGAGGAAGTCATTGGGTAATGATTCCTAACTTCTTTATGGTTATATCCCACTAATCTATCATAAATTTTATCATTTAAATTCGGATTTGGGGTGAAAAATTGGGAAAGATTGAGAAAAGTTCTTAGACCAAATTTTGGGGTTTTGATCGAGATTTTGGTATCGGTTTTGGGTGAATTTATTATGGTTAGATTCGTGAGTGAATGGATGTTCGTATTTTTTGACTCTTACCCGATTCCGAGACGTGGGCCCGGGGAGGCTTTTTGAGCGATTTTTTAATTCTTTGCGTTAGCTTTGATTTCATTAGCTAGATTAGTTTCTTGTAGTTATATTTATGCTATGTAATTAATTTTGGCTAGATTTGGGCCACTCGGAGCCGGATATTCGTGGGAAAGGCATTGTGACTGATTGATTGAGCTTCGTTCGAGGTAAGTGGCTTGCCTAACCTTGTGTGGGGGAACTCCCCTTAGGATTTGGTACTGTTTGATATGTGAGCACCGTGTACGTGAGGTGACGAGTACGTACACGGGCTATTTGTTGTAAAACTCCATTTTTTCACTAAGTCATAACTTATTTTCTCCTTAATTGAAACACACTAGTATATGTAAATATCCTGTTTAGACTAGGATAGTATGCCTACTTGTTTAACTGCCTATTTGAACTCTGTGCAGTATGTTTAGTAAAATTAAGCAAATCGAAGAAAATGAGTTTCGTCAAAGTTTGGCAATTTGGGATAAAATACGGTCCAAGCTATAATACCCCGTATTTATGGACTAGTGTCATACGAGGTACCACATGACCATGATTATAAGGTGTATAAAGTGTGTTAAAAGTGAGTATTATTTTAAGTAATTTAAGATAATTCTTAATTATGTGAGTAATTGGTCAATTATTGGGTAATGGAAAATTACCTAGTTAATTAAGGAATTATTGGGTGATTAATTAAAGAATTGGATAAGGTTAGACCCTCCCCACGTGGCAACAGCCACCCCAAGAATTGTGACTCTTAAGTCATTATATATGTGGCAAGATTAGAGATGTGAGATTTGGTAAGTCTTAAGAACATGAGTCATATATCCATTTATTAAAAGAGAGCCATTGTAAGTCTTAAGAACATGAGAATCATACATCCATTCTTAAGTAACGTGAGGATTTTTCATAACATCTCCAACCAATTCATACAAGGATTCCAACATTAGCAACGTGAATCCAACGAGATTTCTTGAAACAAAAATTCATGTAGCAGTAACGTAAATCTCTTGAAACAAAAATTCCAACGAGATTTCTTAGAACCTTAGCAATGTGAGATTTTGCAATTTTAAGTGAGTACGGTGTAATCTTTCTCAAGAATATCATACGAATTTTCTCCTACTTCGATCTGCCGTTACGTATTGTCGCAATCCACGGGTGTTAATAATGGGCAACCTCTGATCAGATGGTAAGTTATATACCGAGCCTACTGTGGCCGAGCGCCTATGAGTGAGCCCAGTTGGCCGACATACATAGCTTAGTATGGCCGAGCGCCTATGAGCGAGCCAACTACGGTAGAGAAGTTATATATATACCGAGCCTTATAAGGCCGGACTGCTATTTTACTTACTATATTGAGAGAGTTGAGTCAGTATCAACAGGTAAGCATATATTCAGATTATCTTTGACTCTCAGTTACTTTCAATTATTACACTATCAGTTTATTTTTAGCTTTCAGTATATTGCCTTATATACTCGGTACATTATTTCGTACTGACGTCCCTTTTCTGGGGGCACTGCATTTTATGCGTGCAGGTTCAGTCAGAAAAACGGGTAGACCTCCTCATTAGGTGTTGCTTAAGTTCAGCTTGATCGATAAGCTCCATGCCCTTCGGAGTTACTGGGTCTAGAGCTTTATATACATCTTGTGTATATATGTATATATGTTATGAGTAGGTCGGGGCCCTATCCCGATCACAGTATATCCATCAGTAGAGGCTTGTAGACATATCCTGTAAGTTAGTGCAGTATGTTGGGCTTGTAGGCCTTGTATATATTTTATTGGTTTGTCAGTTGTAGTAGTTACGACGGCCTTGTCGACCCAGCTTTATATTGATGTCTAGTCAGCATTCGCAAATTATTTTGCAATGTGGCCCATGGCCAAGGTGTGACATTATATGTTCAGAGTCCCTTTATTGCAAGTCGGTACGCAAGGATAGGTGAGGCACCGGGTGCCAGTCTCGTCCCCCAGGTTCGGGGCGTGAGACAACTGTTTTTCCTTTAATAATCTAAAATTAAATTAATTATAATCGATTGTCTTGTAAACTTAATGAATGTTTCTCTAAGTTGAACAATCCATGTGTTGTTAATGTTACATCCCGCAATTTAGTACGTTAAAGTTTCGTCGTAAGTTAATCGACGTAAGCTCGGGAATAAGATTATTTTGAGATAATAGGCATTATACTATTTCAAACAAGTGATGAGTAAATTCGTGAAGGTGAGAGGGTAAGTAAATCGAAAAAAATGAATTTTCGTCGAAGTTTGACATTTTTGGATAAAATACGACCCGAACAAAAATATCTGGTATTTATGGACTAATCTCATACAAGGTACCACATGGCCATGATAGTAAGGTGTATAAAGTGTATTAAAAGTGTAGTATTTTAAATTAATTGAGATAATTCTTAATTATATGGTTAATTGGTTGATTATTGATTAATGGAGGATTAATTAGCTAAATAAGACATTAGTGGGTAATTAAGACCTTGGGATAAGGCCTAAGAGGCCCAAAAACGTGGCAGCCCCCCTTATAATTAAAATAACTCTTAAAAGTCTTGCATAAATGTCATATTGTGGAAGATTAAACTGGCTTAGTCACCACTTGAAGTGGGCCCACAGCCATTCAAACACACTTAAAGAATTGTGATCATTTTGCTTCATTTGGTCTTTGAGATTTTCAAGAGATTCAAGTATACTGTCTTTCTATTAGAAACTCACGTTAGAACATATTGAAGGAAATCATAATATTTTCCTACCCCAATACCAAATAACACATGATGGAGCACTTGGTAGGCATTGAATTTATGTTACTATTGTAAGATTTTGCAATTATAAGGGAAGACAGTGCAATCTTTCTCAAGAAAATCGATTTAGGTATGCTAAAGCTATCCCTTCATTCTTTTTGGCATGATCCAAATAATACAAATGAAACGAGCAAAATACGAAACTTTCATAAATTCTATTCATAGAAATACTAGGGGTGTCTATATTCTTGATTCCCCATGTGAATTATTATTATATCTTCTGTTCATGGGTCACAGAAAAATACATATTTGATAAAGTTTATCCGAAAGGCATATTGATTTTATGATATTCCGAGAAATCTTGTAACGTATTTCATATGCATTTCATGTATTTATACTTCTATATTGACCCATGACCAGATGACATTATATACGCATATATTACATGTATATGGGATATGGGAAAAGGTTATGGCGTTATATACGCACCACCACCTGATCAGCTGGTATGCGTTGATGATTTTGCCCACAGTGGCCGAGATGATATGATGGGATGCCCTCAGAGGGTTGATGATGTTATGAACGCATATACCTATGCATTGTATGACATATATATGCATATGCATGACATTTGAAATATTAATGATTCACAGAGTTATTCAGACATACATGTCGAGTCTTTTACTCCATGTTTCTCTCATGTCTATTATTTACTGATTTTCATTCCTTACATACTCAGTACATTATTTGTATTGACATCCTTTTTTCCTGGGGATGCTGCGTTTCATGCCCGCAAGTCCCGATAGACAGGTCCAGAGTCCTCGAAGTAGGTTATCAGTTCAGCGAAAGATGTTGGTACGCTCCGTTTGCTCTGGAGTTGTTATCGGTCAGTATGATTAGGATATGTGTTGTATGGCGGAGCTCTGTCCCGGCGTATGTCTTAAGTATAAGTTGGTATTTCATGTTGTATTCTACTTATCTCATGGTAGCCTCTCCGGCTCAGTTATTTATGATAGTATGATATAAAAAGATACATTATGTTGGTACTCGGTTGAGTAAGGTACCGGGTGCCCATCGCGGCCCATCGGTTTGGGTCGTGACAAAAGTGGTATCAGAGCAGTTCTGTCCTAGGGAGTCTACAAGCCGTGTCTAGTAGAGTCTTGTTTATGGGTGTATTGTGCACCACACTTATAAGCAGGAGGCTACATGGCATTTAGGACTGTCACTCTTTCTTCTTACTCTAGATCGTGTGGTAGAGCTCAGTTGTAAGAACTCAATTTTCTAAACTTTATCTTATTAATAATACGACGATGCCTACATCCAGAAAGACGGTTGGTAAGTGATATAGCTGTGAAAGAATTGAGTCAGAGGAGCTCGATTTTTGCATCATGCTTATGATGGATAAATATGAGATATTCAGCAAATCATGTGTGTACTAAGATGTGCAAGCTTTTGGAAAAGGAGCCCTAAGGCTTGAATATCTATCCACCCATATGGTAAAAGCAACGATAGATTCAGAAGGTAGATACAAGCTTCAACAAGTTAAAGAAGCAAGATGAAAAAGGGTACGAGGTACCCAGCTTGTGAAGATTATCATTATTTACCTTCAACAGTAGTAGAGGTATGTACAATCGGCCACACCCATCTCATTTATGCCCTATGGGGGCTAACAGAATTAGTATAAGAGAAGGCAGGATGTCAGGATCTAGCTGGGGTTAGGGTAACCCAAAATGGTAGATGGATTATTAGCGTTAGCTGACATTTCCGAAGGTTATTGCAAATATGTTAATAGATCTCCCTGTGAGACACCTAGAGGGTGCACTCTAAAATAGTACAACTAGATATGAAAACTACAAAGATAGGCACTAGAATCCTTGAAGGGATAAATATTACCTTAGTGTAGATCCCGTCCCCATCCAAGAAAGAATGTTAGGCAACCCAAAGAGCCAATGGATGAAGCAAGGGGAGCTAAAAGCAAAAGAATGTCTTGTTCGAGTTTTCAGAATAAAGTGATAGACATAGATGTTAGCGAAAAATAAGAAGAGAGCCAATGAAGCATTATGAGTAAGATATGTATACATGGATGACAACGGTAGATAAAAAAGATGACAGTATTATAGAGTCTATAGTCAAGTGAAGGAAAAGACGAGAGGTGACAGGCCTTGAGATAACAAAAGAATATAGGCCATAAAGTCATATCCTCATTTTGAACAATAAGTTCGTGACTCTAACATGATTACCAAAAGGAAAAGTTAGACCCCCAGAATAATAGAAATCAGTATGGATTGATGAACAAGATAAACCAAACATGAACTAGGGATTGATTAATAGTCGGCATAATGAGAATTTCAGAGATTGCATCCCGACGATAATGGAATGGACGACAGAAGAATACCCTTTAAAGGTCATTCAGGAAGTCGATTCCCTAAAGCAAGCAAGGTGAGTAACTTTAAGCTTAAGGGACTGTATGTGCCAGTTACACTAAGTGTCACCCTCACGAGTGAGGAATTTCGTTATCCTTGGTACAGAAGGATTACTGCGAGGCGAGTAAGGATCATCGATGATGTAAAAAGGGATGAGATTGCACTTATCCGAATACTACATATATGCTATGATTCCAGAATATTATGCAAGCACGACGTCAAGGAGAGGAAGTAAGGGTTCCTACCCGAGATGTTATTGATAGATAAGGAACCAGTGCGAGACGTAAGTTAAGACAAATGAAATAACCCAAGAAAGATTACGTGAAATATTGATATGAGAATGGGCCAACAAGTAAAGTAGTTGATTCAGGAAGAGCTTAGTTATGGCTAAACAAGAGGATACAGATAAATCAACAGGTCGTGCAAGATAAACATAGTAAAACCCAATATAGTGAATTTTGCCTCGCAGTTATGACATTGTAATAATTAAGATATATTCAGATAGGAGTTGGGGTAGTCAAAGGTACCAAATGAGTATTACGGAAATAAAAGAGAGTGCCACTGGGAAGACAGTCAAAATATCAGTTCAGAAGCAACCCCACAAGCACAAGGGCGTGGAGGTAAGTAACTACGGATAATTATAGGCAAGGAAGGACATCAAAAGGTTTGTCGAGTATATGATGTAATAAGCTCATAGCTTTACAAGAGTCAGAGGGTCCTCCCTAAGTACTTCAATAAAAGAATAGCTGAGGAAATAAGGAAGAAGGCTTCAACCTAAACATAGTAACTTAAAGGAGAAATGGTCATGTAAAAACAGTCTCACTACAAAATTGTATGCACTCTATAAGAAAGTGGCACCGATCGTAGCTAATGAGCGGAAAATGAAACAAAGGTAATATTCAAGACCATGTGAGTTGCACAAAAATTCTGGCATGCGTGGGAACTAAGATAAGCTAAGTATGCACACAATAAGGTGGCAGAAAGACCAGAAAAAGTAATTGCTTACGTTTAAAGAAAGCTGAGATAGAACGAAAGAAATTATTTGATCAATGATCCAGAGTTAGTTACGTTATGAACGCACTTAAGATTTCGGAGTATTATCCATGCAGCATATATGATGACAATCATACAGCCGTAGAAGACTCTGGTATAAGTTAAAAGAAATAATTGAGTCCAGGTCATAGACAAAGGATTGAATTGTTAGAAGATTGTATCATGGATATTCCATACGCCCATGACGAGCTAAAGTAATAACTAATACCATGAGCTACAGGTCGGAAGATAGCTTAAGCCTACATAAAGATTGATCAGAGGGAAGAGGAAACTGGAGAGTTACATCAATGAAGTTAATCAGGAGTCTAATTATTGGACCTAGAAAATTATAGACATCGTGATTGAGAACATAGAGAAATCACTCTTAATATCATAGGTATAAGACAAATAGTACAATAGCCGTATTCTATAACGGCTCTACGATAAAGCCAGTCAGAAGAGTACCAGCCTCATAAGAAGTCAGCATGAAGCTCTCACCGGATTGTGTATGCATCAGAGGAGCAAGTATTATAATAGAGCTTCAAGTTATGGATGTGAATTATACTTGTGTTATAGCGAGGTCATGAAAGAGATAGAAGATGTAGTGCGAGATTTTAAGGTAAGTAATGTAAAAGTGAACAACGTACGGGATATTCAAATGCAGAAGGTTGCAAATAATCCATACTATAGATAGAAGGTTAAAAGCGCTGGGATTCAATATCCAGGAATGGTAGCGGCGTCGTCACTGGCATATCTCCCAACCTATGGTTTCTAAGTATCGAGAGGTCTAATTAAGAGAGTAAAGAAGATTTAGAGATGATGTGATATCTCGCTTGATGTTCCAGGATGACATAAGAAAATCTATGGTGCAAGCAAGTTGAAGGAAGGTTGCGAGTAGTATAAATAGATATGTATAGGTCGCAAGCTAAAGTATAGTAAAGCGACAAGGTTTTATGACAGGAATAAGGATAAGAAAGGGTGAGTGAGAAGGTGACGAAAATGGATAAGTCCTCAGGATTAAGCCCATGAAAACAAGAGAGATGATGATTTCTCTAAGTTATAGAAAGCTCAGTATAGCCTGAATGAACTCAAAGAAATCTGAGACTAATGGCATTTAGAAGAGATGGAATGCCGCCCTGATAGTATAATGAGGGTGTAATTGTGATAAATAAAGGATGACGATTGAGCCTTCGATTGAGTAATGATTTGATGAATTGTACAGGATTAAAATACCCACGTAAGGAGAATCACATTGGGATGCTATGAAATACGATTATGGAAGTATAGTATCGTATCGCCCCCAGTGGATTAGGAAAATCACTTCAAATGTTCCACGATGCAACGTGACCCTAGTGATTACTTAAGAGGTCTCAAGTTATCAGTGGTAGATTGCAGATCAATATTGAGGTGAATCAACAATGGATGGACAAAAGTCACAAAGTATGAGATGAGATTAGGCTGTCATTCTTAAGATGAACAGTAATGAGGAAGTATTAAAGGACTTAGATTTATACATATGGGATAAGAAACAAAAGGAACCTGGAGTTCGGTAGCAGACCTCAGTAACAATAAATCGAAGTAAGAGTTATGGTATAGTATGACCTACCTAGATGTAGTAAAGTTATACGGATGGATAACCGGGCCTATGAAATAAGATATAGCAATACTCGTAAGTTCGATAAAGTACCGAGCGAAGAACTTCAGTATACTTATAGATGCCTAGAGGGACATCTTGTCAGGCTCTGTATATGTTTACAAAGTGAGGCCTAGAGATGGGCTAAAAACTGGAGGAAAAAGGAAAGAAGAGTCGCATAGGTGTACTTACAGGAAAAAATTCGTACAAGCTGCATGATAGAAGTTAACAATAGTTACGAGATTGGAAGGATTCCGACCACAAGTCGTGGTGTGAAAAGAGGCCTAAATGGGGGAATGCCCTGGCCTTTGGATTTATTCACAAGAACAGTTGCCTAGATGACTAGAAGAGTACTAAAGTATTCGGAAGAACTATAGGTTATGATAATGATAAGTGGATCAGTCAACATTCGGGAACGAATGTTCCAAAGTGTGGTATGATGTTACATCCCGCAATTTCGTACGTTAAAGTTTCGTCGTAAGTTAATCGATGTAAGCTCGAGAATGAGATTATTTTGAGATTATAGGCATTATGTTATTTCAAACAAGTGATCAATAAATTCGTGAAGGTGAGAAGGTAAGAAAATCAAAGAAAATGAATTTTCATCGAAGTTTGACATTTTTGGATAAAATACGACCCGAGCTAAAATACCGGTATTTATGGACTAGTAGTCTAGTACCATACAAGGTACCGCATGACCATGATAGTAAGGTATATAAAGTGTATTAAAAGTGTAGTATTTTAAGTAAATTGAGATAATTTTTAATTATATGAGTAATTGATTGATTATTGGTTAATGGGGGATTAATTAGTTAAATAAGACATTAGTAGGTAATTAAGACCTTGGGATAAGGCCTAAGAGGCCCAAAAATGTGGCAGCCCACCTTATAATTAAAATGACTCTTAAACGTCTTGCATAGATGTCATATTGAGGAAGATTAAAGTGGCTTAGTCACCACTTGAAGTGGGCCCACACCCATTCAAACACACTTAAAGAACTGTGACCATTTTGCTTCATTTGGTCTCTGAGATTTTCAAGAGATTCAAGTATACTGTTCTTTCTATTAGAAACTCACGTTAAAACATATTGAAGGAAATCATAATATTTTTCTACCTCAATACCAAATAACACATGATGGAGCACTTGGTAGGCATTGGATTTATGTTACTACTATTGTGCGATTTTGCAATTATAAGGGAATACGGTGCAATCTTTCTCAAGAAAATCGGTTCAGGTATGTTAAGGCTATCCCTTCTTTCTTTTTGGCATGAGTGCACAAACACCTTCTGCTGAGCTGATAGCCTATTAGGAGAACTCTCAACCTGTCTATCGGGCCCTGCAGGCATGAAACACAGCATCCCCAAGCAAAAGGGACATCAATACAAATAAAGTACCGAGTATGTAAGGCATGAAAGCAGTATATAAAAGACATGAAAGAAACATGGAGTAAATAACTCAACCTGTAAGTCTGAATAGCTCTGTGAATCATAAAATATTTATAATGTCATGCATATGCATATAAATATTCATCAAGCCTCTGAGGGCATCCCATCATATCATCTCGGCCTCTGTGGGCGAAATCATGAACGTATACCAGTTGATCAGGTGGTGGTGCGTATATAATACCATAACCTTTCCCCATATACCATATACATATAATATACGCGTATATAATGTCATCTAGTCATGGGTCAATGTACATGTGTAAATGGATGCAATGCATGAGAAGTAAGTCAATAAGATCTCTCGGAATGTCATAAAATCATTATGCCTTCGATTAATATCATACAATAACTTTTATCAACTTACGTATTTTCTGAGACCCATGAACAGACGATTGAATAATAGGACACATGGGGAATCAAGAACATAGGAACCCCTAGTACTTATAAGAATAGAATCATTTATGAAAGTTGTGTGCTTGCTCGTGAATTGTGACGTCAGATCCGGGTGGTAGTAAGTAATATAGTTTTATGATATTCCACACTTATTATATTTCATCTTAGTTAATTATTGTTAATTACTTAATGGGAATAAGGAATTGGTTTAATGATTCTCTAACGTTGGCTTGCTTAGCAAGTGAAATGTTAGGCGCCATCACGGTCTCGTCGGTAGAAAATTTCAGGTCGTGACATCTCCTCACCCTCTCTCTATCAGTAAAAATCAAGATAGCTTCATGGTGAGCTAGGTCCATAAATCTGATTTTGTACTGGGTAACAGTCATGCTACCCTGTTGAAGACACTCGAACTACCTGTGGTACTCCTCCCTTAGAGTAAAAGGAGTGATCTTCTCCAGAAATAGCTGAGAAAATTAATCCCAAGTAAGTGGCGGTGAACCTGCTGGTCTGCTCCGCTCATAATCCTGCCACCACCGCTTTGTTCATTTGAAACACAGCAAAGTCAACTCCATTGGACTCCACGATACCCATGTTGCGCAACACCTCGTGGAAATAGTCCAAATAATCATGTGGGTCCTCAGAAGGTGTACCACCAAAATTGATAGCATCCTAGGCTCAAATCTATTCAAGGATAAGAATAAAGTTTTGGAATCTCAAAGAGGGCCTTTAACAAGATGTCAAGCTAAAGAGTTGCAAAACAAGGTCATTAGATTTCAAGTGCAAATAAAGAAGTTGTTAATTGGGATGGAGAGCTCAAGGATAAAGGATATGAGTTGTCTAGGTATTATAATGATTTTATGGTCCAAATTCATGTCCAAGAAAAGGTGGATTAGATCCCAAAAGACATCCTCTGAAGAAGGTCCAGATTATGCCACTATTGGACCTATTTGGAACCTAAAATGTGTCCAAACTTGCAGCCCAATAAGTCCTACATGAAGCCACATTTTTATAACATAAAAAGGACTTACTTTCTGCCCAAGAAAGTCTCAATAGGCGTGATAGAAGTTGGTGCCAAGTTTCTTGCAAGTGGCCTTCAAGATTTCCAAGATCCTATTCATGATTGGTTTGGGACTTTCAAGATTCTATCCAAGATTGGTTTTAACTTATTTTCATATATTTTGGTACTAGATTTATTGCTTTCCTAGGTTAATAAGGTTATGTTTTCCTTTTCCTAAGATTGTTGGAGTTACTTTCCAAGATTGACTTGGTTTTTGTTTCCTAGTATTTTTCCTTTTCCTAAGGTATTTGGACTTGTTGTCCAAAGTAGTTTAGGACTTTATTTCCTTATTTTTAGGTAGGAATTTCGTGACCCCCATAGATAAAGGGGTGTCATCTTTGTTTTTAGATTTTAAATTATTATAGACAATATCAATAAAAATTGTGAGATTTTTCTTGCACTCTTGTGTGTGGCTACTCTTGGATTTATTCTTCAACCTTCAAGACTCAACTTAAGGTGGTAAGATTAAACTCTTTCGAAATCTTAGATCACTTCTAGGTATTCAAGAAAGGTGATAAGTTTAGGCTTATTGTTGTTCTTGTTATTCTAAAGGGTCGGGTTTCACAATCTATCTCTTATTTTAATTCTCTACCAAAGGCGATTAGTTCTTTGTTAGCTAATTGTTGTTGTTAGGATTCAACTTCAAGAATAGACTTCTGAGTTTCTTGAATTCAATCTATCTTTAATTTTCCGTAATTTTTTTGTTTCTTTATTTTCTTTTAGCTTCCGCACGTTTCTTGATTTTTTTTAGTAATTCTTGGACCCCTATCGTGTTGTTATCAAAAATGAATAGGAAAGAGCTTTGTGAGCTTATCCAATCTCATCAATCCCTCAGAAGACATCATGGGCCTCTCTCCGGTCTGTGTAGCCATAAAGTCAATCTACGGTAACCTAAGAAATTTCCAAACATCCCAAATTGTTAACTTTCGGCAAAATAAGTCAAATCAACCTAGGGACCTCCGAATTCAATTGCGGGTATACACCCAAATCCAAAATCATAATACGAACCTACAGGAATCCTCAAAATATCGATCCGGAGTCGTTTATCCAAAATATTGATCGTGGTAAACTCTAACCTCTTTTTTAGTCATAATATTCATTTTTATCAAGATTTCATATAAAATCTTTTCGAAAAGTGACAGTGACCACGCACGTAAACCAAGAAGCATCAAATGAAGCTAATAAAAGTCTCAGAACATGAAAATAAGGGCTAGTACTCAAGACTACCTATCAAGTCGCCACCTTGTTGCACACCTTTTAAGAACCAATATCACTTTACATTATAACCTTTCAAAATTGTGTCTATTACATACCATTTTTGCTACGTGGTACATGCGTGCTTAACAAATAGACTGACTGTGTAAGAATTGTAATTCTTTTTATCTAAATCTGTATTTTAGTGCCACGTGTCAAAGTAATAACATTTTCCTTATTTTTCCTTTCTATCAAATGAAAATACCTATCCAACATCTCTCTTCTCCCAAACTACCAAGATCATTCCCCCTAACCGATCCTTTCCTCACATGTCTTCCCAAAATTCCCCTCCATTTTGTCTCTCCCACGGTAGCTTAAAAAATCCATCAAAACCCATGATAAAGAATTTAAACAAGGTATAATTTTTATGGGAATTACAAAAATTAAACCCTTCGTTTTCGTCTGTTGCCCTTCCAAACTTCTCTTACTTTCTTTTCTACCATTAAAACTCACCAAAACATCCAATCTTTACATAAATGGAGTAACAAAGAATAGTTTTTTGTATTTCATGAGAATGACTAAAATTATAAGGAAAGATTGGAGATTTTATTCACAATGGAGTTCTTTAATTCATGTAAACCAAAAATTAACTTTGATTTGCTTTGTTTGGTCGTGGTATGAGACCTGAAAATGGAGGAGAAAAATGGAGAAAGGAGAAGTTACAATTTCAGTTTTCAGCTCTTTCATTCTTAGATCTCAAAATGTTGTTGCAGTGATGATGATGGCCTTCTTGGCTTCGTTTGTTGCCCTTGATTTTACTCCTCTCTTCTAGGCTCTATGTATTACTCATTATAGATGCTAGATGATATTGCTCTCCTCTTCTAAACTCCATGACTGGCGAGGACGCTGATGGGAAAGAGGGGGAGGGGGTGGGTGCTTGGGGAAGATGATATAATATTTTTTTTTGATTTAATCAATTAAGATTTATTTTAAATATATTAGTATTTATTTACAAATAAGTTATGACACGTGTCACATTGATTGGCACACGAATGCAATCTCCAAATAAAAAGCTAGTCAAGAAAAAAGTAGTGTGCACTAGGTTTGTGCATAATTTGGTAAATATCGAATTACCGTACCGAAATCGAAAATTTTGGTATTCAGTATTCGATATTTTGGTATTCTGTATGCTATTTGGTTTAAATTTAAAAAAAATTGGTATTAGATATGGTATTTGGTATTTTAAAATAAAATACCGAAATATCGATACCGTACCGAAATATATATTATATAACACAATACACATTTTATTAATTATAACTTAAATATAAGAAATCTAAAATTATACTTTCCTTTATTTTCTAAGTTCATCAATTAACTCTAAGCAAGTAAGAAGATATTTCTCTAAGTTTTCTCTCTCTAGGTTGGTATTTGCTGGTTTTGGACAAAACTTTTGTCGACAAACGTTTTTAGTTTTTTACTTTTGAGTACTTTATTACCGTCTGTGACTCTATGCACTAGTTAGTATTTAAACCGAATAAATCGAAGTTACCGAACCGAATAAACCGAAACAAAAAGGAGAAAAACCGAACCATACCGAATTTATTTAATTAGGTACGGTATTGGTATATCATTTTACGAAATCGAATACCGAAAATACCGAACCGAAAAGTCTAAATACCATACCGTACCGACCGACGAACACCCCTAGTGTGCACTAAATATAATTTTAAAAGGTTGTGTGTGTAAGATGATATTGGTCTTCAAAGTATGTAACAAGAATTTGATGTATAGTTCAGGTGGCTATTTATGTATTTTACCTTTTTTAATCTAAAGTATAATTTTTCACCATTTACAAAACCTAAGCATTCTGACTTTTGTTAGTTTATTGTGTTAAGTCTTAGATTTTATTGAATTTAATGTGAAGAAGAACAAAGTTAAAACAAACAAAGTTGCCTTTGCTCACGATTTATTGTCCGTTGGGACAAACTTCTAAAATTAGCTTATTTTGAGAGGTTTATTTTTCTCAAATGTGCTTTCCTCAAAAGTACTTTTGGGAGAAACAGTTTGTGTTTCACTAATTAATTTAAAAAGCACTTCTGAACAGCCATTAGTGTTTGACTAAGCTTTTAAAATGTGGTTTTAAGTGTATTTTTTTTTAAAAATACTTTTGGGGAGAAACTACTTTTTTCTGCTTCTCCAAAACTACTTTTTTCTGCTTATTCAAAACTACTTCTACTTCTACTCAATTTTTTTTTTCTTTCTAAAAGGTTGGCCAAACACTTTAACTTTAAAACAAAAATATTTTTTGTTGCCTTCTAGAAACTTGGCCAAATAAGCAACTAATGAAATGGAAACGAAGAAAGTTAAATGAAATTCTCAGCAAGATTTAAACAAATTTCTAGTTTAACAAGGGTTAAGAGGCTGTTTAATCTAAATAAATCTTAATTCTTAGATCAAAGTGGACAAATGTCATTAAATTTGATGAGATGAAACTAAAGAAATACTATATTGGAGGTGAGCCAAATCCGAGATGTTTAATAATTACATTTTGGTGGATATGAGTATCTAATAGAAAATAGCCTTAGTTGAGATATTTTAGGAGGCCTATGTGTATTTGGCCTAAAAACATAAAAAGCGAATTCTATATTATCTTGACCGTTGCTCTCCCACTAGACATTCTGTAATACCATTTGTCAACCATTTAAAAAAACCATCAATTACGTCATCGCTCACTAAAGCCCACAAAAGCAATCAAAAACCATGTTCAGCCTCCAGTCGCCATAGAGACAAGCCCCTGGTTTTCATTTTCATCAATATTTCCCATTAGACTCGTATCTTCCACACCTGGTGGCATTAAATTTTATTTCAACTTGTTCAAACTTTCTTTTTTGTGCCACAAGAAATGGCTCTCCATCACCATGAAAGGTTAAGCACTTCAGTCAAAGTACTATATATACACAGTGTATTCGTAGCACCATGCATATCCAGTAAGGAAATTCACATACTCACTTTTTATCCAAAAGTTTGATCATCATGAGTAGCTTTACAGAAGAACAAGAAGCTCTGGTTCTCAAGTCATGGGATTCCATGAAAAAGAATGCCGGAGAATGGGGTCTCAAACTCTTTCTCAAGTACGTATGCACACTCACAACCATAGCTTTTATTTATTTGTTTAATATACATATCTTTAGGAATTATACCAAGGGTGGCTTGTTTATACTCTCTGTCATTTTCTTTAATTATTGTCCAAATACCCATATATTCCCTCAATTCCAATACTAGGCACGTGGTTTAAGTAAAAATAAAACTTTTGGGATATAATTTATGGTCCTAAACAAGTCAGAAAAAGGTTCAAAGTATTTGTATGATTATAAAAGCTTCTCTTAAGAGTATAATTGAAAGTTCAAGCTTAATTCTTTTTAAATTTAGAAAGAGGTCATTCCTTTTGGAACAGATCAAAAAGTAAATAGGTTCACGTAAAATGGAACGGAGGGAATAATATATATAATGCATTCTTCGACCTATAAATTTTATTTTTATGACCTATTTTGAGTACACGACCTTCATACTATCCTTTCGATCGCTATATTTGAATTGACTTGTTTCCCTTGATTGAATATATGATGGATTGATTATTTGATGCTTTTTAGGATATTTGAGATTGCACCATCGGCCAAGAAATTGTTCTCATTCCTCAAAGATTCAAATGTGCCCTTGGAGCAAAATGCCAAACTCAAGCCTCATGCTAAGTCTGTCTTTGTTATGGTAACAATATCGTTACAATTGGCTGCTACTCCTTCCTCTCTACGTTACGTTCTTTTCCTTTTTCGTTAAATCAGCTAAGCTAAATACAACATGATTATTGTATTATACCCTGATGACAATCTTTATTTCATTTATTTGTTTTACTGAAGACTTGTGAAGCCGCAGTTCAACTTAGAAAAGCAGGAAAAGTAGTGGTGAGGGATTCGACTCTCAAAAAGTTGGGTGCTGCGCACTTCAAATACGGCGTCGCTGATGAGCACTTTGAGGTATAATCTCCCTTGCATTAAGCTATATTTGACGTACCAAAACGATTTTCATTTTTCAAGTAAGAATGGATCTTCTTCCTACTATAAATGTCATGTTTAATGGAGTAATACATAACTGTCTTTTTGATTAATTAGTGTCCGACATGAAATCTATCAAAACTTCTTTTTCAAATAAAAAACTTAAATTAAATATTTCAAAAACTATAAAGAGACAGCAACACAAAAATTGCATTAAAAAATCAACAACGGTCCAAGGTGACTAATTTTGACATTAAGGATTTTAAAAAATTGGTGACTGCCTCTGATAGGCATTCGGGAGATGGTTTCTCGACTAACGAATTATCTGTCAAGTGTTATAACCACTAGAATTATAAATACTCGAAATAAGCTTCTGGCTCTTATATCACAAAAGGGGCTTACAATGTTTCCGCTATAATTGTAAATACTCGAAATAAACTCATGCAAATCTCAGTGTCTTTTATTTTTTTCTCTAATTTCTCTCATAAGTGATTTAAGTTTTCTTTTTCTGCCTTAGAAAATTAATTTGATAGCTAAAAGAGCCAACTTTCTAGTGTGTAAATGACAAAATAAATGACGGAAGAATGTTTGAGTTGACAGGTAACAAAGTTTGCCTTGTTGGAGACAATCAAAGAAGCTGTTCCAGATATGTGGAGCGTTGATATGAAGAATGCGTGGGGTGAGGCCTTTGATCAGTTGGTCAATGGTATCAAGACCGAGATGAAGTAGAGTTCTTCATCCTATGCTACAAAGTTGAATGCAAACACATACTAATAGTATTTCTTTCTTCAAGTTTTCATCAAAATGTAATACGTAGTTCCTATGAGGTTATGTCTTTCGTGTATGTGTATGGATTACATTTTTCTAAAAGAGGAAGGTCATACGCCCATGTCGGTGATGTTACGAGAAGTACTTGGTTTCAACTCCTCTTAAACTTATAGGGTTGGGAAACAATACCCCTCACCTTTAAAATGGAAAGGAAATTCCCTTTAACTCAAAAGTCAACCAAAAAAAAAAAAAAAATTGGTCCGTGTAAGAATTTACAAAATGATATTATCCCCGTATTATGACTCTTTGTAAGCTTGTCATTTGATTTAATAGCTTTGTCTACTATTCTTCTTTAATATAATATTGATATACATATTTGTTGCTCTTTTTATTTTGAACTTTTATTCTATTGTCCACATGTACACAAGGGCGGCTATTGGGTAAAGCCAATAAAGCCTTAGTTTTAGGCCCCTAATTTGGGAGCCCCACTTGTACCAATAGGATCAGAAGCTTATATTTATTTTGAGAAAAACAATATGAGGTTTCCTTTTAAAAGACTACTGCATACGTGCATGTAAAAGGAAAGATATACTACTAAGAAACCTTGACCAACAAAGTGGGCCCCAAAAATCAATTAAGGTGACGTTGAGAATGCAAATTTTGGAAGAAATCATCACAATTATTCTTTTTACTAGTTAATTTCTCTCAACTCGACCTTTCCACTTCCTTCTCGGTTTACATTTTACAGTACTGAGATCTCTCTTTTTATATGTTTCTCACAAAGTTACAATTATACAGTACAATGCATTGCAATTATATTTTCTTTGTTCTTCCAAGAAAGTCATCTCACAATATTATTCTAGAAAAGCTATAGTTTATAGTATGTGATATTGATGATTTAGACTTATTTTCTGAATTAAAAGTGTTAAGGAAAATAGTACAAGTAGATGATAATATTATAATCGATACACTCAATCAGATAAAAAAACTTGATTCTTTTCCAAATGTCTATATTGCTTATAAAATAATGTTAACAGTTCATGTAAGTTGACTAAGCGGAAAAAAGTTTTTCAAAATTAAAATTGTTAAAATCTTATTTAAGATTAATAATGTCTTAGAAGAGATTGAATGGACTAGTTATATTATCAATAGGCGGAGTGGCCTTTGGGCCACCTAAACTTGCGTCCATTTGTCATTCCGGTAAACGAACTTAGAATTTTTCCATTTCAACACTTCAACTTAACTATTTGCATATTAATAAACCCATTTGATCATTGACCATGCTTATGTGTCAAAGACCTCGCTGATGTGGTCACGGTGTGTGTTAATCACATTGAAAAAGCGTGTGGACCAAGTTAGTTTATTTTAAAAAATATTAAAATTTGAATAAGACGAGAAAAAAAGTAAATAAAAGGCAAAAACTTTAAAAAAGAAAAATCCCTAATCCCTCTCTTAACCCTTGTCTCTAATCCCCCCCCTCCCCCCCCCCCCCAAAACCCCAATTCTTTTATTTCTCCCTCATCACTTAGTTCCTGTTCCCACACCCCAACCCTTTCTCATCTTCTTCCTCCCCTTTCTTCAAAAGCAAACCCAAAATAAAGTTAGAACATTTTTTCCAAAACTAACATCTAATCAAACGTGATGCATTTGCAAATGAGGAGAAATTTAAGTTGAAAAACGTTGGTTGAGGATATGCCTGTGATTTCTAATACCGTGGGCTGAAATTGTGTTGATTGATGCTATAACCTGAAAGTATATATTTCAAATATGAGAAGTAAGATGATTGAACCTTAAATTGTTGGATATTGAAAATTCGATTGGGGTTGTGTTTGAAAATTATTTGGAATTGCTCTTTGAATTGAAATTACCACTGCTAGTTTCATTGAAATTAGTTTCTGGTTTAATCTTCCTAGCTTAGACTTAAAATTTGCAGCTACAGTTATGCCATTTTTGTCAAGTTATGAACCTACAAATTGGTGATTAGTTGGCATTGAATTGTTCAGTGTTGTGCGAACTAAATTTGAGTCTGTTGAACTTGGGTAGTTGGCTTCAGTTTGTGACCATTTCGTGGAGGCATTTTGAGTCTAATTCTTGAGTTAGGAGGACCAGTATTGAGCTGAATTGGTTCAGGCTGTCCTAGCGAAAATATGGTGAAGAGGAAGAGAAAGAAAAAAGGCCATAAACTAGAAATTTAGTAAATTGGTTTGTAAAAAAAAAAAGAGACCCACAAATTAGACATATCAGGCAATAAAAGGCTTAGCATATGACATGCTATCCATGTTACGGCGATTGAAGAGCACGCTCAATCGGAATTGTGTATTAATGTGCAAATTATTAAGTTGGGATGTTAAAATGGGAAAGTTCTAATTCGTTTACCGGGATGGCAATCAAGTACAAGTTTAGGTGGCCGGAAAAGAAATATTAGAAGAAATATATTGTAAAATAATTATTCATAACTTTGCATCTCAAAAAGTTAGAAAAATATACTTCAAATACATATATATATATATATATATATATATATATATAATTATTTATAACTTTGCATCTCAAAAAGCTAGAAAAATATACTTCAAAGTTTGCTTTAGACCCCACTAGTATTGAGCTGCCCTGATATACATATGACTTTAGTTGATTTTATCTAATGCAAGACCCGAGAGTTCTGCTAGAGTAGTCAGCTCCTTATTGCCCTATCTAAACATCGGATAAATAAATTAACATAAAGTTGAAGGGTTAGAACAAAAACGCGTCGTAAATTACAGTTCAAGATTCAGAGCCGCTTCTATCTGACACTGCACATGCCATCATCATCTCCTATAATTGGGACAAGAGTTATTGGCGCATCATAGTTATTATAGAAGATCATGAGTTAATTAACACATAATCACATATAAATTAAATAGAGAAAAAAATAATATAAGAATTTAATGAGAAAGAGTCCTCCACTTTGACAATAGATCTCTAATTACAATTTTTCAAACTTACCGAGGAAAAGGGTTCCCAAACTTACAAGACAACGAGTTCTCCAAATCCACCAGAAAATTTGACATAATTAGGATTCACAAAATTCAAGACCCAAACAACAAATCATCTCCTTGGCTTAGCTTAAGTTCTCTTCATCAATAGAAATAAAATCTCTCTGCTTTATCCTCAGCCTTTGTAAGGGCTCTACTTAGTACTTTATACATCAATCAAGCTTAAGCAATGCCTAAACTTGTTCGCCGGAACTGTAGTACCCTTCAAGTAACTCAAGATCTATTTTAGTCCCTACTAATTTTATTTATCAAGATACACCATGTATTTACTCATGCACTAACAACCAGTGAAATGTAAAAATAAAAATCATCTCCCGATTCTAGTTAAGAGACTCAATATCTTCATGCGTAACACCACTCGATTGATCTGCTTCTGTATTCAAAATAGCTTTCGGATAGCTATTAGGCTCCAACAAATAAACTGTCTGTGAAATCGAAAAAATAATATCTACATGGTTTACATATCTATGAAGATTGTTATCAACTATGGTCTGATTACTCTATTTTCTCTACCTATTGCAATGCTATACGATTGATGTGGGACAGGTGCATCATCTCGATCAAGATTTTGCACTTTCTCTACTTCCTCTACTTTTAAATTATCGGGCTGAGCTCGTCGGGATTCAATTTCTAGCTCTATGAAGTCATTGATACGATGATTTATAAATTTCATATATTCTAGTACAATGGTATTTCACTATGCTCTCTACTCCAAAAATTATTAAACTTGAAATTGTAAAATTTTAACCAATTGTTACATCGAAGATGTTTCACTTTTCTATCGGTCTGTATCAACCATCGCCTTTCATTTAAAAAAAATACATCATCATTTATATTAGAAAATACACACATACCACTCTTGAGTAATCCTTAATCAAAGTCATGAAATATATAGAACCACTATTGGAGTGAGTTATTTAGACCTCAATAGTCTAAATGGACATAATCCAGCTTCTCCTAGGTCTTGTTCTCTGCCTTCTTACTGAATTTTACCCTCGTCTGTCCCAAATTTCATGAAAACTGTGATGATACCTAACTCAACTGCTAGGCAAACCAACATATGCAACAACCAATAGATGAGACAATAATAATGTCTAACAGTCATAATTTAAACAAAGTGCTAAAGCAACCCCCAAGAATTGATAGTAAAAGTCACGAGCTATTAAAAAATAATGTACAAAGTCATCCCAAATGAACGATAGTAAATGAAAGATAGAAGCTGGCTCAATGGTTGTGAACCAAGCAAGGCAACTTACTGTAAAGTCTCCTGATCAGCTCCTAAGCTTACTCAGGTGATCCACCAGTGCTGGGACCATAAGCTGCACAAAAATATGCAGATGTGTAGTATGAATACAGTGACACAATACTCGATAAATATCATTAATAATTTTCTCAATGAAGTAGTAGCGAGAGTATAGTCAAAAGATACTCATATATATATATATATATATATATATATATATATATTATGGGAACCGCAAAAATTAAACCCTTCGTTTTCGTCTCTTGCCCTTCCAAACTTCTCTTACTTTCTTTTCTACCATTAAAACTCACCAAAACATCCAATCTTTACATAAATGGAGTAACAAAGAATAGTTTTTTGTATTTCATGAGAATGACTAAAATTATAAGGAAAGATTGGAGATTTTATTCACAATGGAGTTCTTTAATTCATATAAATCAAAAATTAACTTTGATTTGCTTTGTTTGGTCGTGGTATGAGACCTGAAAATGGAGGAGAAAAATGGAGAAAAGAGAAATTACAATTTCAGTTTTCATCTCTTTCATTCTTAGATCTCAAAATATTGTTGCAGTGATGATGATGGCCTTCTTGGCTTCGTTTGTTGCCCTTGATTTTACTCCTCTCTTCTAAGCTCCATGTATTACTCTTTATAGATGCTAGATGATATTGCTCTCCTCTTCTGAACTCCATGACTGGTGAGGACGCTGATGGGAAAGAGGGGGAGGGGGTGGGTGCTTGGGGAAGATGATATAATATTTTTTTTTGATTTAATCAATTAAGATTTATTTTAAATATATTAGTATTTATTTACAAATAAGTTATGACACGTGTCACATTGATTGGCACACGAATGCAATCTCCAAATAAAAAGCTAGTCAAGAAAAAAGTAGTGTGCACTAGGTTTGTGCATAATTTGGTAAATATCGAATTACCGTACCGAAACCGAAAATTTTAGTATTCAGTATTCGATATTTTGGTATTCTGTATGCTATTTGGTTTAAGTTTAAAAAAATTGGTATTAGATATGGTATTTGGTATTTTAAAATAAAATACCGAAATATCGATACCGTACCGAAATATATATTATATAACACAATACACATTTTATTAATTATAACTTAAATATAAGAAATCTAAAATTATACTTTCCTTTATTTTCTAAGTTCATCAATTAACTCTAAGCAAGTAAGAAGATATTTCTTTAAGTTTTCTCTCTCTAGGTTGGTATTTGCTGATTTTGGACAAAACTTTTGTCAACAAACGTTTTTAGTTTTTTACTTTTGAGTACTTTATTACCGTCTATGACTCTATGCACTAGTTAGTATTTAAACCGAATAAATCGAAGTTACCGAACCGAATAAACCGAAACAAAAAGGAGAAAAACCGAACCATACCGAATTTATTTAATTAGGTACGGTATTGGTATATCATTTTACGAAATCGAATACCGAAAATACCGAACCGAAAAGTCTAAATACCATACCGTACCGACCGACGAACACCCCTAGTGTGCACTAAATATAATTTTAAAAGGTTGTGTGTGTAAGGTGATATTGGTCTTCAAAGTATGTAACAAGAATTTGATGTATAGTTCAGGTGGCTATTTATGTATTTTACCTTTTTTAATCTAAAGTATAATTTTTCACCATTTACAAAACCTAAGCATTCTGACTTTTGTTAGTTTATTGTGTTAAGTCTTAGATTTTATTGAATTTAATGTGAAGAAGAACAAAGTTAAAACACACAAAGTTGCCTTTGCTCACGATTTATTATCCGTTGGGACAAACTTCTAAAATTAGCTTATTTTGAGAGGTTTATTTTTCTTAAATGTGCTTTCCTCAAAAGTACTTTTGGGAGAAACAGTTTGTGTTTCACTAATTAATTTAAAAAGCACTTCTGAACAGCCATTAGTGTTTGACTAAGCTTTTAAAATGTGGTTTTAAGTGTATTTTTTTTTAAAAATACTTTTGGGGAGAAACTACTTTTTTTCTGCTTCTCCAAAACTACTTTTTTCTGCTTATTCAAAACTACTTCTACTTCTACTCAATTTTTTTTTTCTTTCTAAAAGGTTGGCCAAACACTTTAACTTTAAAACAAAAATATTTTTTGTTGCCTTCTAGAAACTTGGCCAAATAAGCAACTAATGAAATGGAAACGAAGAAAGTTAAATGAAATTCTCAGCAAGATTTAAACAAATTTCTAGTTTAACAAGGGTTAAGAGGCTGTTTAATCTAAATAAATCTTAATTCTTAGATCAAAGTGGACAAATGTCATTAAATTTGATGAGATGAAACTAAAGAAATACTATATTGGAGGTGAGCCAAATCCGAGATGTTTAATAATTACATTATGGTGGATATGAGTATCTAATAGAAAATAGCCTTAGTTGAGATATTTTAGGAGGCCTATGTGTATTTGGCCTAAAAACATAAAAAGCGAATTCTATATTATCTTGACCGTTGCTCTCCCACTAGACATTCTGTAATACCATTTGTCAACCATTTAAAAAAACCATCAATTACGTCATCGCTCACTAAAGCCCACAAAAGCAATCAAAAACCATGTTCAGCCTCCAGTCGCCATAGAGACCAGCCCCTGGTTTTCATTTTCATCAATATTTCCCATTAGACTCGTATCTTCCACACCTGGTGGCATTAAATTTTATTTCAACTTGTTCAAACTTTCTTTTTTGTGCCACAAGAAATGGCTCTCCATCACCATGAAAGGTTAAGCACTTCAGTCAAAGTACTATATATACACAGTGTATTCGTAGCACCATGCATATCCAGTAAGGAAATTCACATACTCACTTTTTATCCAAAAGTTTGATCATCATGAGTAGCTTTACAGAAGAACAAGAAGCTCTGGTTCTCAAGTCATGGGATTCCATGAAAAAGAATGCCGGAGAATGGGGTCTCAAACTCTTTCTCAAGTACGTATGCACACTCACAACCATAGCTTTTATTTATTTGTTTAATATACATATCTTTAGGAATTATACCAAGGGTGGCTTGTTTATACTCTCTGTCATTTTCTTTAATTATTGTCCAAATACCCATATATTCCCTCAATTCCAATACTAGGCACGTGGTTTAAGTAAAAATAAAACTTTTGGGATATAATTTATGGTCCTAAACAAGTCAGAAAAAGGTTCAAAGTATTTGTATGATTATAAAAGCTTCTCTTAAGAGTATAATTGAAAGTTCAAGCTTAATTCTTTTTAAATTTAGAAAGAGGTCATTCCTTTTGGAACAGATCAAAAAGTAAATAGGTTCACGTAAAATGGAACGGAGGGAATAATATATATAATGCATTCTTCGACCTATAAATTTTATTTTTATGACCTATTTTGAGTACACGACCTTCATACTATCCTTTCGATCGCTATATTTGAATTGACTTGTTTCCCTTGATTGAATATATGATGGATTGATTATTTGATGCTTTTTAGGATATTTGAGATTGCACCATCGGCCAAGAAATTGTTCTCATTCCTCAAAGATTCAAATGTGCCCTTGGAGCAAAATGCCAAACTCAAGCCTCATGCTAAGTCTGTCTTTGTTATGGTAACAATATCGTTACAATTGGCTGCTACTCCTTCCTCTCTACGTTACGTTCTTTTCCTTTTTCGTTAAATCAGCTAAGCTAAATACAACATGATTATTGTATTATACCCTGATGACAATCTTTATTTCATTTATTTGTTTTACTGAAGACTTGTGAAGCCGCAGTTCAACTTAGAAAAGCAGGAAAAGTAGTGGTGAGGGATTCGACTCTCAAAAAGTTGGGTGCTGCGCACTTCAAATACGGCGTCGCTGATGAGCACTTTGAGGTATAATCTCCCTTGCATTAAGCTATATTTGACGTACCAAAACGATTTTCATTTTTCAAGTAAGAATGGATCTTCTTCCTACTATAAATGTCATGTTTAATGGAGTAATACATAACTGTCTTTTTGATTAATTAGTGTCCGACATGAAATCTATCAAAACTTCTTTTTCAAATAAAAAACTTAAATTAAATATTTCAAAAACTATAAAGAGACAGCAACACAAAAATTGCATTAAAAAATCAACAACGGTCCAAGGTGACTAATTTTGACATTAAGGATTTTAAAAAATTGGTGACTGCCTCTGATAGGCATTCGGGAGATGGTTTCTCGACTAACGAATTATCTGTCAAGTGTTATAACCACTAGAATTATAAATACTCGAAATAAGCTTCTGGCTCTTATATCACAAAAGGGGCTTACAATGTTTCCGCTATAATTGTAAATACTCGAAATAAACTCATGCAAATCTCAGTGTCTTTTATTTTTTTCTCTAATTTCTCTCATAAGTGATTTAAGTTTTCTTTTTCTGCCTTAGAAAATTAATTTGATAGCTAAAAGAGCCAACTTTCGAGTGTGTAAATGACAAAATAAATGACGGAAGAATGTTTGAGTTGACAGGTAACAAAGTTTGCCTTGTTGGAGACAATCAAAGAAGCTGTTCCAGATATGTGGAGCGTTGATATGAAGAATGCGTGGGGTGAGGCCTTTGATCAGTTGGTCAATGGTATCAAGACCGAGATGAAGTAGAGTTCTTCATCCTATGCTACAAAGTTGAATGCAAACACATACTAATAGTATTTCTTTCTTCAAGTTTTCATCAAAATGTAATACGTAGTTCCTATGAGGTTATGTCTTTCGTGTATGTGTATGGATTACATTTTTCTAAAAGAGGAAGGTCATACGCCCATGTCGGTGATGTTACGAGAAGTACTTGGTTTCAACTCCTCTTAAACTTATAGAGTTGGGAAACAATACCCCTCACCTTTAAAATGGAAAGGAAATTCCCTTTAACTCAAAAGTCAACCAAAAAAAAAAAATAAATTGGTCCGTGTAAGAATTTACAAAATGATATTATCCCCGTATTATGACTCTTTGTTAGCTTGTCATTTGATTTAATAGCTTTGTCTACTATTCTTCTTTAATATAATATTGATATACATATTTGTTGCTCTTTTTATTTTGAACTTTTATTCTATTGTCCACATGTACACAAGGGCGGCTATTGGGTAAAGCCAATAAAGCCTTAGTTTTAGGCCCCTAATTTGGGAGCCCCACTTGTACCAATAGGATCAGAAGCTTATATTTATTTTGAGAAAAACAATATGAGGTTTCCTTTTAAAAGACTACTGCATACGTGCATGTAAAAGGAAAGATATACTACTAAGAAACCTTGACCAACAAAGTGGGCCCCAAAAATCAATTAAGGTGACGTTAAGAATGCAAATTTTGGAAGAAATCATCACAATTATTCTTTTTACTAGTTAATTTCTCTCAACTCGACCTTTCCACTTCCTTCTCGGTTTACATTTTACAGTACTGAGATCTCTCTTTTTATATGTTTCTCACAAAGTTACAATTATACAGTGCAATGCATTGCAATTATATTTTCTTTGTTCTTCCAAGAAAGTCATCTCACAATATTATTCTAGAAAAGCTATAGTTTATAGTATGTGATATTGACGATTTAGACTTATTTTCTGAATTAAAAGTGTTAAGGAAAATAGTACAAGTAGATGATAATATTATAATCGATACACTCAATCAGATAAAAAAACTTGATTCTTTTCCAAATGTCTATATTGCTTATAAAATAATGTTAACAGTTCATGTAAGTTGACTAAGCGGAAAAAAGTTTTTCAAAATTAAAATTGATAAAATCTTATTTAAGATTAATAATGTCTTAGAAGAGATTGAATGGACTAGTTATATTATCAATAGGCGGAGTGGCCTTTGGGCCACCTAAACTTGCGTCCATTTGTCATTCCGGTAAACGAACTTAGAATTTTTCCATTTCAACACTTCAACTTAACTATTTTCACATTAATAAACCCATTTGATCATTGACCATACTTATGTGTCAAAGACCTCGCTGATGTGGTCACGGTGTGTGTTAATCACATTGAAAAAGCGTGTGGACCAAGTTAGTTTATTTTAAAAAATACTAAAATTTGAATAAGACGAGGAAAAAAGTAAATAAAAGGCAAAAACTTTAAAAAAGAAAAATCCCTAATCCCTCTCTTAACCCTTGTCTCTAATCTCCCCCCCCCCTCCCCCCATTCCCCCAAACCCCAATTCTTTTATTTCTCCCTCATCACTTAGTTCCTGTTCCCACACCCCAACCCTTTCTCATCTTCTTCCTCCCCTTTCTTCAAAAGCAAACCCAAAATAAAGTTAGAACATTTTTCCCAAAACTAACATCTAATCAAACGTGATGCATTTGCAAATGAGCAGAAATTTAAGTTGAAAAACGTTGGTTGAGGATATGCCTGTGATTTCTAATACCTTGGGCTGAAATTGTATTGATTGATGCTATAACCTGAAAGTATATATTTCAAATATGAGAAGTGAGATGATTGAATCTTAAATTGTTGGATATTGAAAATTCGATTGGGGTTGTGTTTGAAAATCATTTGGAGTTGCTCTTTGAATTGAAATTACCACTGCTAGTTTCATTGAAATTAGTTTCTGGTTTAATCTTTCTAGCTTAGACTTAAAATTTGTAGCTACAGTTATGCCATTTTTGTCAAGTTATGAACCTACAAACTGGTGATTAGTTGGCATTGAATTGTTCAGTGTTGTGCGAACTAAATTTGAGTCTGTTGAACTTGGGTAGTTGGCTTCAGTTTGTGACCATTTCGTGGAGGCATTTTGAGTCTAATTCTTGAGCTAGGAGGACTAGTATTGAGCTGAATTGGTTCAGGCTGTCCTAGCGGAGATATGGTGAAGAGGAAGAGAAAGAAAAAAGACCATAAACTAGAATTCAGTAAATTGGTTAGTAAAAAAAAAGAGACCCACAAATTACACATGTCAGGCAATAAAAGGCTTAGCATATGACATGCTATCCATGTTACGGCGATTGAAGAGCACACTCAATCGGAATTGTGTATTAATGTGCAAATTATTAAGTTGGGGTGTTCAAATGGGAAAGTTCTAATTCGTTTACCGGGATGGCAATCAAGTACAAGTTTAGGTAGCCGAAAGACTATACTTCCTATTATCAATTAAAAAAAAAATATTAGAAGAAATATATTATAAAATAATTATTTATAACTTTGCATCTCAAAAAGCTAGAAAAATATACTTCAAAGTTTGCTTTAGACCCCACTAGTATTGAGCTGCCCTGATATACATATGACTTTAGTTGATTTTATCTAATGCAAGACCCGAGAGTTCTGCTAGAGTAGTCAGCTCCTTATTGCCCTATCTAAACATCGGATAAACAAATTGACATAAAGTTGAAGGGTTAGAACAAAAACGCGTCGTAAATTGCAGTTCAAGATTTAGAGTCGCTTCTATCTGACACTGCACATGCCATCATCATCTCCTATAATTGGGACAAGAGTTATTGGCGCATCATAGTTATTATAGAAGATCATGAGTTAATTAACACATAATCACATATAAATTTAATAGAGAAAAAAATAATATAAGAATTTAATGAGAAAGAGTCCTCCACTTTGACAATAAATCTCTAATTACAATTTTTCAAACTTACCGAGGAAAAGGGTTCCCAAACTTACAAGACAACGAGTTCTCCAAATCCACCAGAAAATTTGACATAATTAGGATTCACAAAATTCAAGACCCAAACAACAAATCATCTCCTTGGCTTAGCTTAAGTTCTCTTCATCAATAGAAATAAAATCTCTCTGCTTTATCCTCAGCCTTTGTAAGGGCTCTACTTAGTACTTTATACATCAATCAAGCTTAAGCAATGCCTAAACTTGTTCGCCGGAACTGTAGTACCCTTCAAGTAACTCAAGATCTATTTTAGTCCCTACTAATTTTATTTATCAAGATACACCATGTATTTACTCATGCACTAACAACCAGTGAAATGTAAAAATAAAAATCATCTCCCGATTCTAGTTAAGAGACTCAATATCTTCATGCGTAACACCACTCGATTGATCTGCTTCTGTATTCAAAATAGCTTACGGATAGCTATTAGGCTCCAACAAATAAACTGTCTGTGAAATCGAAAAAATAACATCTACATGGTTTACATATCCATGAAGATTGTTATCAACTATGGTCTGATTACTCTATTTTCTCTGCCTATTGCAATGCTATACGATTGACGTGGGACAGGTGCATCATCTCGACCAAGATTTTGCACTTTCTCTACTTCCTCTACTTTTAAATTATCGGGCTAAGCTCGTCGGGATTCAATTTCTAGCTCTATGAAGTCATTGATACGATGATTTATAAATTTCATATATTCTAGCACAATGGTATTTCACTATGCTCTCTACTCTAAAAATTATTAAACTTGAAATTGTAAAATTTTAACCCATTATTACATCGAAGATGTTTCACTTTTCTATCGGTCTGTATCAATTATCGCCTTTCATTTAAAAAAAATACATCATCATTTATATTAGAAAATACACACATACCACTCTTGAGTAATCCTTAATCAAAGTCATGAAATATATAGAACCACTATTGGAGTGAAAATTATTCAGACCTCAATAGTCTAAATGGACATAATCCAGCTTCTCCTAGGTCTTGTTCTCTACCTTCTTACTGAATTTTACCCTCGTCTGTCCCAAATTTTACGAAGACCGTGATGGTACCTAACTCAACTGCTAGGCAAATCAACATATGCAACAACCAATAGATGAGACAATAATAATGTCTAACAGTCATAATTTAAACAAAGTGCTAAAGCAACCCTCAAGAATTGATAGTAAAAGTCACGAGCTATTAAAAAATAATGTACAAAGTCATCCCAAATGAACGATAGTAAATGAAAGATAGAAGCTGGCTCAATGGTTGTGAACCAAGCAAGGCAACTTACTGTAAAGTCTCCTGATCAGCTCCTAAGCTTACTCAGGTGATCCACCAGTGCTGGGACCATAAGCTGCACAAAAATATGCAGATGTGTAGTATGAATACAGTGACACAATACTCGATAAATATCATTAATAATTTTCTCAATGAAGTAGTAGCGAGAGTATAGTCAAAAGATACTCAATATATATATATATATATATATATATATCAAGATACAGATTCTATCAGAGCCGTGATGATGCCTAACACCGCCTTGCTAGGCAAGCCAACATCAAATATGCGAAATTAAGTGGGACTCCTCCTTCGAGGGCGCCTAGATAGTGAAAGGTTATCCCTTTGAAGCGCTAGAAGCTAAGCAAAGTCATGAAGCTGGATGATTATGCTCGAGTAGAGCTCAGACCCAGAGGTGGTGACTGAACTCACTGCAGAGTTCAGGAGCGAGCAAAACTATCTTGGTGAATAAGCAATAATATGAAATAGTCTCAAATAGCCGAATAACATAAATAACTGAAGCCATAATGATATCACCGAGTGCATGATCTCTATAGAGTACTAAATACACATTGTCTGGAATACTAAATAGCAATATCATAAGATAAATATAACAACCCGACCAATCGTTTTGAGTATTTTAGCCCCGTTTTCCCTATTTAATACCTTACATATGTGCATTTGTGGTTATGTGACTTGCCGGGTTGGTTAGTTTGATTTCGGTGAAGTTTTGGATTGTATTTTTTTGGATAGTTCCAATAGATTCGTATGGTGATTTTGGACTAAGGCACATGTCCGGATTTGGATTTGGAGGTTCCTAGGTCATTTTGGCTTGAATTAGCGAAAGTTGAAAAGTTAAAGGTTTAGAAGGTTGATAGGTTGACCGAGAGTTGACTTTGTTGATATCAGGTTCAGATTTTTATTTCGGGAGTTGGGATAGGTCCATTCCGCTATTTGGGACTTGTATGCAAAATTTGAGGTCATTCCGATTTGATTTGATATGGTTCGACATGAGTTTTGGAAGTTTAAAGTTCATTAGTTCATTAGGCTTGAATTGAGGTATGATTCGTTGTTTTGATATTGTTTTGTGTGATTTGAGACCTTGAGTAGGTCCGTTTTATGTTTTGAGTTTGGTTGGTGTGATTGGATGAGGTCTCGGGGGTCTCGGGTGTGTTTCAGATGAGTTTTCGGATCATTTTGGTTATGTTGGCATGACTGAATGTTTCTGATTACTGCTGCTTTTCGCACCTGCGAAGGTAGGGCTGCATGTGCGTGACCGCAGAAGCGGTCAGGATGGTCGCATATGCGGTGCTGGGTTGGAAGGTCTAGGTCCGCAAGTGCAGACTGTGGAGCACAGGCGCACAGGAACTTCTGTAGAAGCGGAGCTGCATATGCGGCATGGTGTCCGCTAATGTACCATAGAAATGCGGTACTTTTGATACTAATTACATATACTTTAGCTCATCTTTTAAAGCATTATAAGTCAATTCTTATATAGTTTTGGTATTTTGCAGGAAACCAGACTTGAAGAACCAAGAACATAAAAAAGATGAAAAAAACTCATGGAAAGGAAGAAATGCGGGAGGTCTGCAACCGCAAAAGTGATGTGCAGACCGCAAATCCATCGTAGAATGAAGCAGATCATCCCAGTTTCTGAGAGTCAAGTCTGCGATCCATTGTGCGGTTGCATAACGCTTATGCGGACCGCATAATGATCGCACAAATACAAAAGGAGTTCTAGTGAAGATGACTTTGCGGTATGTTATGCGGTTGCGAAACCAATATGCGGACCGCATAACCACAATGCGATGGAAAACTGAAAAACTTTGTGATCAATTATGCGGTGAAAAATGAAGATGCGCGGACCGCGAAAGCGTTCTACGACGCATTCTGCAATCGCAGACATGATCTGCAAGGTCATTTTTATCACTTTTTGACCACGACTTTTAGACCATTATAAATAGAATGATTAGGGTTTTTATGGACCATCTTGCCTGAAAAAGAGGCTACAATTAGAGAATTGAATACACTATTATTTTGGAAGCTTTTGAGAAAGAATCCAAGACTTTATTTTCTTTGTAAGCTTTATGACTTTATTTATTACTTTGTTCTTATATTCTAGTATGAGTAGCTAACTTTAAATACTAAGGTTGTGGACCCTAAGTGGGTGTAATATTAATGGTTGTGGACCCTAAGTGGGTGTAATTTTAATGGGTGTTTATCATTGAATATATATATATATAATGGTTGGTTGATTTCTATTCATTTCTCATGCTTCATTTATGGTTGATGGTTGCAAACATTGACTAGTGCCATGTTACTCTATCTTTACTTGAAAAAGTGGGTTAGGTTTAGTAGAATTGAATAGCAAGAACTCATGGCTTTAAACATTGTTTAATAGAATCACTTAGGGATAAGTGTGTTCTACTTGGCATAAATTGGATGTTATTAATTATAACTCTTTTATATTTGGAAAAATCATAAAGAGGAAATACTACCTAATTATTGAAAAATATTGGTTAGTCATTTAGGAACCATTTGCATATAAAAGGACCTTCCATTAGAAATATATCATATTAACACCGATAGCATTCCATTCCATTGATGGGGAAACAACCTTGATTTATTAATCAAATTAATTAAATTCTCTTAACAAAATAGCTTTTCTTGACAATTCACAATTACAAAACTCTTTTTTAAACTAACGGAGTAGAACTACGGCTTAAGTCAAGTTTTACACTATTCAAGTAACCTTTTCACACCTATTCCCTGTGGGATTCGATCCCAACCTAGTTGGGTTATTATATTTGATACCGACCTCTTACACCATTTATATAGGTGTATTTTGAGCGTATCAAATTTTGGCGCCATTGCCGGGAATTACTGTTTTGAAATTACTAACTTTTGTGTGCTTTACTTTACGTCTTCTTCTATTCCATCACACTTTTCTTGCTTTGCTTGGTGCCATTAGGTAAACATGGGCGAGCCGGAAGAGGAGAATGTGTTTGCGGATATGGATGAATATATTGAGGATACAAATTTCATTGTCCCTCCAAGAGTTGATGCTGCCACCTTCAAAGTGGAACACAATCTAATCCTAATGCTAAAGGCAGAAGGGTTGTTCCAAAATTCCACCGACGATGATCCAACATAACATCTCATAAGTATTTTGGGTGTGTGTGCAATGCACAAGCAGAATCGTATCTCAGATGATGCCCTAAGGTTAAGGGTGTTCAAGTACTCTCTAACTGGAGAGACAAGATAGTGGATCCAAGATCTACCTCCTAATTCCATCCATACTTGGCCCGAACTAGTCCGAGCTTTCCTAGCAAAATGGTTTCAGCAAAGCAAGAAGTCCGAGCTTCAGGATAAAATTTTCTTCTTCAAGCAATTACATGGAGAGAATTTACATGAGGCATGGGATAGGTTCAAGCTATATTTGGTGAGGTCGCCGAATCATGGCTTTCCGGATAATATTTTATTGGAGAAGTTTTACATGGGCTTGGATCCTATGAATCAATCCATAGCCAAAAATATAGCGGATGGATCCTTTATGGATAAAACATTTACAAGGGTCACACAAATCCTAGACCAAGATGGTAGAACATAACCAAGCTTGGCACTCGGAAGATATCATGGGTGGAATTGCATATGGTACTCCTTCCTTGAATAACATGATTAAGGAGAACCAAGAAAGAGATCAAGTAATTGTCGGGGTTGCCACCAATGTCAACGTGTTGACGAAAATGTTCACTGAAAGCCAAACAAAAAAGGTGAATGTTGTGGAAGATGTGCAACCCATGTCAAATGAGGAATACGAAGAAGCAAATTATGTCAACAATCCTCAAGGAAGATATCAAAAACAACCCTACCAAGGTTCTGGACAACAACATCAATGGAGGTCTAACCCGCAAGGACAAGGCAACCAACAGTGGCAAAAAGACCAAGGTAGTTCAAATCAAGAAAATTGGAGTAACAACATCATCAATTTTTCAAATTGGAGTTCAAACCGCTATGTTCCACCAAAGGGGCAATATTCTAACTCTCCATATTGGAAGGAAAGTTCTTCAAGTGAGTCCACGTTGGAAAACATGCTTGAAAGAGTATTGCAAAATCAAGAGAGATCCGACACTTCAATGAAGAATATGACTGTGCTTGTGGGTTCTCACACCGCATCTATTCAAAAGTTGGAGATGCAGATGATGGATCTATCAAGAGATCAAAAATCCGAAGCAAAAAGGCATGCTCCCAAGTGATACAATTGCAAACCCAAAAGGTAGTGGGAGTGGTAAAACTTCTCATTGTATGACAATCACAACTCGAAGTGGGAAACTACTTCAAGGAGAGAATGAACAAGTGGTTGAAGTGGAAGATTTTGAACAAGAAGTCGAGGCACAAGTTGAGGTGCCAAATGTTATTGAAGTTGAAAGACTCCCGAAGAAGGTGAGAACTCAAGAAGTAAACTATGAATAGGTTAAGGGAAAGGCAATAGAGGCACCAAAAACTCTAGCACCAATTCCTAGACCTCCTCCTCCTTTCCTTCAAAGACTAGCTAGAAAGGTTGATGATAGCAAACTCGAAATGTTCTATGACATCCTAAAGCAATTATCAGAACATTCCATTTGTGAAAGCATTTCAAGAGATGCCGGGCTTTGCTAAGTACTTGAAGGACTTTATCACTAAAAATAAAACCACCAAGAATGAAGTGGTGAATATGACTCCCGGGTTAGTTCCATCATTGTAACAACCGCCGTCCAAAAAAAAGAGGACCCGGGAGCCTTCACCATTCCATGCACTATTGGATTGCGTGACTTTGCATGAGCCCTTTGTGATAATGGGGCTAGCAACAACTTAATGCCCCTTCCTATTTACAAGCAAGCGAGATTAGGTATGCTTAGGCCTACAAGTATGGGGTTGCAAATGGCCGACCGTTCAATAAAGCGGCCGGTGGGTATAGTTGATGATGTGCTTGTGAAAGTGGGGAAGTTTCTCCTCCTTGCTGACATTGTTATTCTCGATTGTGCTATTGATAAAGAGATCCCTATCATCTTGGGGAGACCTTTCCTTGCTACCGATAGGGTACTCATGGACTCAAAATGAAATGAGATCAAGTTCCGAGTTAATGACAAAGAAGCTACCTTTCAAGCAAGTAAGGGTATGAAATTGCCACATGCATACAAGAGTATCTCAGTCATTGATGTTGTTGATTAGGTAGAGGATGTAGTCGAGGTAAAGATGGAAGAGGAATGCCTTGGTGAGGCATTGGCGGCTATTTTGGTAAATTTTGATGGTGAGGGCATGGAAAGATACGTGGAATTGGTGAATGCATTGGAAGGGATTGGGTCCTACACTTATGCAGTGAAGAAGCTTTCTCTTGACTTAGAGAATAGAGTCACTCCTCCCGCTAAGCCTTCAATTATTGAGCCACCACAATTTGAGCTCAAGCCACTTCCACCGCACTTAAGGTATAAATTTCTTGGATCTAATGAAACTCTACCCATAATTGTTTCTTCTTTGTTGAATGATGTGCAGGTTGAACACTTATTGGATACCTTGAGGGAGCACCGACAAGCCATTGGTTGGACTATAGTGGATATCCGAGGGATTTCCGCCGGAATTTGTGAGCACAAGATATAATTGGAGCACGGGAGCAAACCTAGTGTGGAGCTTCAAAGAAGGTTAAATCCTTCCATGCAAGAGGTGGTGAAGAAATAAATCATAAAATGGTTGGATGCTGGGGTTATCTACCCCATTGCCGATAGTCCTTGGGTGAGTCCGGTGTAATGTGTGCCAAAGAAAGGAGGCATGACCGTGATTCAAAATGACAAAAATGAACTCATCCCAACGAGGACGGTGACCGGGTGGAGAGTTTTCATGGACTACCGGAAGCTCAATAGTTCTACTTGCAAGGACCATTTCCCTATGCCTTTTATTGATCAAATGCTTAATCGGTTAGCGGGAAGGTCATTTTATTGCTTCTTGGATGGTTACTCCGGCTACAACCAAATCAACACCTCCTTGGAGGACCAAGAGAAGACGACATTGACATGTCCATATGGAACCTTTGCTTTTAGCCGGATGCCATTTAGGCTATGCAATGCCCCAGCTACTTTTCAACGATGCATGATGTCAATCTTCTCGGACATGGTGGAGGACTTCTTAGAGGTAATCATGGATGACTTCTCGGTAGTTGGTGATTCCTTTGAACATTGCCTTGCCAACCTTAGTCAAGTGCTCAAAAGATGTGACGAAACAAATCTTGTGCTCAATTGGGGAAAATGTCACTTCATGATGGACGAGGGTATTGTTCTTGCCCACAAAATTTCCAAGCAAGGCATAGAGGTTGATCGGGCAAAGATCGAGATCATTTCCAAGCTTCCTCCTCCCACTTCGAAAAAGGTTGTTCGGAGCTTTTTGGGGCATGCCGATTTTTACAGGCGATTTATCAAGGACTTCTCAAAAATTGCAAGTCCCATGTGAAAGCTCTTTAAAAAGGATGCTAAGTTTGAGTTCGATGAGAAGTTCCTCAAAGCTTTTGAGGAATTGAAAGCAAGGCTCACCACGACACCTATTATTGTCACACCCGATTGGTCTCTTCCATTTGAACTCATGTGTGATGCCAGTGGTGTAGCTATTGGAGCAGTACTTGGTCAATGACATACCAAGATTCTTCACCCTATCTACTATGCAAGCAAAATACTCAATGGTGCACAAATGAATTACACTATAATTGAGCAAGAACTGCTTGCTATTGTCTATGCTTTTGAAAAATTCTTGGCCTATTTGTTGGGATCCAAAGTGATAGCCTATACCGATCATACTTCTCTCCGCTACCTTATGGCGAAGAAGGATGCTAAACCAAGATTGATTTGGTGGGTTATTTTGTTACAAGAGTTTGACTTTGAAGTCAAAGATCGTAAAGGAACAGAGAATCAAGTTGCATATCACTTATCTAGGCTTGAAGAGGCAGGGAGACCAAAAGAAGATCTTGAAATTAATGACGCCTTACCAGATGAACACTTATTGGTAATATCTAGCACCTCCACTCCTTGGTATGCCGACATCGCTAGCTTCTTGGTTAGTTACCTTATCCCCGACGGATTGGAAGATTATCAAAAAAAAGTTCTTGCGGGAGTAGGCAATACTATTGGGAGGAACCCTTTCTGTTCCGGATTTGCACTGACAACATCATTTTGTGTTCCGAAAGATGAGGTAATTCAAATTCTCAAAGCATGTCATGACTCCCCAGTTGGGGGTCACCACGGTGGAAATTGTACTGCGGCAAAAGTGCTTGAATGTGGCTATTATTGGTCATCGATCTACCAAGATGCAAACCAAATGGTCAAGGCATGTGATCAATGTCAAAGACAAGGGTCAATTTCTAGAAGGCATGAGATGCCTATGAAATTTTTGATGGAGGTCGAGATCTTTGATGTGTTGGGGATAGATTTCATGGGTCCCTTCGTAAGATCTTACGACATGACATATATCTTGGTGGAAGTAGATTATGTCTCCAAATGGGTTGAGGCAATTGCTTTGCCGAACAATGAGGCAAGAAGTGTAACTGCCTTCTTGAAGAAGAACATATTTACTTGGTTTGGAATCCCAAGGGCCATCCTTAGTGATGGTGGTTCTCACTTTTGCAACAAAGATTTTCCCGGGTTGCTCGCAAAATATGGAGTTAAGCACAAGGTGGCTACCCCTTATCATTCTCAGTCAAGCGGTCAATTGAATTCTCCAACCGGGAGATCAAAAACGTTCCAGCAAAAACTGTTAATGCAAACAGAATTGACTGGTCAAAGAAGCTAGATGATGCATTGCGGGCTAATCGAACATCATTTAAGACACCCATTGGCACCTCACCTTATCGATTGGTTTTTGGTAAGGCTTGTCACTTGCCAGTGGAAGTTGAACACAAAGCCATGTGGGCATTAAAAAAGTTAAATCTTGACTGGGCCGAAGCTGCTAATTTAAAGATGACACAACTCAACGAGATGAAAGAGTTCAGTTTCCATGCATACGAGAATGCAACCATGTATAAAGAAAGAATGAAGTTTGCTCATGACAAGAAGATTTTGAAGCGGGAATTCAAATTCGGTGACTTGGTCTTACTCTTCAACTCAAGATTGAAGTTCTTTCTGGGAAAACTCAATTCCAAATGGTCTAGCCCGTTCAAAGTTTTGAGTGTGTCTTCCTATGGTTCTATTGAATTAGAATTCGAGGACGGGACTAGAACATTCAAAGTAAATGGCCAAAGGGTCAAGCATTACCTCGGAACCATTGGAGAAAGGCAACTGATAGAACAATTCGCACTCAAGGATGGTCCTGTACCAATCCCCACCACTGATTAGCCAAAATGGGGGCAACATCATCGTGCCGCGACGTTAAATCAAGCGCTTCTTGGGAGGCAACCCATGCGTTGGTAATATTTTTTTTGGTTAGATTTTGATTTTTGTAGGTTTATTTGTAAGTGTTGAACAGTTTGACGTGTGTGTTAGAATGCAGGTTACCAAAAATACAAAGAAATAGGATGTAAAGGCAGAGGAAAAATGAAGGAAAACAAGCTGAGCTTCAGCTATTGTTCTGCGGCAACATATGCGGCCGCATAAAGGGTTCGCGGACCACATAATGGTCGTAGACACAAGAAGAACACCATTCAAATTGGGCCTTAAAAATGCAGAGGAAATTCAACTTGTGCAGCTCGCAGAATCATTCTGTTGCGCACCACCCAGGTACTAACCCATTGCAAAACACATATGCGCCTACATAATATATTATGCGATGGTCTTATCACCGCAAAATCCTCAGGTATTAAACCCTACTTCTTTCTCTCTCTCAGTTCCATCTATCGTCTCTAATCTCACACACCCAAGCACGAAACATAACACAAAAGAAAAACACTGAGAAAAATAAAAAGAATTTGAAAAGAAAGGCTCACCTTGCTCGCGATTCACACCAAAGTGGCTTGCTCGATCGTCTGACATATGGTATGTAAATTTATAACATTTCTCTTTCTCGGTCAAGTTCAAGATTGTCGTGTGTTTTCACTCGCCTCATTCTCCCCTCTCATCCATGATACCCTTCTCTATCTACCCAACTTCTTATCTCTTGTATTGGGAATCAACTTTGGGAGAAAATATATGCTTTGGGTCAATCAAAATTTGGGAGTTAGTATTAGGGGACTGATTTGAGCATGGGGGTTGGAGATTTATGACAATTTGCATTAGGTATTGTGAGGCTGAGCATGAAATTGACCTGATGTTGAGTGTGTGTAATGGTCTCTCAAAATTTGAGCATTAGCTACTTAGTGTTGCATAAATGTTGATGTGAGTGAATTTTAAGAAGAGAAGATAATCTTTGCGGTCCGCATAACTATTTTACGGTCCGCAGAGTCATCGCATTCTGTGTGTTTGGGAATTTTGTAGCAACCAAGGTGCGGTTGAGTCTGCAGCCGTAGAAATGGTTTGCGGACCGCATAATGGTCACAGACCTAAGTAGAGTCAAGCTTAGTTCAAAGTTCAAAATGTGACCGATCTGCGGTGGCGTACTTGTTCTGCGATCGCTTCTGCGGCCCCCATAATTCTTTTTTGCTTCTGATGGTTATCTTCTGTGTTGTGGTTTGCGATCCGCATAGTTGTTCTACGATCGCATAACTGCTCGTAGCACATTTTATGTCTGTCATTTCTTCGCCATATGTTACATATGCCTTTTACTAACTCCTCGTTAATTGGCAGGAATGGCACCAAAGAAATCATTAGCATCACGAACACCCACCACTCGAGGAAAATGAAGGGCTACAGCTATAAGCTATAATACCCCGAAATTTTTTGAAGTAATTAAGCGCTATTAAGAAAGTTGATGTGCGCTAATTATATTATTTTGTATAAAGACAAGGGCTATTATAAGAAATATATCAATTGATCATGATAATATATGTATGAGGTGTATTAAGAATGGTTTATGGTCTAAGAAGAGCCCCAAGGCTAAGTCAAGTTGAAAATTTTATGATTTGATAAAGTTTCAACTGAGTTCGCACAAGACCTAATTTCAAACGAGCATAACTCTCTTGATATGAAGATTTATATGGTGTATTACCTATCAAACAAAAGATCTATGTGTCTAGTTTCTAACACTTCAAAGCGTTCATCATTTGGACATTCCTACAAGCAGTTATGACCAAATTACCAAAGGATGGAAAAATGCGATTCTGCGACCGATTCTGCGACCATTATGCGATCATAGAAGTGGTTATGCGACCGCAAACTGTTCGCAGAATAAACCAGTACAGCCCAGTTTTTGGAACTGATTTTGCGGTGCATTTGCGGCTCGCATAGCCATTCTACGGTCCATTATGCGACTGCAGACCTGATTTTGGAGGGTTAAGTTTTTAATTTTTATAACCCGACCCCATTTTGATTAATAGGCTTTGGGGCTTATTTTGAGGCAATCATCTGAGGTTTTTTAGAGAAAAGTGAGAGTGTTCTAGAGAAAGAAAGTAGATGAAGTGTTTTGTTCATCAAGATCTTGCCCAAGCTTTTAAATCCAACAAGAAAATCTCACAAGATCTTCATCTAAGAGGTAAGATTCAAACCCCTAGTCTTCAATTTCTAGTTTGGGGTAAAAGATGGGAGATTGGGAGTATGATTCTTGGGTGTAAGAGTATTATTTATACATGCTTGTACTAATAAGGTTTGTGGGAAGATTGTTGAGCTCACATAAGTAAAGATTGAGTTGTGGAGTGAAGAAAATCTTGTAGAAGAACCTTGTAGTTAAATTTGCGCACCTAGTATTTGATAAAATGCTCAAATGATCTGAGACCATGAATATCTTCCTAATTATGGTTCAATTTTGTAATGTCTCAAAATAGATTGGGATTGCTAGAATTTCTGGAACATTGTAGTAATTTAAGTAAAGCTCAAAGTAAGCTATGTTGGCTAAACTTTCTCTCGTAGAATTGAATTCCATAATGTTTCTGTAAGGTCAAGTATGATTGGCTCAAGATTCCTGACTTCTATATTCCGGGTTATTCCCTATAAACTTGATTATTCCGAATGAGCCTTATATCGAAAGATAGTTGTTCAAAGTATGGTTTGCGTATTAAAATGCTATGTCTTTGAGTCGTGTTCCAAATGAAGGTTATGATGCCAAATTGTGTGAGAAAATCTCAATATTTTTAAGACTCTTAATTGCTCATATGTGTACCTAAAGTCTTGATTGGAAATGTCTTATTGTTGATAATCTATAAAGATGATTGGAAGTGAAATAAGTGAATTGGGGATGTAGAGTGTGGCCAACATGCCAAGAATTTAAGTTATGATTGTGTCAAGTAGTGCAAATGATTTGAGAGGATGCAATAAAGAATATGAAATGAGCCTCGACTCCACTGTTTTAAAAGTGATTTGGAAAATAGAATTTGCCTAAGAGCTTTTGTACTCAATTCATGCCCATTAGTGGCTGCTTTAACTATTGCTTTGCTTTATAAATATATCCAGTGTGATTCGAGTTCTATATACTCATATGTTAAAATTGTACATTGTCATTTCTGGGGAAGAGTATTGCAAGAATTAATGGTGTATTGATTGTTTATGATTTTTCATGTGTGTTTCTATTGTTAGTTGGTATGCCTCATTCTTTGGGAAGAAATCATTTATGTTTGAAGTTCCCATTTCAAATGGATTTGAAGTATATGATTTCTGAAATATTCTATATGTTGATATTTGATGGTGATCTTTGAAATTGAAAGAGGTGAAAGTGTGAAATATGAAATACGACCATCGTTCTAGGAATAAAGAATCTTGTGAATGGCCAAATGAGCCAAGGAAATATTGTCGTTGTGAATGACTGGAAATACTAATGAGAATTTATACAATGTGAAAGATGTTGAGGTGAGTACAATTTTATTTATGTTACCTCTTTGTCCAAATCAAATCAAAATATTTTTAGGAGCATCATTAGCAAAACCGAGGAATGTTGGGTCATAAGGCCCACACCTGAAACTACACGTGCCGGTGTAGTGGTGGATTATGATTATTCCCTTTATTTGTGATGAAATTGAAATATTGGAGAAATTATGATATTATTCCCCTTAATTGGGATGAAACTGGTAATAATTATGGATTGGAAAATTCAACCCACACGACATATGTGGGAAGGCGGCCTAGCTGATCGGGTGGAGATCGGACGCCATCTTGCGCATATGGTGGTGCTACTCTTAGTAACGACTTTCTTTCGCATCACATGTCAAACCACATTGTTCGTGGGGAGATGGCCTAGCCGATCGGGCGTGGTTAGACTCCGTGCTAACAAAGACGGTGGTATATCGGTGCTAATGATCTTCCAACCAAAATTGTATATGAAGTTCGTATTTTGAAAATTATTATGTTTTAACTGGACATTTGGATATTGTTGATTGTGCCTTGCTGTTTCTATGTATTGCCTTTTCTTATATTGGCATTTTAATTTGAAAGAGGACTTTTAGCTATACATACTAGTGTTATTCGACAGTACTAACGTCCCTTTTGTCGGGGCGCTGCATCTTTAATGGATGCAGGTGGTTCTACATCAGGCGGAATTGATCAGTGATTGCAGTGCACTCTTTTGAGCTGATTTGGTGAGTCCCACTTCATTTCGGGGTCATGTATCTTTTGTTTCTCATGTACTATGTTTTGAGGTATAGCCGGGGCCTTGTTGTCGACATTTCCATATTACTCTACTATTGTACTTGGAGGCTCCGTAGACACGTTGTGGGTTGGGGTTGATGTTGGTTATTGAACTAGAAATGTTGGTATTTGGAAGTCATATTTTTCATTAATTCTAAAAGCTCATAATATTTTGGAAATTATGATTGAAGCTACTAATGGAATGAAGTGGAATTTGTTAATAAAATCTTTTCAGTGTTTGATTAATGGAGTACATCTCCTCTTTATTCATGGATGAGTTTGGGTAGAAGGAAATCTAATAGGCTTGCTTGGCCGGGTTCTCTCGGTTGAGCGCCGGTCGCGCTCCCCGAGTTTGGGGCATGACAAACTTGGTATCAGAGCCTAAGGTCTTAAAGTGTCTTAGGATGTCTCGGAGCCGCGTCTAGTAGTGCCCTTCTTATCGATGTGTTGTCGACCAAATCTATAATGGGGAGGCTACTTGGACATTTAGGAAATTCACACTTCTTTGATACTCCAGATCGTGCGATAGAACTCAAGATAGGAAGCTTATTTCCTCGTCATGTCTCATTTTTCATATGAGTAACCCACAGGTTCGAGTTAGCGAGAAGGGAATGAAAGAACCAGTTGCTAGGGGAAGTGTCCCTATTTTTATTAATGTTACCCCGCCACCAGTTTATGTGGTGATATCACCTAAGAAATGAAAGAGGATTATTGGTATCAATAAGCCGAAATATTTGATATGAAAGAAGAGCCACTCGGTTTATGTTGGATGATTCTTGAAATATATTATGGTTGTGGAAAGAGGGGCACATGAAGAACAAATGCCCTTAGGTTGGATATACCCATCCCGGTATGCCCGATATGCGGGCGAAAATAATTTGCGTCATGTTGTGAGTATGCTCAGAAGCGTGTTAGGGGTGGTAGATCTGCGCCATGAAGGCTTGGAGGAAGACTAAGGGGAATGCTTATGATATATGCAAAAAGGGTAAATATCGGGTAAGTGGGGAGAATCAATTTAGCGGACCCCATCCTCGTTGTTTGAAGTGTATGAGATTTCATTTAGGGGGTATGTCACTATGGTACTAATGTATGTTTTGGATGTGGAGTAGAGGGGCATCAATTAAGGTACTGCTCTGTCAATCTAAAGTCATCAAGTAAGTTACTCCTTAACACATCATTATGAACACCGCATTATTTTACTTGTTGTAAATGTACATTCATATTGAAGAGGTCTACATAAATATGGTCTTAACCAAAATGTTGAAACACAAAACATTGCATGTATCTACTCTTTGAATGAGGCACATTATTCGTGAATCCACTCTATCACAAATTCTCTTATTTATAACCTTTTGTGGAATTGAGCTCTATAATTATGTCTTTGAATTGAGTTATAACTCTAGGATTAATACTTCCCACTTGCTTTCCTAAATTCTCAACAAGAAACCATACCTGATGAATTTCTTACAGAACATTTTGATTCAAATGGATAACATCTTCTCACTTGTGCCTATGCACGCACTACCATAATATTTACCTATGTGGTATCAAATCTAATGTAAAGCAGCCTAGTGTTGAGGTCCTTCTTGAGCCACTCTTTTTCTCTCCGGTGTATGTTGCTCCTATGGTTTGAACAATCACTTTGTTCCTTTGTGTATATTATCATGAATCCTTTTCACCGTCTAGTAACATGAGAGCATATTGATTTGAAAGAAAAGTTAGTTATATCTCTAGTCCTCTCATATAGAATCAACTATCAGGAAGGGTTAAGTTGTCAGAATGATAATAATCTCTCAAGTGTTCAACTTCTTTTTCATCCCCATGGGCTTGTGACATAGATTCCTTGTGTCAGTTAATGCTAAGAGCGTAATGAAATTTCATGCATTTTGAAACCCATATCACATTCTGGGTGCCAAAATATTCTCATTTCGAGTTGAACTGTTTTTTCCTACACTCCAGGAGGCGACTGGTGTCATGTACTTCGCCATTTCTCTTTGAGGTTTACTATTGCCGAACAAGGCACATATGGAATGAAACAATTGTTGCTGTCCTATCTATGACTCATTTATTTAAATCTCAGAATCATGAACATGATCCCTACATTATCAAAGCCTACTCGAGTTTAGGATTATCGGCTCTTGGACCTTGTACAGAGATGGCCTGGCAAAACGAAAGATCCATCAAGAAAAGCAGCTGAGTTTGAACGGTCTTAAAGAACACTACCCCATGTGGTCAAAAACATCAAAACGAGGGGATGTGAGTTCTTCACTAAGGTTCCGGGGGAGTACAACAAGACGCTTGTTAGGGAATTTTATGCTGCATATGCTGCATCCATGAACTCAGAACAAAAGAGAAACAGTAGATACTTGAACTCTGTCTTCGTCCGAGGATTTGAAATACTCTGTGATTCCCAATCAATCAATGATGTATATTTCGAAGAGTGGGAGCCATGCATGGCAAAATATGAGGCAAAGATTGCAAAAAAGGAATATGAGCATTCTTGGGTAGCATCTGTCATAGCCAAGGGAACTCCACCCTAGATTGCACAGTGCCAGAAGATTCACAAGAGGGATTTCACCCAAGAAGACCGGTATTGGCTAAGTTTTGTCTGTTCTCTTATACTGCCTACGAGAAATGAGACTGACATCAGTATCTAGAAGGCGATTCTTATTGCTTGCATCATGTCGGGTATCAAGATTGATGTGGGAGAGCTTATATTCCCTAGATTGGGATCCAGGCAAATCAGAAAGAAACCTTGGTCCATTTTTCATGCTTAATCCATGCTTTGTGTAAAGACTCCTCTGTTCCCCAAACATGAATGCATAGAAAAATATGTTCAAGACATTGACATCACTTGGCATAATGATGCTACGGATAAATATTGGTCGAAGATCTACCAGAGTAATCACTCACTCTCCCTCCGGCCTCGTCCACCTCAGCAGCACCTGCTGCCACATCAGTGCCAGACACTTCTTCCGTACTAGCTACCTCCATATCCACTTCCAGACCAGCCACTGCGACACCACCTGTCTCACTGCCTGCACTCTCCAAGCTTGGTCTACTGGCACAATATGCAAATGCCAAAGTAGACAAATTGACAAAAGAACTTCCATCGCTCATCCGGAAAGCATTGGCCCCGATCCAAACCTCAGTAAGTGATCTTCAAAAGTAACATCTATCATATGAGGATCGACTCAATCACTTTGAAGCTCGCCTTGAGAAGGTTGAGCAAGGTGGAGCTGGGGACATGCCTCAACTCAAAAAGGATGTAGCTGAGCTCAAGTCAGAGCTGCATAAGATGCAGTCACTGAAGTTTGAGTTGACCACTCTTCTTCCAGTGGAAGGGGAGCAGGGCACTGGCACCCCCCACGTACCAAGCTTCGATCTAGATTTCACAAACCTCCTGTCAGCTGAGGAGGCATATGGTACTGACATCTCACGAGTTCCACGTTCCGTTGCACACACCGATGATCATTCAGATGAGTAATCTAGAGAGTCTCATGAGGAAACTAATGAGGAGGAGATACTTAAGGAGGGTGATGATCAGAGGGACAACAGAGGCAATCAGGTTGCTGTTTCTACAGATGCACTGGATAAGGAAGAGGCGGATGTGCAGACAGCTATCGCACACTCCCTTGCAGATTTGGTTGCCAGGGCTACTACCACGACTACACAACCATCATCTGGTGAGGCCAACAGCTCCCAGGTCCAGGACCCAGCTCTGCAACTGGCGGAGCTTCCTACTTTGGTCTCGGACGCCACTGCCCAGTCAGAGCTCTACCCACTGCCTCCACAGTGTTAGCTCCCGGCCCTACAGCTGCCTCAGATATTCCACCCACTGTCCTGTTAGAGGATCCACCCACTGCTTCCACAGTGTTAGCTCCTGGCCCCACGGCCGTCTTAGATATTCCAACCCCTCCAAGTGCCTAGTGCGCCCCAGGAAGCCCCTAAACTTTGCTCTTACTTTCTCAATGCATTGGGGACAATGTATGCTCTTAGGTTGGGGGTGGGGTAGTCAACTTTTGCAACTTGTATATAAACTCTTAGTCTTAATAATGTAGATTTGTATATAGTAATGAATTCCCCTTAGTTTTTCTTTGCTGGGTTCTTTTCCAAGGGTGTAATAGTAGAACTATGGTCGTAGCATAAAACATTTTGACTTGTTTGGTGCTTTTGTTCTAGATTCAAGCATGTGATAAGTTTTTGCAGAATAAATTGCACCCCTCAAATTTTGTAAATAAACAGTTAGTTATTCTTGTGAAATCGAGGCTCGTTCTTTGACTTTGTGCTTACTTAGAATCTCAAATATCATGTGATGAAGCATTGAATTGCCTTGTATTCACTTGAGGGCTGAAATTATGCTGATTCGAGCAGTTCATGCATCGTGAGTGGTGAAAATTTGTGTAAATAATACATGTGCTCAACTTGTAATGTCTAGAACATGCCCGGTTGGTTCCTCAATGCAAATCTCAGGTTGATGATTGGGTTTCGAAATGATCTTAGGCTCTCTTGATAATTGCTAACTAGTTTTTGACCAAATTGACCTCCCTAGTGCATGTATCATCCAAGTTATCCCCCGTTGAGCCTTTAACCTTTTATTTGGCTACTACATTACAAACCTTTACCCTTTTGTGAAATAATTCCCTCTTTTGAACCCGTCCCTCCTTGAATGTTGAGAATGAGGCTAAAAGCCTAAGTTGGGGGTGTTGGTATCAATTGGGAAATGGTGAAGATGTTCATTGTGTGTAGAAGCAAATACCTCAAAGTTGTGTTAGATGAAGATACTCAAGCTCCAATATAAAAGCAAAAGAAAAAATATATGTGTATATATATATAATAAAATAAAATAACAAAAAAGAGTTTTGAAAAAATTAGAGAGGTACTTTAAGGTGGTTCTATGTTGGTACTAGAAGGTCAATAAGGGCTATGTGGTTTAAAAAAGAAGTAAAATGCAAAAAAAAAAATAAAAAAATACAATATGTGTAGCGTTCAAGGAGGGTACAGTCACTATATTCCCAAATATTCATCCAACCTATCCCGAAGCCTATACTACAACCCTTAAAAAGTCCTTTTTGATCTAAAATCAATTATTCCTAAGGTAGGATTGAGTTAAAATAAGGGCAAGCATATGGACTGATACTTGTAGCACTTAGACTTCTTCCTCAGTGCAAGAGTGTTTGATTGTATCCCCTGTACATATATGTTTAGTTGGGGATTTTCTTTGATGTGAGCACGCATGAATTGCAAGATTTAGCAGAAGTTAGGCTTCTTGAAGTAGGATACAAGTGCATATCTAGTTGTGGGTAGCACTCTGTCATTGATCTTGAGGCTCAAAGTTTACAAACTGATTATTCAAACTGTTAAATGATCTTTGTCTTCGAAGAAGGGTGAATAAAAGAAGTTACATGCTTGTTAGCTAACAATCAGCACCATTCATAGTCACTGTTGCTTTGTGACCAGTCAGAAGTAGATGAGTATTTGGTAGGTTGACTTTTTAGTTGCTTGAGGGCAAGCAAGAGTCTAAGTTGGGGGTGTTGATGTGCCAAAGAAATGCGACACTTTTGATACTAATTACATAGAATTTAGCTCTTCTTTTAAACCATTATAAGTCATTTCTTATGTAATTTTGATGTTTTGCAGGAAACTAGACTTGAAGATCCAAGAACAAGAAAAAGATGACAAAAATCAATAGAAAGGCAGAAATGCGGTAGGTCTGTGACCGCTAAAGTGATGTGCGGACCGCAGACCCATCGTAGAATGAAGCAGATCATCCCAGTTTCTGCGAGTCAAGTCTGTGATCTATTGTGCGATCGCATAACGCTTATGCAGAGCACATAGTGATCGCACAAATGAAAAAGGAGTTCCGATGAAGATGACTTTGCAGTACATTATGCGATCGCAAAACTAATATGCGGGCTGCATATTGCGATGAAAAACTGGAAAACTTTGTGATCAATTATGTGGTGAAAACTGAAGATGTGCAGACTGCGAAAGCATTCTGCGACCCATTCTGCGGTCACAGACATGATCTGTAGGGTCATTTTGGTCACTTTTTGACCACGACTTTTGGACCCTTATAAATAGAATGATTAGGATTTTTGTGGACCATCTTGTCTGAAAAAGAGGCTACACTTAGAGCATTGAATATACCATTATTTTGGAAGCTTCTGAGAGAGAATCCAAGACTTTATTCTCTTTGTAAGCTTTATGACTTTATTTATTACTTCGTTCTTGTATTCTTGTATGAGTAGGTAACTTTAAATACTAAGGTTGTGGACCCTAAGTGGGTGTAATATTAATGAGTGTTTACCATTGAATATATATATAATGGTTGGTTGATTTCTAATCATTTCTCATGCTTCATTTATGGTTGATGGTTGCAAACATTGACTAGTGCCATGTTACTCTATCTTTACTTGAAAAAATGGGTTAGGGTTTGGTAGAATTGTATAGCAAGAACTCAATGCTTTAAACCTTGTTTAATAGAATCGCTTAGGGATAAGTGAGTTCTACTTGGCATAAATTGGTTGTTGTTAATTGTAACTCTATTATATTTGGGAAAATTATAAAGAGGAAATACTACCTAATTATTGGAAAATATTGGGTAGTCATTTAGAAACCATTTGCATATAAAAGGACCTTCCATTAGAAATATATCATATTAACACTGATAGCATTACATTCTATTGATGGGGAAACAACCTTGGTTTCTTAATCATATTAATTAAATTCTCTAAATCAAATAGTTTTTCTTGACAATTCACAATTACAAAACTCTTTTTTAGACTAACGGAGTAGAACTACGGCTTATGTCAAGTTTCACACTATAGAGGTAACCTTTTCACACCTATTCCCTGTGGGATTCGACCCCAACCTAGTTGGATGATTATATTTGACACCGACCATATTACACCATTTATATAGGTGAAATTTGAGCGTATCATCCGCAGAAGTGGCTGGTAGGGAGGTTTAGTGGATTATGTATCTGTGATGAATTGTCCCGTATATACAGTATTGCAGATGCGACACTGTGGGCCGCATATGCAATTTAGCTGGGCAGAATATTAAATATCGAGGGTTTGGTCATTTTCTCCTTTTTGGAGCCGTGGAGCTCGATTGGAGGCGATATTTGTAAGGCTTTTAATCACAATTGAAGGGGTAAGTAATACTTAGTTGATTTTGGTAATAGATATTGATTACCCATAGATTATTATGCCTAATTTACATGAATTTAAGGTGGGATTTTGGGTTTTTTTTACTATGAGTTTTGAGATTGAGAATTGATGATTTGAGGGTCGATTTGAGGTTGGAATTTGATGAAACACATATATTTGAATTCGTATCGGCCGAATGGGTGTTGGATATTTGTGATTTTTATTGGGTTTCGGGGTGCGGGCCCGGGTTGACATTGCATAATTGATTTAAGATCTTAGCTTTATCATTTAGAATTATTTCATATGGCTTCTATTGATATTATTAAGTTATTTTGGCTAGATGCGAGACATTCAGAGGCTGATTCACACGGGAAGGACTTCTTAGAGTACTGATTTGGCTTGCTTGAAGTAAGTATCATATCTAAACTTGGTTGAGTCACTAGATGTCTAAGTTATTTGTGATAGCTACGTGCTCTGGGTGGCACACATGTGTGGGGTTGAGCTCATGTGCGTGCACAAAGTATTATTCATGCTTGGGTAGTGCTTAGGATATGATATGTCTTAGATTGATTTCTAAGCTTCATGTTGTTATGGTTCCTATATTTGTACCCCTGTTGTGAGCTATTTGTGCCATGTTTGAGGTTACATAGAGGCTAATCTCCTGATTGAACCTAATAATTGCTACTTTTGTGATTTATTTGCCTTATTTAAGCTATGATAGAATACTTTGCGTATGCATACACCATAGCATATTACTTATACATGTATAGGAGTATGAAATATGATGTACATTGACCATGTACATGTATTTTTCCATATCTTCTTTCTGTGTGATATAGTTTGGACTGGTAGCACGTGACCACATAGTGCGGATTGTGATGTTGAGCCAGTGACTACATCGAGTGGATTGTGGTATTGAGTCTGTGGACATGCCATGCAGATTGTGATATTGAGCCAATGACAATGCCAGACGGATTGTGATATTGAGCCTATAACCATGCCGTGCAAATTATTATTATTGGCACGTGACTACGCCGTGTAATGTGTGGATATAGATCTATCCCCCTAGGGTCACCCTCTCATGTTTCTTCTTGATGGTGTACACGCGGTTTGAGAAACATTGATCAGTGGTTTGGTTCAGTTACTAAGATTCTGAGGAAAAGCTAGCTAGTGTTTAATTTGGTTATAGCATTTCATCTTTACTTGCAATTTCCTCGATTGTTTACTTGATTTGTTTGCATATATTCTTTATATGCTGGATTATTGACTGACTAGAGTACGTTAAATTATTATGTGCAGCAAGGTGGTTTCTATCTGTGATTCCTGACTTGATCATATTAATTTTCTGTACTTGTTGGATTTATGAACTGTACATGTGATTAGCGAGTGTCATTTATAATTCTTGTTGCTATTGTCTCGCCGAGGTTAGTTATGATACTTGATGAGTACACGGCCCATCGGTTTGGGTCGTGACACTACACTCTGCACTTAATTATGTAGATCCAGGTATTGGACCGAGCCGTGAGTCATTGTGATTATTGCTGAGAGTTGCAAAGAGACGAGGTAGAGCTACATTTCGACCATAGTCATTGGCATCTCTTTTCATTTCAATACTATTGTTTTTATTCAGACAACATTGTTATTTAGTATTCTAGAATTGTATTTCCATTTTAGAGCTCATTACTCTGTATTTACTAGTTCTGAGGGATTTATTATGTATCGACGTTATTATGGTATGTTGATGGCTTTAGACTTGCACTATTTTTGTCATTTCTATTATTATGATTCGTTATTGATATGTTCGGCTTTCCTAACAAGTTCATTAGGCTCCATCATGACTGGTTGGTGATTTGGGGTTGTGACAATATGGTATTAGAGCACAAGGTTCATACATTCTACGGATCATAAGCAAAATTAGTAGAGTCTTGCGGATCGATACAGAGACATGTGTACTTATCTTCGAGAGGCTACCAAACTGTTAGGAAAATGTCACTTTATTGCATTCTTGTCATGCAAATTTATTAATTCCAAAAATTGAACCTTTACTATTCTATTACCTCATAGATGGCGAGGACAATTTCAGCCATATCGGGCGGGCATGCGCCAATACCACAGGTTAGGGCCGTGAGAGGCCGTGGCTAAGGTATAGGTTGAGATGGGGCTCGTGCTACAACTAGAGCAGCACATGTGGAGACACCTGTCACTCCAGTAGAGCAGCAAGTTGCAGATACTATTGAGCCAGTAGGACCAGCTTAGGCACCGGTGGTACCTATTGTTAGACTTAATTTTCAGGAGGCCCTAGATCAGATTTTGGGCGTATGCACAAGCTTGGCTCAAGAGGGTACGATACTAGTTGAACCAGCTACCTCACATGCTGGGGGAGGAGCCTAGACTCCTGCCGTTCGTACACTAGAGCAGCTAGATCAAGTTTATCAAACACCAGGGATATTACTAGTTCAGCCAGTTGTTGCTGCTCGGGCCGAGGTTTGTCCATCTATGTCCGATGAGGAGCAGAAGAGGTTGGAGTGATTTAGGAGGCTTGATCCTCCCGAGTTTGGTGGAGGAGAGTCAGAGGATGCTCAGAGTTTTTTGGATCGGTGTCATCAGATTCTTCGCACAGCAGGTATTGTGGACATCAGTGGAATTGCCTTTACTACTTTTCAGCTAACATGGGCAGCCTACAAATGGAAGCAGACTTATGAGTTAGGATGGCCAGCTGGTGCAACACCACTTACATGGCATCAGTTCTCAGTCCTCTTCTTAGTGATGTTTGTCCCATAGACTCATAAAGAGGAGCTGTGTAGGGAGTTTGAGCAGCTACACTAGATGGGTATAATTGTGACCCAGTACAAATGAGATTCAAAGATTTGGCATGTCATGCAGTATGGTTGGTTCCCACTGAGAGGGAGAAGATCAAGACATTAATTGATAGCCTCAACTATGGTCTACATTACAGTTTGGCTCGAGAGGCCAAGACGGATGCTAGGTTTGACTAGGTGATTAGGATTGCTAGGCAGTTGGAGGATGTTCACAGGCTTGATCGAGAGGAGAGAGAATCCAAGAGGCCCCGTGATTCAGGTAGTTTTAGCAGTGCCTCATCTGGAGGCGAGTCACATTACAATAGAGATCGTCTTTTTAGGCCCGTTCAGATAGCTTGCCAGATTCCTTGTGGTTCATCAGTTAGCCACAGTTCATACATCACTCGCCCAGTTCAGTCATCATTCAGTGCGCTGCCGGCACAGAGTTCTTACTGTGCTCCATCTGCTCAGGATTCCACAGGTAGTTATTCGGGTTATCGGGGTCAACAGTGTCATTGGATGTGCTTTTTTGAGTCATCTCAGTAGGGATTGCCCCAGACTTCTGAGTAGAGTTCCATAGCAGAGCACACAACCTATGGTATCAACACCAGCAGCTACATCACCTGGACAACTAGCAAGGGGTGGGGCTCAGTCAGTTCGAGATTGCCCTAGAGGGGGAGGTCGGTCAGGCGGTGGTCAGGCTCGTTGCTATGCATTTTCTATTAAGCCAGAGGTAGTTTCTTCCGATGCGGTGATCATATGCATTATTTTAGCATGTTACAAGAATGCTTAAATGTTATTTGACCCTGGTTCCACTTACTTTTATGTGTCATTCTATTTTTCTCGTTATTTGGATATGCCTCGCGATTCTTTAGATATGCCTGCTCATGTATCTATATCGGTGGGTGATTCTATTATGGTGGATCATGTATATCGGTCATGTGTGATTACCATTGGAGGTTATGAGACTAAAGTTGATTTTTAATTACTCAGTATGTTTGATTTCGAGGTAATTTTGGGTATGGATTGGCTATCTCTGTACCATGCTACTCTTGATTGTCACGCTAAGACCGTGACATTGGCGATGCCGGGGTTGCCTAGGTTGGAGTGGAGAGGTTTTTAGTCACATTTCTAGTGGAGTAATTTCATATTTGAAGGCTCAACGGATGGCCGAGAAAGGGTGTTTAACGTATTTGGCCTTTGTGAGGGATGTTAATTCTGATACTCCAACTATTGAGTTGGTTCCAATGGTGAGGGAGTTCCCAGATATGTTTCCTGCAGACTGCTGGGCATGCCACCTGATAGGGATATTGATTTTGGTATTGATTTGGTGCCGGACACTCTGCCCATCTCTATTCCACCATATCACATGCCACTAGTAGAGTTGAAGGAATAGTTACAGGAGTTGATAAGGGTTTCATAGGGCACAATGTCTCACCTTGGGGTGCACCGATACTATTTGGGAAGAAGAAAGATGGTTCTAGGAGGATGTGCATTGGCTACAGGCAGTTGAACAAAGTTACTATCAAGAACAAGTACCCACTACCGCGTATTGATGATTTATTTGATCATCTTCAAGGTTCTAGGGTATTCTCGAAGATTGATTTGAGATCTAAGAACCGTCAGTTGAAGATCCAGGCTTCAGATATTTTGAAGACGACATTCAGGACTCGTTATAGCCACTATGAGTTCTGGTGATGTCTTTTGGGCTGACCAATGCCCCCAACAACTTTTATGCACTTGATAAAAAATGTATTTCATCCATATCTTGATTCCTTTGTAATAGTTTTCATCGATGATAACAATAAACAATAACTCTATGTTGGTGGTCCAATGAGTGTGAGGAGAGCTTTCAGAAGCTCAAGACTACCTTGATTACAACTCCAGTTCTAGTTTTACCGTCGGGATCGGGTTCTTATACACTCTATTGTGATGCTTCACGGATTTGCATTGGATGTTTGTTGATGCAGGAGGGTAGAGTAATTTGAAGCCCCAGGAGAAGAAATACCAGTACACGATTTGGAGTTGGCTACCATTGTTTATGCGCTCAAGATTTGGAGGCATTATCTTTACGGCATGTCTTGTGAGGTGTTCATGGATAGCAGGTGTCTCCGACACTTATTCAAGCAAAAAGATCTAAACTTGAGGGAACAGAGGTGGTTAGAACCACTAAAGGACTATGATATCACCATTCATTATCACCCGGGGAAGGCTAACGTGGAGGCCGATGCTTTGAGTAGGAAGCCTGAGACCATGAAGAGTCTTGTTTAGACTCTAGTTAGAGATAGACTGCTAGCATTGGATGTTTAGGATTTGGCCAAACTATTCGTGAGGTTGGATATTTCGGAGTCTAGCCGGGTACTTGCTTGTACTGTATCACGGTCGTCCTTGTTTGAGCGCATCAAGGTGAATCAATATGATGATCCCCACTTGGTTGTCTTGAGAGACACAGTGCAACATGGTGATTCTAAGCAGGTTGCTATTGGAGATGGTGGGGTATTAAGGCTTTAGGGATGTATCTGTGTTCCAAACGTGGATGGGTTGCGAGAGTTGATTTTTGAGGAGGCCCATAATTTGTGGTATTCCATTTATCTGGGGGCCGCGAAGACGTATCATGATTTGAGGCAGCACTATTGGTGGCGTAGGATGAAGAAGGATATGGTTGAGTATGTTACGTGGTGTTTGAACTGTCAGTAGGTGAAGTACGAGCATCAAAGATTAGGTGGTTTGCTTCAGAGGCTTGATATTTTTGAGTGGAAGTGGAAGCGTATCACTATGGATTTTGTAGCTGGGCTTCCATGGACCTTGAGGAGATTCGATGCAGGTCATTTTTGACAGACTGACCAAGTCTGCACACTTTATTCCAGTTATGACTACCTATTCTTCAGAGTAGCTGGCTCGGATTTACATTCATTAGATTGTATGCTTTTATGGTATGCCCGTGTCTATTATCTCGGATCGAGGCACTCAGTTCACATCACATTTTTGGAGAGAATGTAGTAAGAGTTGGGCACACAGGTCGAGTTGAGTACATCCTTTTATCCCTAGATGGACGGGCAACCCGGGCATACTATTCAGATATTGGAAGACATGTTACGAGCCTATGTCATTGATTTCAGGGGGGATCATGGGATCAGTTTCTACCACTAGCAAAGTTCTCCTACAATAACAACTATCAGCCGAGTATCTAAATGGCTATGTGTGAGGCCTTATATGGGAGGCGATGTCATTCTCCGGTTGGTTGGTTCGATCATGGAGAGACTAGGTTGTTGGGCACTGATTTGGTCCGTGATTCTTTGAAGAAGGTGAAGTTGATTTAGGAGCGGCTTCATACAATGCAGTCTAGGAAGAAGAGTTATGTTGATAGGAAGACTCATGATGTTGCATATATGGTGGGTGAGAAGGTTCTACTCAGACGTTCTCTCATGAAGGGTGTGATGAGGTTCGGGAAGAAGGGCAAGTTGACACCTAGGTATATTGGTCTTTTTGAGGTACTTGAGAGAGTGGGAGAGGTGGCCTACAGACTTGAATGGTGTTTTGATGGTTATAATAGATTTGTATGGTGTTTACGGACTTAGGCGTATGTCAGGAGTTGGATTTGGAGGTTCCTAGTACATTTTGTCTGGAATTAGCAAAAGTTGAAGGTTTGGAAGGTTGATAGGTTGACCGAGAGTTGACTTTATTCATATCGGATTTGAATTTTTGTTTAGAGAGTTGGGATAGGTCCGTCGTGCCATTTGGGACTTGTATGCAAAATTTGAGGTCATTCCGAATTGATTTGTTATGGTTCGACATGCGTTTTGGAAGTTGAAAGTCCATTAGTCCATTAAGCTTGAATTGAGGTGTGATTCATAGTTTTGATATTGTTTTGTGTGATTTGAGGCATCGAGTAGGTCCGTGTTATGTTATGGGATTGGTTAGTGTGATTGGAAGGGGTCCCGGGGGCCGCGAGTATGATTCAGATGAGTTTTCAGATCATTTTGGTTAAGTTGGCATGGCTGAAGGTTTCTGATTTCTTGTGCTTTCACACCTGTGAAGGATGCAGGTGCGTGACCGCATAAGTGGTTAGGGTGGTTGCATATGCGGTGGTGGGTTATAAGGGTTGGGTCTGCATGTGCAGATTGTGGAGCGTAGGTGTGCAGGAGCTTCCGCAGAACTGGAGCAGCAGATGCGGCTTGGTGTCCGCATAGGCGGCTAGTCCGGAGGTTATATGGATTCCGCATATGTGATGGATTTTCCTGTAGATGCAGCATCGAAGATGCGACACTGTGGATCGTAGATGCGATTTAGATGGGAAAATTCTTAAATATCGAGGGTTTGGTCATTTTCTCATTTTTGGAGTTGTGGAGCTCGGTTGGAGGCATTTTTTGGAAGGCTTTTCATCACAATTGAAGGGGTAGGTAATCCTTACTTGATTTTGGTAATAGATATTGATTACCCATAGAATATTATATGAATTTAATGTGGGATTTGGAGGTTTTTGGGCTATGAGTTTGGAGAGTGAGAATTGATGATTTGAGGGTCGATTTGAGGTTGGAATTGGATGAAACACATATATTTGGACTCGTGTCAGAATGGGTGTTCAGAATTTTTGATTTTTTTAGGTTTCAGGGTGCGGGCTTGGGGTTAACTTTTTGTGTTGACTTTGAATAATTGATTCAAGATCTTAGCATTATCAGTTGGAATTGTTTCATATGGCTTCTATTGATATTATTAAGTTATTTTGGCTAAATTCGAGCCATCCGGAGGATGATTCACGTGGGAAGGGCTTCTTAGAGTACTGATTTGGATTGCTTGAGGTAAGTATCTTGCCTAAACTTGGTTGAGGCACTAGTTGTATAAGTTATTTGTGATAGCTACGTGCTATGGGTGGCACACATTTGTGGGGTCGAGCTGCGTGCACCGGGTATTATTCATGCTCGGGGTAGTGCTTAGGCTATGATAGGCCTTAGATTGATTGCCAAGCTTCATGCTGTGATGGTTCCTATATTTGTACCCATGTTGTGAGCGTTTTATGCCATGTTTGAGGTTACATAGAAGCTAATCTCCTGATTGAACCTAATAATTGCTACTTTCGTGATTTTTTTGCCTGATTCGAGCTATGATAGAATACTTTGCACATGCATACACCTTAGCGTGTCACTTATACCAGTCCAGGAGTACGAAATTTGATGTACATTGATCATGTACATATATTGTTGTATATCTGCTTTCTGTGTGATATGGTTTGGACTGGTAGTATGTGACCACGCCGTGCGGATTGTGATATTGAGCCTGTGACCACGCTCGACGGATTGTGATATTGAGACTGTGACCACACTGGACGTATTGTGAAATTGAGCTCATGACCACGCCGAGCGGATTGTAATATTGAGCCTGTGACCACGGTAGGCAGATTATGATTATTGGCACGTGACTACACCGTGCAACATATGGATATGGATCTATCCCCCTAGGGTGACCCTCTCATGTTTCTGATCATTGGGGAAAGCTGATCATTGGTTTGGTTCAGTAACTGAGATTTTGACGAAAAGCTGGCCATTGTTTGATTTGGTTATTATATTTCATCTTTACTTGCAATTTCCTTTGTTGTTTACTTGATTTGTTTGCATATCTTCTTTATATGCTGGATTATTGACTGACCAGAGTACGTTAAGTTATTATGTCTACCAAGCTGGTTTCTATCTGTGATTAATGACTTGATCATATTATTATTGTGTAATTGTTTGATTTATGAACTGTACATGTGATTAGCAAGTATCATTTATAATTCTTGCTTCTATTACCTCACCGAGGTTAGTTATGATACTTGATGAGTACATGGGGTCAGTTGTACTCATATTACACTCTGCACTTAATTGTGCAGACCCAGGTAGGGGTGCTTATCGGGCGGGATAATTACGCTTAACAGTTCGACTTATTGGTTATCGGTTTATAACTATAGTAATCTGCTAGTCATCCAATAAGACAACGAGCAGATTGGTATCATATTAACAATAATCGGGTGGCTATCGAGCGATTTATCGGCTATATCAAAAAGACAATAAAAGAGAACTAGAAAAACAGAGAATTTGTAGAGAACTCAACTCCCTCGTTAACATATAAGTTCCGTCCCCTTTTTAGTTTACCAGGCTTCTTAATATCTGTTGTTACATGATAGAATATGTTAACACTTTGTACTGCACTTATTATAAGTACTTCTTTTGGTTGCATAGCTCTCCTGTTTCATGTCAAAAAAAAAAGGGGAAAAACTACTAAATACTTCACTTTTTGCTTGTGACTCATATATCAGTTCTATGCCAAAGAAGTAAGAACTAGTCGACTGCTATGCTGCAGACTGATTGAATTGAGAAATAGAAATTAGAGATTTAGCCATTTAGGGTATCAATAGTACTTTGTATACATGGGAAAAAAGTATAAGTATAAAACTTTTTAACGAGTTAACGGTTTTTTCTATAAGAAAATTGAGTAATCCGCTCCCAAACCATTAAGCCGATAATTATAAAATCTCTATCCGTTCACCATCCATTACCCTAATAACCAGATACCAATAAGCCAATTTTGCGGTTCAGTTAACAGTTACGATTCAGTTTTGAACAACCCTAGATCCAGGTGTTGGACCGAGCCACCAGTAGCTGAGTGTTGCTGAGATTGTCACCTGAGAGACGAGACCCGTGTACTCACTTGTAACCTTCCGTACATAGCTTTCATATAGCACGGATGACACAATCAATCCCAAATTCTAAGGGGTAGTTCCCCCCACACAAGGTTAGGCAAGATACTTACCTCAACTAGACCAATTCAACTCTTGGAAATAACATTTCCCCTAAAATTTGCCTCCACAGGGCTCAAATATAACCAAAATCGACATAATATCACCAAACAATGCAAGGGAAACCAATTACAATAGTTTAAACTAAGATCTTTACACTTTTCCAAAAACGTCAACAAAAGTCTGTGATTAGTTTTAAAATCCAAGTCCAAATTGACTCTCAAAACTCAAATTCTTATTTATCAAAAACTTGACAAAGTTTCATAATTTTTCACTTTGATTCACATGATTTTGATGTTAAAATCTAAGATATATAGATGGAATATGATTAGAAGTAGATTAGAATCAATTGCCCAAAGTTTGTAGATGAAAATCCCCTCTCCAAATCGCCTCCTACCCAGTCTAGTGCTCTAAAATGAAGGAATGTGTTGAAAAGTCCCGTTTCCCAGCCCTTTGTACCAACTACAGTTGTCGCATTTGCGACACAGGTTTGCATTTGCGAACCCTCGCAATTGAGGACCAGAACTCGCATTTGCGAACCCTGACCGCCTCAATCAACATCACATTTGCTACAAAAGGCTTCGCAATTGCAAACCTAGCCAAAATCTTGCCGACTTCACAAATGTGAAGGGGAAGTTGCAATTGCGACACCTGTGCCCCTAATGTCACCTTCGCAATTGCGAGGTTGGTTCTTGCAAATTATGATAACTGGGCACCAGCAACACCAACAGTTCAATTTCAATTCAATCCATTTTGAAACATGTCTGAAACTCATCCACACAAGTCTAAAACCATCATACAAACTCGCTCGTGCGATTAAAATACAAAAATAACATTTACAACTACGAATCGAACACTAAAATGCATGTATTTCAAAGTAAAGTTCAAGAATCTCCAGAATTACAATTAAACATCTGAATCCTACCAAATCAACTTCAAATGATACCAAATTTTGCAGACAAGTTCTAAATGGTATAACGGACCTATTCCAAGTCCCAAAATTATATTCCAAACTTGATAGCTAAATTTCAGCCTACGATCAAACTTTTCAACCTCAAATTGCCAAATTTTAGCAAAATAACACATATCAACCTACGGATTTTCGAAATCAATTCCGGGCACATGCCCAAGTCCGAATTCATAATACGAAGCTATCAACACCATCAAAATACTATTTTAGGGTTATTTACACAAAAATCAAAGTTTAGTAAACATTTCTAACTTAGGCTTCTAAGTTAAGAATCAAAGGGTCCAAATCAACCCGAAAGCTTCCCAGAATGAAACTAACCCACCCTGCAAGTCATACAATCTTAAACACACATGTGTGAAGCATAAAAAGGGGTAATAGGACGTAATTATACAAAACGACCGGTCATGTCGTTACACTACTGGATTGTTAGGAAACTTCACTTTCTTTCATTATTTATTATGCGGATTTGTTTATTTCAAAGTTTGAACCTTTACCTTCTATTCTCTCATAGATGGTGAGGACATATTCTTCTGGAGTAGCTGAGAAGACACTAGTGCTCCCTATCAGAGCCGTTAGAGGCCCGGGCCGTGGCAAAGGCCGAGGTGGGGCACACGCCGCAGCTAGAGGTCCTGCTAGAGCAGTCACTGTGGAGTCACTAGTATCTCCAACTAAGGGGTAGGTTCCCAATCATGTTGAGCAGGTGGGACCAGCTTAGGCACCTGAGGGACCTATTGCTACACCTAGACATTAGCAAACTTTGTGTAATGACCCGATCAATTATTTTGTGTATTTGAGCATCGATTTACCATTTGATGCTTCTCGTGTGCTTGGTTGTTATATTGTGACTCGCGGGGATGATTTATTTGGTTCCGGGAATATTTTAAAGTAAATTGGAACACTTAGTTCCATTTTTCAATGCTTAAGTTATAGAAGTTGACCAAGGTTTGATGGTTCCAATGAGTTAGTATGGTGGTTTTAGACTTCGGAGTATGCCCGAATTTGTATTTGGAGGCTCCTAACTCTATTTGCCGAAAGTTGGAAATTTGAGATTTTGGAAAGTTTATAAGTTTGACCAACAATTGATTTTGAGGCTATCAGGTTCGGGTTGTTGTTTCGAGTCCTATAGGAGGTCCTTTTTGTCACTTGGAACTGGTGTGCAAAGTTTTGTTTCATTCCGAGTTAGGTTTGGTATGAATCCGCCGCTTGGTTTTAAATATTTGAAGTTCTTGAACATAAAGGCTTGCATTATGTGTTTGGGTGCTTGATTTGTGGTTGTGGATGTTATTTTGATGTTTTGAGCTTATAACCGAGTTTGTATGTGGTTTATATACTTATGTGGATGCTTGGTGCTGGGCCCGAGGGGCTCGGGTGAGTTTCAAATTGGTTTTGGGAAGGTTTCAGATTTGCAATGCGATGGTCTGCTAGTAATTGCGAAGATCGGCATTTGATCGCTTTTGTGATGGTTGGCCGAGAAGGCCAGCCTCACATTTGGGAAGCTGGTGTCATGATTGCGACATCCGCATTTACAAAAGGAATATCACATTTGCAACACATGGTCGCATTTGCGACTCTCCTTGTCGCATTTGCGAGGACTGATGTTGAGGGAGCTAGTTTGCATTTGCGAGCCATTCCTCACATTTGCGAGGCTTGCATTTGTGAACCCCCGGCCATATTTGCGAATTCTGCAGCTAGTTATTATGAAGGAATTTCGAGGCTTAGACCTATCACCTCATATTTTGAACCCTAGACTTGGAGATGAGCGATTTTTGAAGAGGATTTTCACAGAAGGCAAGAGGATAAGTTATTTCTAATTGATTTTGATATTATATCTTGTTTTCCATAGATTAATACACCTAGATTATGAAATTTGGAAGAGAAATTTAGGGGTTTTTAATTATGTTTTGGAAAATAAAAATTAGGGATTTGGGAATACATTTTGTGTAATAACCCAAAATATTTTGATATACTTATTAGTTGTGGGATTGAATAATTAATTTTTTTATATTGTTATTGGGTCTAAGATAGTAGAAGAGAATTTATTATAATATATAAGATAGTATATTAAATAAGTGGTTAGTGGGTTATAAGTAAGTGAGTTTAATTAACTATTATAAAGATATAAAGTGGGCCAAGCTCGCAGTTTACTAGTTAGTTAGGTGAGATTGCATAGGCTATATAACTGAAACTTAAGTCCCAATTACTAGAAATGGAAGAAAAAGAAAAGGAAAAACAAGCGCACGATTGAGCAAATTAACGGCTGAGCAATCTCACTGATTTGGGCTTCGTAGCATCTTCACATGGTGGAATGGAAGAGCAGATAATGAATACATTTTTAAAAGGCTTGATCGATATTTAGCTAATATGAAATTTTAACAAACCTTTCCTGGATTGGAAGTCACACATCTATCAAAGATAGGATCAGATCACTACCCTATGCTTTTGAAGTGTGACATTGAAACTGCTCCAGTGAAAAAGGCTTTTCGATTTCTCAATTTCTGGATCAAGAATGATACATTTAAAGACGTAGTGAGGTAGAATTGGCATGTTGACTTTAGTGCCAATCCGTTTATCATGTTTAACCACAAACTGAAGAAGTTGAAGAAGGCAATGACAGTTTGGAGTAGGGCAACATATGGTGATATATTTCAGAAGATAGCTAGTTTGTAGGAACTGGTGATGGTTCATGAAGCTCAATTTGAGGCATTTCCTACACAAGAGAATATAGAAAGACTACAAAAGGTGCAGGCAGAAATGAACAGATATCTTGCTAGTGAAGAAGAATTCTGAAAACAAAAGTTAGGAATGCAATGGTTCAAGGATGGGGATAGAAACACTAAGTTCTTTCATATACAGGTTAATGGTCGAAGGAAAAGACTCCAGCTTAAAAGGATCCAAAATAGTGCTGGAAATTTGATAGAAGAAGAGGATGAAATGGCTGAGGAGATAGTTCGATTTTTCAAGGATCAGTTCACAGAATCATCGGTCCTTTCAGCATTTGGCATAATTGATTATGTACCGATATTGATAGAGATGGAACAAAATGCAGAGTTGATCAAATAGCCAACTAAAGATGAGGTCAAGATAGATGTTTATGGTCTCAACGGAGAAAGTGCAGGAGGTCCTGATGGATTCACAGGCAGTTTTTATCATGCTTGCTGGGATATCATTGGGGATGATATTTTTGATATGGTTCGAGCTTAGTTCAATGGCCAAGAATTGCCCAAATGTGTTACACACACAAATCTGGTTTTATTGCCAAAGAAGAAAGAGGTGACAACATTCTCAGACATGAGGCCCATAAGCCTTAGCACACCAACAAAATCATCTCAAGGGTGATACATGAGAGGTTAGTAGGATTGCTTCCTAACATAATATATGAGGAGCAAGCTGAATTTGTGAAGGGGAGGAACATTGTTGAAAATGTGCTTCTAGCTCAAGAAATTATAAAGGACATTAGGTTAAGAACTAAGGCTGGACCTAATGTAGTTATTAAGCTTGATATGACCAAAGCGTATGATAGACTTTCTTGGTTATTTTTGACAAAGGTACTAAGGAAGATGGGGTTTAGCGAGAGATTCATAGGGCTTGTGTTTGGAATTGTCTCAAACAATTGGTATTCAGTACTCATAAATGGATAACCTCATGGTTTTTTCAAATCAACTAGAGGTATCAAGCAAGGGGATCCAGTCTCACCGACTTTATTCATTTTGGCTGCTGAAGCATTGTCCAGGGGCTTAAATGCTTTGCATTTGAATCCATTTTTTTTGTGGATTTGGATTACCTAAGTGGAGTCCTAAAATCAATCACTTATCATATACGGATGATACCATTATCTTTTCCTCTTCATGCACTATTTCTTTACAATTGGTGATGGAGGTCTTGGGAGTATATGAAGCTGCATCCGGAGAGTTGGTGAATAAGAGCAAATCATCCATTTATATGCATCACTCTGCTAGCATGGAGGTAATTACAATGGTGGAAAGGATCACTGGAATTGGTAGACAGGAATTTCCATTTACGTATTTAGGATGTCTTATCTTTTACGCTAGGAGGAAGATGGATTACTATCAAGGATTGATCACTAAAGTGATGGATAAACTACAAGCATAGAAGGGTAAATTGTTATCCATAGGTGGTCGAGCAGTGTTGATCTCTCATATGCTTCAAAGCATCCCATTCATTTACTATCAGCAGTTAATCCTCCAAATAATGTCATCAAAAAATTGCACAAGAGTTTTGCTCAATTCTTTTGGAGCAATTCTATAGGTGACAGTAGTAGACATTGGGTTTCTTGGAATAATTTGTGCATGCCATGTGATGAGGGGGGAATTGATTTTAGATCTTTGCATGATGTTTCAAAGGCTTTATTCTGCAAATTGTGGTTGAATTTTTGAACTAAGCCAAGCCTTTGGAGTGCCTTTATGAGTCAAAAATATTACAAGAAACTAAATGCAGTAATAGTACCATGGAGGGCGAGGTGTCAGATTTGGAAGAAGATGTTGGAGTGCAGGGATTTAATTGAACACCAAATTACTTAGTATCCGAAGATGGGATCCTCTCTTTTTTTGTTTGATAACTAGACGGGACTGGCAGCTTTATATTTCCTTGTTCTTCCAGAGTTTGGAGTAGATGAAACAGTCCATAATGTGTATGATGTGATGGATGATAGTGCTTGGAATGCAGATAAAATTCTGGAGATACTGCAAGAAGAATTTGCAGATGAAGCCTCCAGTGGTGCATGATGTTCTAGACAAGCCTCAATAGATGCTGGAAATAAGAGGAGAGTTCAGTGTAAAGTCAACATAGGAATACTTGAGAAGAAGAAATGAACCTTCCAATGCTTACAAGAAAATATGGGTGAAAGGTCTGCCTTTCAAGATTCCTTTCTTCATGTGAAAAGTATGGAGAAATAAGCTGTCTTTGGATGATTTTTTCAGGAGAGTGGGATACCTAATGGCTTCTAAATGCTGGTGTTATACTAAACCAAAGGAGGAGACAAGGCAGCATCTCTTCTTTACATCAGATGCTGTTAGTAGAGTGTGGAAATATTTTCTTGGGCATACAGGTATTGCTTTGGATGGGATTACATTTCATCAGGATGTGACTAAGTGCTGGACTGCTGATGTGATTCCTAGATTGCAGCCTATTTTGCAAGACCGGCTGTTATTATGGGAGTTATGGAAGAGAAGAAACAGCTACAAATATGGAGATGCGGTAACTATAAATAGAGTCATCTATCAGGTTTTCACGACTATGCAATCCTTAGTCAAAGTTAGAAAGCCAGGCCTGCAGAATGTGCCACATAAATTTCCAGAACTGCTGAATATGATGAAGGCCTATATACCTAAACTGAAGGTTACTAAGGTGATGTGGTAATATCCAAGTCCAAGGTGGATCAAGGTTAATACAGATGGGGCTTCTAGGGGAAATCCTGAAAGAAGTTCCATTGGTTTTGTGCTACGAAATGAGGAGAGCGATGTAATATATGGATGTGGAAGGGTGGTGCAGGAAGGGACAAATACTAAAGCTGAAGCAAAGGCAATTTTGGAAGCCTTAAGGTTTTGTGTGAAAAATGCCTATGTGCTTATTGAGCTTCACACTGATTCAATGATGCTAAAAAATATGATAATTGGAGAATGGAGTGTGCCATGTACCATTACTGCACAGGTAGAGGAGATTAAGGAAATGATGGCAAGGATCAACATAACAGTGGCCCATACATTAAGGGAGGAAAATAGATTGGTTGATCATCTAGCTAATTATGCATTAGATGTTGGATCTATTAAGGCTCACTGTTTTTGGGAGCTAGATAATCAAGGGAGGAAGATAGTGAATAATGGCAAATTACAATGCCCGTATCTAAGAGTAAAAGTAGCAAGAAATTAGGAGGAGAGGATATAACAAGGTGGAGTAGCAGGCTGGAAACAACTGGAGAAATATGGTTACATGAAGCAATAAGGATTGAATGCAGTTTGGAGTTAACAGGATCAAGGAGTGTGTTGTGGAGAAAGCTAATGCACATTGCATAGACATCACATACAGGGAGCCAGACGAATAGTTGTGCAGAACAATATGTTTCTGCGGATCATCATACTCAAGTCCTTAGGGAGGAGGAGATGATGATATTTTTTTATACTAACTTTGTGTTCTTTTTTTTGCAGGGATCTTTATTGTATCCATGTCCTACTATCTGTTACAAATTCAAAGGGTGGTATTAGCAGTTGATGCTCATTCCCTTGAAGGAGTATTAATAGTAGGCATAAGCATGGAAACATGTAAAATTCTGCCTAGAAAGTTAATCGACAGGGGATTTTGGCAGTCGAATATGGGAACAATGAGTGCATTGTGTTGTAAAACACCAATATACCTTATTAGTTCTATATCCCAGAATGGTTCCAATCAATGATTACCACAGATTACTATTGGATATCACACGATCACATGTCTAAATATGGGATATGCAAGAGAAAGCTGCCCAGAAGCTTGATCGATTTACTACATGATTTGGGATTTTGGAACTCAAAATTTGGAGCACTGGATGCATAGTGGAACATCACTCTAATGAATATCAGTACCTCTACATCCCAAGAATGGTGCCAACCATTGACATCAACAGATGGTTGCTGGAGATCACACGACTACCTGCTCAAACAGTGTATGCTCACACATGCTCGAAAATGCTGGAACTTAGTCTCATTGAGAAGCACGTATAGTTGTCCAAGAAACTGTGAGAATGCAGTTGCATTACTGGATACTAGGCATCATGACAATCAAATAATACTAAGGGATAGAATTGGCAGAGGTAAGGGTAGTCACGATAATTTTCTGGAAAGACAAGGGCGTTCCAAGGCTTTGCAATAGAAGTTGCTACAGATTATGCGGATGATCGTAGGACACACTTGAGGAAGATGCAGATGCAGGTTTGCTAATCAATTTGAAAGATTCATTACTAGTTTCATTAAGTTCACAGTTGATACATCAAAGGGAAGATAGTCAAAATTGCAACAAAAGAAGGCTACATATGGGCTTCAATTGTGAAGATTTAGCATGGCTAGTTTTTATAAAACAGTTTCACTGCTTTATTAGCCTACTTTTTTGTGATATCAGTGTTGAGCACACTGTCCAACATTGATAATAGGAATTATGTATTCGTCAAAGTATATTTCTTTCATCTTATAAGACCTCCTGATACTTTATTTTATTTTGAGTTTTATATATATAAAAACTAGCCCTAGACACCTTACCTAGTGGATTTGCTAAAAAAAATAAACGGTGACTGGTCCATACCAAATACGAGGAGAAACACAAGTTCAGGTAGTACTTAACTACGAGCACGTTTGTACATAAGAAAATTTTTACTTTTTCTCAAAAAATTCACTTTTTTTCTAAATCACTGTTTGACCATAAATTTTTAATTTTTCACTTGAAGATGGATTTTAGAATTTTTCGAAAATTTAAAAAACTCCAAAAAGCTGTTTTTCAAAATTTTCACTCAGATCACTCACAAAACATCAAAAACAACCCAAAATTATATTCATGTCCAAACACAACTCTAGTTTTCAAATATCATTTTCACTTGATAAGAAATTTCACCTTTTCCCCAAATTTTACAATTCTTATGTCCAAACGCCCACTAAGTTATGCTGTTCGATTGATATTTATTTTGATTAACTAATAATGGTGAAAAACAACGGAATGTAGGCCGCTAATTTGATAATGATTGGCTAGTAGTTGAATTGGATATAATGTATTGGAGTTGAAACTTGGAATACTTAATCCGGTGCAATTCGTTTATGCTATCTTCAATTTAGGGAAAATAACGATTATCTAATTATTTGGGTAGTCATGTGGGTGTAATTAGGTGATGATTGGTTCCCAATATTTACATAATGATCTATAATTTGCAAGAATGATATAATCTGATTTTGTATCGGTTCTGTTATAATTTGGTATTTTTCACTTCTAATTTATTTTACATTATGATTATCTAATGAGTGGATAACAGTGATGGGACCATAATAATAATGTTTAATGATTGACATAAATAATTTAGTAATAATGATATAAGAATGGAATTTAAAGAATGGCATAATGAAAAATAATACTGCTTTTTCTATTTTTTTAAATAGGGGATATAATTATTATGCCATGGTAGGAAGCAATCATATGAAAATAATATTACTAATATTTTTTAAAGAATTGGAGTATAAGCTAATGTGATGCTTTTAAAGCCACCGTTGTGCCGATTTATGCACAGCTAAAGTGCTCTATTTAATGTTTAATAGTGTATGAATTTTATTAATTGGACTCGGGGTTGACTTTGGTTTTTGACTCGTCCTAAGATTATGAACATTATTCACCGAGACTAATTAGGACGTGTTATTCAATATTTTGGATAGATTGAGGCCATTAGAGGCCGTTTGGTTGGTGTTATAGACATTGTAAAGTTTGGGAACTTCCCGTTAGCGAGATAAGTGAGACTTTAAGCTTTGATACTTACTTTTTCAAAACCCGTTTTGAAAATTTGTTTTGTCTGCCTGGTCGATGTGTTGGGACGAGCGTGCGCTTGGCAGAATCAAAGGTTTTTGACCAACCGCAAATATATATTATTTTGTAAAAACTGAAATTATTTAATAAGTGATTTGTGGTATGGTGTGGTGTGACGTAACTACGTGCTATGGCGTTAGAAATTATTTCTTCATTGCCGTAATTGATTTGGGGCATTGTGTATGCTGCAGTTTATGACAAGTCCTTAGTGTAGATTGTGCTGAGATATATAGTGTTGTTGTTCAATAATTGTCTGGACCTTATAGAGTAATTATATGGTGAAAACATTTCTGTGCATATTATTTCTGTGGTCGTTGTGTGTTTGTATTTTTTAACACTTATTCCAGAGGTATTCAGAGTGGCGGGTCGAGGATCTTACTAGGTTATATTTACGTATAACTCATTCCTTACCTGCATGTCAATGCAGATACTGTTCCTGATGACGAGGCTAGTGGCTAACTAGTTCGCTGAGTGGATTCTATTGCTGAGGTGAGCCGCTGCATTTTTTACGGAGGCCGCATTTTCAGCTCTACCTATCTTTTATCTATTATTTCTTTTGGGGGTTGCATGCCCATCAGTTAAACTCATATTACACTATTAGATGCTCCCTGACCTTAGTATGGAATTTGGGTTAGAGGTTTAGTATTTGAGTACTCATTAGATTTTATTAATAAATTAAAATTTCAGTTGGATAATCATTTCGCATTTAATAATTTTTACTACATTTGGACTTGTACGTATTTCTCTCAAGACTTATATAAAAGGTTAAGAGTACAGAAATTGGTTCGCCTGGCGAGTGATCTTAGCTGGGTGCCAGTCATGTCTAGGGGGTAGTTTGAGACGTGGTAAAGTTGGTATCAGAGCTTAGGCTTTAAGTCCCGGGTCATTCAGTAGTGTTTAGTAGAGTCTTGTTCATGGGTATGTGCTCATACTTATGAATTTGAGGTTACCAAGCATTTAGGATATTTTCCCTTCTTTCATTCCTTGATTATGCGTTGAGATAACTTGAGTTTGAGTTTGGAGCGTTTCTTTCGTAGATGGCTAGGACACACACACTCTCATCTGCTGGACGTGGTACTACCCCGGGTGGTGGTCAAGTTGGGGCTCATCAGACTAGAGCTCAGACTAGAAGACATGTCATTCCTCAACCTGAAGTTGTAAATATGGGTTAATCCCAAGCTGCTATGGCAGATCAAGTGCAAGAATAGGTGGTTCATGATGCTCCACCACTAGTGCCAGCGATGAGGTTGTTGAATGTGTTAGAGCCATTAGTGCCTACTCAGGGGGAAGTTCCAGCTCCTAAGACTACTTTGCAGGCGCAAACACAAGTTCAGCTGAATGTTGCAGCTCCTAAGATGGCCCCTTAGCAAGTTGTTCAGCCAGTTGCAAATACATGGCAGTCTAAGGATCTTAAGAATTTCATGGATGTTAAGCCGCCAGAGTTCGATGCTACACAGGCTTCTATTGAGCCCTAGAAGTTCATTGAGCGTTGTGAAAAAATATTAACTACATTGGGACCGAAGGAGACTCGTGGGGTAGAGTTTGCTACTTTTCTATTTTTAGGATCTGCAGAGTCATGGTGGGATTCCATTCAGAGAGGTAGACGAGTACGTCTGCCACCTATTACTTGGTCAGAGTTTTCAGCTACATTTATGGATAGGTTCGTTCCACTGAGAAAACGAAATGACATGAGACATCAGTTTGAGCAACTGCGCCAGGGAACTATAACAATTACAAAGTATGAGGTTAAGTTTACTAAGTTAGCCACGTATGCACACTTTATGGTTGCAGATGAGCAGGAAAATATGAGAAGATTCGTGGATGGTCTTGAGAATCGTTATCGTGGTCTGGTGGTTAGGGATGTTTGAGGTGGTTGCTACAAGAGCTAGTTGACACTGCTCTCCTACGATCATTGTGTGTATTTGCACAAGCTTGAAGATGGATCCTTCATATATCTTCTCTTATACGTTGATGATATGTTGATAGCTTCCAAAAGTCAGGAGGAAATTGAGAAGTTAAAGATTCAACTAAGAAAGGAGTTTGAGCTCACAATCAACATGACTAGAGGAATGACTTCCCATCAAACAACAAAACTCACATTGTAGCAATTTACATGAAAACTCATTAGACACTTGAATAAGAGAAGAAAGAACATTTAACTCATTAGCAAGCCTTTTCTCATAAATTTCATGCCTCTTTCCACCAAGTTGGAATGCATAATCATCTATGTCATACTCAATTTCAAAAGAAAGCAAATTACTCTTGCACTTTAACTTAGATATTACAGTTAATGACTTGGTATGCATCAAAATATCATCATCCACAAAAATTATAAAGTCACCAACATAAGAAATAAGAGTATAGTTCATTACCTCCAAACATACACTTTAGGTGTTCTAGAAAGGCCAAGAACATCACCTTGTATTCTTTTATACAATGATTCCAGCTTAGCAATAGCTTTAGGAAACTCCATGTCATAAACCTGTAAATAAGAATTAAAATAGTCAAAAGGTTCAATAACAAAGAATTTAACCAAGCTTTTATCTTCCACCATCCAACAAGAATTAATTTCGCCTAATTCATGTTGGAATCCAATTGGATCCTTTACCACCATTTCTCGCGCCTCACCTCTCCTTTCAAAAGGTCTTTCAACACGTGGCTGCACAAAATCACAAGAACTAAAACAAGAATGAGTTAATGGGTTAGGAAGTAAAGAAATTTTATTCTTGCTTACACTCTCTTTGGCTTTTATCACGAAACTAACTTTTCCCTCACCCTTAGCCTTTTTTCTCTCACTAAAGTTTTTTTCTTCTTCGTTACTGAAACCCTCTTGTTTTTCTCTCTCTACCTCAAAGACTTTTCTTATCTCATTGCCTTCTCTCTTTTCTTTTCCCTCAAGCTCACTCTTTTTCTCAATTGACATCCCATTCTCTTCACTCAATACAACCCCTCCTTTTTCCTCTCTTGGGATGTCAACATGCACTCCCTTACTCCTCTCATTCTTTTCTCTCTCATATTTTTCCATATTCTCTTTAACAGTCTTTTCATCTTCATAAATTTGTGAGGGAGTCAAAGGTACAAGAATAAGTTTCTTCTCGTTAACCTCAAAAGAGTATCTATTTTTTTTTTATATTATATGAAGCTCTTCTATAGGCATACCATGGCTTTCCCAACAAGATATGATAATTATTCATGGGATGATCACACCAGATCGCATCCTCATACCTTCAAATAGAGAATAGTAATAACACTCTTTTATCTACCTTTACTCCTCTCAACATGTAGGGTTCAATATGCTCAACACAAGGCAAGTTCAATTTTTCAACCATATAAGTGCTAATTGAGTTATAGCCAAACTCTTTGTCAATTCTAAGGGCACAAATCGCAGACATCACTTTAGCTCTTGTTTGAAAAATAATTTTACCATTGTCTTCCTTCCATTCGGTATACTGTAAGTTCGACTTTTCAAGTTGTTGAGTCATAACTCGCCTCCTTTCACTATAACTACCTATTTGAAACATCTTGAACAAAGATTAGAAGAATTATGTATCTCTCAAATTTTGGCTTTTTTCCTCTAATGTTCTCGCCTCTCTTGCCTTTTTCCACTCAAAGCAACTCTTAGTCGTTAAACTTTAGATTTATTAATAAACCTTACTAGTCACAACCCTTAGTGATAAGAATGTAGAGTTAGAAAAAGAAAAGGAAAGTGAAGGACCAAACCTTGGAAGAATAGAAATTGGTTATGTAGAAAAAATAAGGAAAGAATTTAGGAAACCCAAAACCCACAAGAATAAGGAAAGAAGTTACCTTAATCTTCAAGAACTAGGATCCCCTCTTCTTGTTTTCTTTCTTGATTTGGAAACCAAATAACACTTGAATTCTACAAATAATAATGAGCCATAATGCTTTTCTTTTGGCTAATTTTCGTTTTTTTTTTTGGTTTTGTTTTACTCAAGAACCTCCCAAGATTATCAAGATTGAAATCTTGATTAGCCTATACTCTGATACCACTTGATAACAACACGATAGGGGTCCAAGAATTACTAAAGAAAATCAAGAAACGTGCGGAAGCTTAAAAAAAATAAAGAAACAAAAAAACAACGGAAAATTAAAGATAGATTGAATTCAAGAAAGAGTTTCTTGAATTCAAGAAGTCTATTCTTGAAGTTGAATCCTAACAACAACAATTAGTTAACAAAGAACTAATCGCCTTTGGTAGAGAATTAAAAACAAGAGATAGATTGTGAAACCCGACCCTTTAGAATAACAAGAACAACAATAAGCCTAAACTTATCACCTTTCTTGAATACCTAGAAGTGATCTAAGATTTCGAAAGAGTTTAATCTTACCACCTTAAGTTGAGTCTTGAAGGTTGAAGAATAAATCCAAGAGTAGCCACACACAAGAGTGCAAGAAAAATCTCACAATTTTTATTGATATTGTCTATAATAATCTAAAATCTAAAAACAAAGATGACAGCCCTTTATCTATGGGGGTCACGAAATTCCTACCTAAAAACAAGAAAATAAAGTCCTAAACTACTTTGGACAACAAGTCCAAATACCTTAGGAAAAGGAAAAATACTAGGAAACAAAAACCAAGTCAATCTTGGAAAGTAACTCCAACAATCTTAGGAAAAAAAAAACATAACCTTAATTACCTAGAAAAGCAATAAATCTAGTACCAAAATATATGGAAATAAGTTAAAACCAATCTTGGATAGAATCTTGAAAGTCCCAAACCAATCATGAATAGGATCTTGAAAATCTTGAAGGCAACTTGCAAGAAACTTGGCACCAACTTGTACCCAACTTCTATCACGCCTATTGAGCCTTTCTTGGGCAGAAAGTAAGTCCTTTTTATGTTATAAAAATGTGGCTTCATGTAGGACTTATTGGGCTGCAAGTTTGGACACATTTTTATGTTCCAAATAGGTCCAATAGTGGCCTGATCTGGACTTTCTTCAGAGGATATCTTTTGAGATCTAATCCACCTTTTCTTGGACATGAATTTGGACCATAAAATAATTATAATACCTAGACAACTCATATCCTTTATCCTTGAGCTCTACATCCCAATTAACAACTTCTTTATTTGCTCTTGAAGTTTAATGACCTTGTTTTGCAACTCTTTAGCTTGACATCTTGTTAAAGGCCCTCTTTGAGATTCCAAAGCTTTATTCTTGTCCTTGAATAGATTTGAGCTTCCTAGGATGCTATCACTAAGCCTCCCCTTCACGCAGCTCGATGAGAAGTTTGTAAGCATCTCTCTTATTAGTGAGCCCTCGGACCTCAGCCTCAAGCTGGTTCAGCTCGTCCCGATATCTGAGAAAAGTCTCATGATGAAGCACCGAGGCCTATAGACACAAAAAAATGTTAGGATTATCTATAAATTATTCTAAGTACAAAAGTCATCAAGAAGTATATGAAGTTACCCGGTTTAGCGCCTGTTGTGCTTCGTTGAACAGGAAGGGCGCGTCCACCTCATTCATCTTGACTTGGTCTTCCATAGTCACCAGACACCGAAGGTAACTGGCCACCCCTACGGGGGCAGAGAGGACTTGGGCAATGGAGATGACGATCGATCACTTCCGGTCAGGATCCACACTCGGAGCTGGGAACCGGTTGATGAGTTTCAGTCTTGAGGAAGGCCCGCTTGTTCCCGAAGATGGACTCTTCTTCGGCACCTCTAAGTCACCTAATCCAGTGACATCCTCCGTGGCAGTAGAATCCACGCTATCAAAAAAGCCGCAAAAGGGATCGTCTGCTCCGTGGGCCCCCTCGTTGGGACGTTCTTTCCCCGTCTGAGCCTTGTTATACATGGACTCAGTGAATGAAGGCAACTCGGTGATGTCTATCACACTGATTACTTCCTTCAGGGCATTGCCGGCATTCCAGGAAACCTCGGCCCCATCCTCTTTGTCGGCCTCCCTAACATGAGGCAGGTCGGCTTTGCCTCTCTCCGATTCAGAGGCCCCTTGCCCTTCGAGTCGCGACAAAATGCGGCCCATCAGGTCTAAAGCTTCATCTTCTTCTTCGGATTCATCCCTCAACCGATAGAGTGAATCTGAAGATGGTGCTCGAGCGCTGGTGCTTTCTTTAGACTTGTGCACCAGCCTTCTTCTTGTTTTCTTCTTCTCCGAGCTCGGAGAACTCAGAGCCCTCTTTCTTTTCTTCTCTTTGGCCTATCTCGGAGCAGATGACTCGATAGGTAAGTCCTCACTACCTGCTGGAGGCCTCGGTTTGACATCCTTGGATAAACCTGCGAAAAGAAATAAAACAAGTGAGAACTTAGTGACACAAAAGGAACCCAAAAATTACTTACTCAGGAAATGAGTCTTACCATGAGAACGGGCCTCCCAACGGCCCTTCGAAAGCTTGCACCATGAGCGCTCGGGATAGGGCATTTGTGATACGATGCCCTCGACCAACTCCTTGAGTCGAGGGACTGCGTTTGGGACCCGAGCAACAGTTGCACCACCACAAAGAATCGATAAGAAAGAAGGAAAAAAGCGTAAGATAAAATTTTGAAAGCAAAATGTTTACTTACGTGATGTATTCCACTTCTCGAATAACGGCATACGATCAGCTGGGATCAAATTCGAAGTCCTCACTCGGACGAAACAGCCTTGCCAGCCTCGATCCTGGTCTTCATCAAAACTCGAGAACAGGGCTTTGCTAGCCCAGCGCGCGAGATTTATCAGTCCCCCCGCCCCCTGGAAGATTCGGGGACTGTATAAGCGCATAAGGTGGTTGACAGTGAATGAGCATCCATCAATCTTGCTCGCAATGAACCAGAGAAGGATCACGATCCTCCAGAGTGAGGGGTGAATTTGACCAAGGCATACCTCGTATCTTTCGCAAAAGTCGATGATGACCGGATCCAATGGGCCCAATGTAAAGGGATAAGTGTAGACACTTTGGTATCCCTAGTCATGGGTGGTGATGGCTTCATCGGGGTCAGGAACCACCATGTGCTTGTCAACCCAATTACAATCCTTTTTTACCATAGAGAGGACTTCTTCAGTAATCGAGCATATGTATCTCGAGACCTCTTCACACCGACCTTGTATAGAAGAAGGTTTTTCAACCTTAAAATCGACGGTTACCGAGCATCCTCCAGGGACGAACATTTTCAAAGGGGGTTCCGTTACTGGTTCGTCGATGACAGTATACGAAACAGTTTCTCTGGCCTTAGTAACCGGCCGCGAAGTTGAAGGGTTTTCTTATTGGGGAACTATTTTTGAAGTCTTTGCCATTTCTTTAAAAATAGAGGAAGAGAGAAAGATGAAGGAGTACACCTATGGGTTGATATGGAAATGAACAAAGGGTTCTTGCAAAGGATCTCAAATAACCAAAGTATAACTTCTAGAAAGTATTGAAATTGCGAAGGTACGAGGGTTGAAGGTTTGAATGTAAAGTTGGAATGAACAAGGGAAGAGGTATTTATAGTATTTCAATGGCGGTTCACATCCAGGAATGGACGACCGGCGGCTGACATGCATTTAATGCCATTAAGACTTGACTGACGAGACGTTTCGTTTGTTTTGTCATTTCTGTCACGGGGTACCGAAGTAAGAATCAGAAGCTCATATCATTTCTCGTCGACTACTCTCTAAAAAATGAGGGGACTATCTATATACGATCAAAATCGAGCTCACCTACGACATGACAGGTCAAGCCCGAAACATGGCAATAAAGGACTAAATATCGACCCCAAGTCCTCCGGGCTAGAACCCGAGGGCAGAACGTCTGCCTTCGAGAATATCGAGATTGTGATCCCAGAATCGGTCCTAGCCTCGAGAGAGCTCGAAAGAACATTGTTAGTGTAGCCAACAGAAGATTGAAATATCCGTGACTAGTCGGATATTACGGCGGGAATCTCGGCACGTATCAATAAGGAACCGGCAATCAGCAAATCAAGAGAGTTTTTACCTTTTATAGAATTATACCTAAAGTAGGACTCCTCGACTATATAAAATGGGTTTGTTAATTTATTTGAGATATTTTAGCATGCATTCCAAAGCAATACATTATTATTTTTCTCTTTAAGCTCTTGTTCTTCTGTATCGTGATACCGATCAAAGTGCATCTGGCTCAAGGGTGGCTAACCTTCCGAGATTGAAACTTGCCAATTTGTGTGATTTGAATTTACTTTGTCATTGTTTATTTAAATTGCAACTTAATTTATCACTTTGTATCAAGTTAATCCGCGTATCCTTAAAATCACTTACAAATTTAATTGTTATCAGATTCTGAGGGTAAACAGTAGAAAAGAGAGGTATGAATACTTCATCATTATATTCACCTTATCTTTTCATATTTATATTATATCTGCCTCTTGTAACTCTTTTGGAAACTTATTAGCAACTACCACTATCTCAATAAAAGTGTTTGCTACTAGTAAAGAGGATATGCATAATTATTGTGACATTAGTGATCAAATACTCTTTCATGAACCTATCTATGACTCTTTCTGTGACAGTTTGAGGAATCATGTAGAATCCATTGATGTTGCGAATATTATTGGGAAAAATTATAATCATGAGCTTGAATGTATTGAAATTTATATTTTGGAATTTATGGGTTCTTCTGACCTTTCTGAGAATTTATGTGCTTCTTTGAATAACTTACATGTAGAAGAATCCATGGGATTTATAATTGATACTTGGCTATATCATAAGAGTGTCTTATTTGATACATGTGGCAGAGATACTTGTGTTAAATGGATGCATGACCAATATTTTGTAATTTCTTTGGCATGCACATCTTTGGACTACCTTATTGACAAGATCGCATTGCAAATTTCATTACATAGTGCATCTAAGAGAGGTTTTTATTGGACAACTCTAAGTAGGCATAAATTTTATTGGGATGATGATGTCCATATGCTTTATAAAGGAGTATTTACACCTATTAGGCTTAATTGGGTTAAGTGGACACATGGTCACTATCTTGTTTTATTCCTACCATTTTTTCAGATTAGTGGATGCCATTTACTAGTGCGTGACTTTTTTTTTCTTGCAAGGTCGAAATTCGAGGACGAATTTTCTTCAAGAAGAGGGGAATGATAGCATCTTAGGAAGTTCAAATCTATTCAAGGACAAGAATAAAGCTTTGGAATCTCAAAGAGGGCCTTTAACAAGATGTCAAGCTAAAGAGTTGCAAAACAAGGTCATTAGACTTCAAGTGTAAATAAAGAAGTTGTTAATTGGGATGGAGAGCTCAAGGATAAAGGATATGAGTTGTCTAGGTATTATAATTATTTTATGGTCCAAATTAATGTCCAAGAAAAGGTGGATTAGATCCCAAAAGACATCTTCTGAAGAAGGTCCAGATCAGGCCACTATTGGACCTATTTGGAACCTAAAAATGTGTCCAAACTTGCAGCCCAATAAGTCCTACATGAAGCCACGTTTTTATAACATAAAAAGGACTTACTTTCTGCCCAAGAAAGTCTCAATAGGCGTGATAGAAGTTGGGTACAAGTTGGTGCCAAGTTTCTTGCAAGTTGCCTTCAAGATTTCCAAGATCCTATTCATGATTGGTTTGGGACTTTCAAGATTCTATCCAAGATTGGTTTTAACTTATTTCCATATATTTTGTTACTAGATTTATTGCTTTCCTAGGTAATTAAGGTTATGTTTTCCTTTTCCTAAGATTGTTGGAGTTACTTTCCAAGATTGACTTGGTTTTTGTTTCCTAATATTTTTTCTTTTCCTAAGGTATTTGGACTTGTTGTCCAAAGTAGTTTAGGACTTTATTTCCTTGTTTTTAGGTAGAAATTTCGTGACTCTCTCTATATAAAGGGGTGTCATCTTTGTTTTTAGATTTTAGATTATTATAGACAATATCAATAAAAATTGTGAGATTTTTCTTGCACTCTTGTGTGTGGCTACTCTTGGATTTATTCTTCAACCTTTAAGACTCAACTTAAGGTGGTAAGATTAAACTCTTTCGAAATCTTAGATCACTTCTAGGTATTCAAGAAAGGTGATTAGTTTAGGCTTATTGTTGTTCTTGTTATTCTAAAGGGTCGGGTTTCACAATCTATCTCTTGTTTTTAATTCTCTACCAAAGGCGATTAGTTCTTTGTTAGCTAATTGTTGTTGTTAGGATTCAACTTCAAGAATAGACTTCTTGAATTCAAGAAACTCTTTCTTGAATTCAATCTATCTTTAATTTTCCGTTGTTTTTTTGTTTCTTTATTTTCTTTTAGCTTCCGCACGTTTCTTGATTTTCTTTAGTAATTCTTGGACCCCTATCATGTTGTTATCACTTAGAGCCTCCGAGCTGAGCTGGAGGTGCTCAGAAAGAGCATGCCGACCTGGTCGAGCAGGTAAAAATATTTGAGGTTCGTGACGATGAGCTAGACTTGGAGACTAATAGTCGGAATCTGCAGGTCCAACAGAAAATTGATCGGATCGACCAACTTTGAGCTGAGATGGATGATGTCAAGACCGAGATCGATGAATGGAGAGGCACGATGGACCGTCTGGCCTCTGAAAAGGAGAATGCTCGGGCGCAAATGACTTCAACTGAGGCCTAGTTTCGAGCGGCAAAGGAAAAGGCCGAGGTGTAGGCCAAAATGGTTGAGAAGCTCCAGTCTCGGCTAAGTTTGTCCGCCTCTGATCAAGAAACTCCGGCTAAGGAGCTTGAAACGGCCAAGTCAGTAGCCGTGGTGGTTAAAGCCGATGTTGATGAGATGGTGGCCTAATATAAGGCCTATGCCGAGGCAGTCCAAGATCAAACAAAGAATATCATCGAGCACGCGAAGCGGCAATCCCGAAGGGAGGCCCTTGAGGAAATTCATGCTCGGGGTTTCGACTTGTCGGCCATAATTGAGAGTGCTAAGGGTCTCGAAGTTGAGGCCAAAAAGTTGTCTTAACCCGAGGATGAAGAAGACTCCGAGGGTTCGAGCAGATCCGAGGGTGGAGGAGATTCCGAAGGCCCTGGGGACAAGGCGGGCTTCGGTGAAGACCAGGCCGTTTAAGATCCTTGTATATTTTTCTTTGTTTTTTGTATTTTTGTACTTTTTTACTTTTTGTCAAGGCCGTTTTTCCTTTGTAAAGACTATATGTATATATAATACAAGGCTTCCTTTTCCCTTCGACAATTTCTGAGTTTTGTTTTCCTTTGCTTTATTCTTTATGTTTGCAAAGATCAAAATGCCTTAGAATAAAATAGTTAGGTCATGTTCGGAGGTTCGAACAGGCCTTGCCTTTGACATTATTTTGTTTAAGGCATCATGGGGGTTCGGTATGACCAGAAAGTTTCTCTAAAGTACTTATAAATTTTTAGATTATAGTTTGCTGAGGGTAGACTTTAGAATCGGTTAAGAAAATTTTCAAGGCTTTGTTTTTTGTTACGGGTCTCGGACGTCTCCAAGCCGTTTTAATATGGTTATTGCCTTTTAGTTCAGGTGTTGCCCATTGGGCTTGTCACCTCGAGTTATCCGGACTTGCCTAAGATAACAGTCCCCGAATGGGGATGGCCTTAGACTTTAAGGTTCGGGTGCTGCCTAATAGGTCTTGTGCCCCCGGGCTCTGATAGCCCGGGCCGTCAGATTTTATTTCTGGACGGTAGTCCCCAAGTGGGAGTGATCGTTTGAACCCGGATAAAGGCGGCCCTTGGGCTCGATACCTTTAGGGGATCGAATGTAGGAAATTCAGAAAGAAAAGAAATTTTTTAAGGGACAAGATGTTTATCTGCAAGGTAGAGACTTCCTATTTTTGTGCGTAATATATACAATTACTCATGCGTACAAGCTTTATGTCAAGGCTCGAGCAGTCTATGTGGGCACGGTTCATTCGACCGTTTGGTCCTTACAGTAAATCCTATCGATCAAGCCGAGACCATTCAATCGCAAAGTTTCTTTCCTTGCTAAAGTCGTTATCCGAGGGTAATGCCCCCCAGTGTTCGGGTCGATCATAGAGAGGCCTCGAATACTGTTGTCATGATCTTCGATACCAGTTCTTAACCGACCTTCGATTCTAAGTTAGCACGATTTACTGTTGCCTCGTTAAAAACCTTGCCGAAAAACCCATTTGGGACAAAACTAGTTCAAGGAAAAAAGAGTGCAACGCATGCTTTCAGGCCTAAAAATTGTATCGTTCTTTGACGGTTGCCAGGAAGTGTTAGTTTGAAATGCAAATAAGCAAAAAGAATGAAAGGGATCGTACCTTAGTAGTAGTATCGCATCAAGTGAGTTACGTTCCAGTTGTTCGGTAGTCGTTCACCATTCATTGCTAAGTTTATACAATCCCTTTCCGGTGATCTCGATAATTTGATACAGTCCTTCCCAGTTCGGCCCTAGCTTTCCTTCGTTCGGGTTCCGATTGCTTAGTGTGACCTTCCTTAACACTAAGTCCCCGACACTGAAGTGTCAAAGGTTGGCCCTTCGATTGTAATATCTCTCGATCCGCTGTTTTTGGGTGGCCAACCGGATAAGGTTGGCTTTGCTCCTTTCATCTAATAGCTCCAGGCTCGTATTCATGACCTCGCCATTTGATTCCTTGGTTGCATATAGGAACCTGAGACTTGGTTCTCCAACTTCGACCGGTATTAGAGCTTCGGTGCTGTAAGCCAGTGAGAAAGGGGTGGCCGCGATACTGGACTTCGAGGTCGTACAATATGCCATAGGACTTCGGGCAGGATTTCCTTCCATTTTCCTTTGGTGTCAATTAACCTCTTTTTGAGGTTTTGGAGTATGGTTTTGTTGGTCGATTCTGCTTGTCTATTCCCACAAGGATGGTAGGGTGTTGATAGGATCCTTTTAATCTTATGGTCTGCGAGAAACTTGCTTACTTTGCTGCCGATCAATTGTTTCCCGTTGTCGCACACGATCTCAGCTGGCATTTCGAACCGGCATATGATGTGGTTCCATATGAATTTGATGACTTCCTTCTCCCTGACCTTCTCATATGCCTGGGCTTCCACCCACTTAGAAAAATAGTCAGGCATAAACAATATAAATTGAGCCTTATCGGGTTCCCATGGAAGGGGGCCAACGATGTCCATTCCCCACTTCATGAACGACCATGGTGACAAAATCGAATACAACAACTCCCCGGGTTGATGAATCATTGGAGCCTGCCTTTGACATTCATCACATTTTCGTATGAAATCCTTCGCGTCCCTTTCCATATCGATCCAGTAGTAGCTGGCTTTGATTACTTTTTGAACTAATGATTCGATGCCTGAATGATTTCCACATGTGCCTTCATGGATTTCCCTCAGAACATACTCGGTATCTCCTGGTCCTAGACATATTGCGAGCGGGACATCGAATGTTCTCTTGAATAGGGTTCCGTCTTCGGACAAACTAAATCGGGCTGCCTTTGTACGCAAGGCATTCGATTCTTTTGGATCCGAGGGTAGTTTTTTGGTCTTCAGATATTCATTATATATTTGTTTCTCCATTCCCAAGTTAGGCTTGTTGAGTTTATCTCGGCATGGCCTTCTTCCACTACCGATCTCATGAGTTCTACAACTTCCCCCGAGTTGAACTCGTCGTCCTTGACCGACGATCCTAAGTTAGCAAGGGCATCGGCCTCACTGTTTTGATCTTGAGGTACGTGTTGCAATGTCCACTCTTTGAATACCTTCAACCTATCCAGGTACCTTTACATTCGTTCATCTCTGACCTCGAACGTCGCATTAACCTAGTTCACCATGAGGAGGGAGTCGCACTTAGCTTCGATCACCTCCGCCCCAAGCTTTTGGCAAGTTTGAGACCTGCAATCATAGCCTCATATTCGGCCTCATTGTTAGTCATTTTCAAAGTCCTAATAGATTGTCTAACTACATTTTCTGTTGGTGGCTTCAATACGATACCAAGTCCGGACCCTTTTGCGTTCGATGAGCCATCCGTAAAGAGGGTCTAGATCCCCGAAGACATCACCGAGTTCAACAACAACGCTCTTTCGACCTCTGGTATTAGGACTGGCGTAAAGTCGGCCACAAAGTCTGCCAAAATTTGAGATTTAATGGCGGTCCGGGGTCGATATTCAATATCGTACCTGCTGATCTCCACGGCCCATTTGGCCAATCATCCCGAGAGCTCGGGTTTATGCACTATATTTCGCAATGGGTAAGTAGTCACAACACATATAGGATGACATTGAAAAAATGGTTTCAGTTTCCTAGAGGTACTTAGCAAAGCGAATGCCAATTTTTCTAGGTGAGGGTACCTAGTTTCGGCCTCACCTAGAGTCCTGCTAACATAGTAAATTGGAAATTGCATACCTTGCTCTTCCCAGACCAGGACTCCACTTACCGCTATCTATGGTACCGCCAAGTACCGGTATAGTTGTTCGTTTGCCCTCGGCATGTGAAGCAGCGATGGGCTCGATAGATACCACTTGAGTTCCTCCAAGGCCCTTTGGCACTCCGGGGTCTATGAGAAGTTATTATTCTTCTTCAGCAGTGAGAAGAATCGATGGCTCTAATCGGAGGACCTCGAGATGAATCACCCCAGGGCGGCTATGCGTCCGGTTAATCTTTGCAAGGCATTCACGTTGTCCACAACCGTGATATCTTTGATGGATTTGATCTTGTCGGGATTGATCTCGATTCCACGGTTGGATACCATGAATTTGAGTAATTTACCTGATCCTACTCCAAATGTACATTTCTCCGGGTTCAGCTTCATATTGTATTTCTTCAATATGCTGAAAGTTTCCTGCAAATATTTTAAATTGTCCTCTGCTTGCAGGGACTTAGCCAACATATCGTCAATGTAAACCTCCATTGATTTTCCTATTTGTTCCTCGAACATCCAGTTTACTAGGCATTGGTAAATGGCACCAGCATTTTTTAATCCGAATAACATTACGTTATAGCAGTAGGTGTCGTACTTAGTGATGAAGGAGGTTTTTTCCTGATCACCCGGGTTCATCCGTATTTGGTTGTACCCGAAGTAGGCATCGAGAAAACTGAGGAACACACGGCTGGCCGTGGCATCGGTCATGCGATCGATGTTGGGAAAAGGGAAGGAGTCCTTGGGACATGCCTTATTCAAATTCTTATAGTCTATACACATTCTTAATTTATTCCCGTTTTTAGGGACGACCACTACGTTTGCTAACCAATCCGGGTATTTAAACCTCCCGAATTCACCCTATTTTAAGGAGTTTAGATACCTCGTCTTTGATGAAAGCATGTTTGATCTCGGACTAGGGTCTTGTCTTCTGCTTGGACTGGTGGAACTTCGGTCCGGGCTTAGCTTGTGAGTGGTTATCTCCGGCGGGATCCCTATCATATCAAGGTGGGACCAAGCAAAACAATCTTCGTTAGCTATAAGAAATTGAATGAGTTTTTTCCTGAGCTCGTTGCTTAACCCCGTGCCCAGCTATACCTTTTGATCGGGCACGTGTTCGGTTAGTACGACTTGTTCCAGTTCCTTGACCATTGATTTTGTAGCATCGGAATCGTCGGCGGCTATGAAAGATGTGGGGACTCCGTAGTCGTCGTGCTCATCTACCCTTCGTTCCTCCGATTCTGTCGGGGCTAGTATCGGTGATTGTTATTTGGCCCCGTCTTTGACAATTCGATTAGGGTCCTTCAATGTCGAGAGTGTGGATATCGAGATCACTTCATCGACCGCGAACATTTTCTTAGCGGCCGGTTGTTCCCCATAAACTGTTTTGACCCCACTGGGTGTTGGGAATTGCAGCACCTGGTGCAGTGTCGAGGGCACTGCTCTCATGTTGTGAATCCATGGCCTCCCGAACAAAGTATTGTATCTCATATCTCCCTCGATTACATAAAACTTGTCTTCCTGTACGGTTCTGCCGACGTTCACCGATAATGTTATCTCCCATTAAGTGGTCTCACTTGCCATGTTGAACCCGTTTAGGACTCGGACCGCAGGTACGATCTGGTCTTGTAGGCCAAGTTGTTCCACGACCCTTGATCTGATAATGTTGGCTGAGCTACTTAGATCAATTAACACACGCTTAATTCGAGATTTAGTTACGAGTACCGATATTACTAGTGTATCGTTGTGGGGCTGCACGATCCCCTCAGTTTCTTCGTCGTTGAAAGACAAGGTTCCTTCTGGTACATAATCCTGAGTCCGTTTTTCCCTTGTGATGGATACATTGGTGCGTTTCAGCATCGGCCCCGGGGGAATGTCGACCCCACCGATGATCATGTTAATGACATGCTGAGGTTCCCCCTGCCCGATCTGCTTATTAGAATCCCTGTTCCTGAAGTGGTTCTTGGCCCGATCACTTAGGACTCTCGGAGATGCCCGTTGTTGAACAACCGAGCCACCTCTTCTCTTAATTGTCGGTAGTCTTCTGTTCTATGGCCATGAGTGCCGTGATTCTTGCACATTAGGCTGGGATCCCTTTGGGTGGATCAGATTGTAAAGGTCTAGGCCATTACGTTTCTTTGATGCATCCGATGGCAGATACAATAGTGGCGGCATCGATGTTTAATTTGTACTTCGATAGTCTCGGTGCTTCTGTAGGCCCGACGATCCTGTCGAAGCTGTTTTTGCTCATGAGTCCCCGGTTGCTCTGACCTCGATCACTTCTCCTTTTATTTCTCATAGTGTTCCGTCCGGACCCACTGCTTCTTCCGTCTCCATTGTACGGCCAATACCGATCCCTATTTGATCTCGGTTCACGATCAATGTCTCTCTTGACTCTGTCGATGGTTCTGACGGGATAGACAGACCTGGAAGAGGCCCCAAGTTGATCATCTTCGCCCCTAATTTATGACTGATACTGGTTATGGATATCGGCTTAAGTGACAACCGGATATTCGATCAAGTTTTGTTTTAACTGCTGTGAAGCCAACGACCTCCGAATGTTGAGTCCTTGGGTAAAAGCCTGAACGGCCCAATCATCAGCGACCGGTGGCAGATCCATCCGTTCCATTAGAAACCGGGACACGATCTCTCTGAGCATCTCATTATCCCTCTGTTTTACTTTGAAAAGGTCCGACTTCCTGGTCTCGACCTTGATAGCCCCGGTGTGTGCTTTCACAAAAAAATCTGCAAGCATAGCAAGTGAGTCAATAGAATTAGGAGGTAAATTGTGATACCATATCATAGCTCCTTTTGACAGGGTCTCTCCGAACTTCTTCAACAAGACAAACTCAATCTCATCATCCTCCAAGTCGTTCCCTTTGATGGCACATGTGTAGGAGGTAACATGTTCATTTGGGTCGGTCGTTTTGTCGTACTTAGGAATCTCGGGCATGCGGAACTTCTTAGGGATCGGCTTTGGAGCCGCGCTCGGAGGGAAAGTTTTTATCACAAACTTCTTGGAATTCAGGTCTTTCAATATCAGTGGTGCTCCTGGGATTTGATCGACCCTGGAATTGTAGGTTTCCACCTTTTCTTCTTATCTTCGATTTTTTTCTCCCTGATTCTACCCGTTTTGTCAGTTCTTCGAACATATTTATGATTTCGGGGTTAGTTCTCGATTCATTTACATTCTACCTCTCTGCGACCGGTTCATCCCTGTGGGTGACTTCTCGGGACAGATCGGGTTCAATTCTGCTCGGTGCGCGGCTTTGTTTCTATAACTGAGCTATTGCCGCCTGTTGAGCCTGCAACATTTCGAAGATCACCCATAAATTGATCCCATCTCGAATGTTCTGTGTATTTTGAGCTGCCGATCGGGCTCCACCATAGACACTATTCTCGGTGTCGGTAGGCAGGTTTGTGTTGATAGCCACATGTGAATTTGCATCAATTGGGTCCGCGACCGGAATTCCGACAGGATCAATAGGCGGTACCTCATCACCGGGTGCTATGTTGTTATTTTCACCGTGATGACCGGACTGACTGTCAACATGTAGGGGCGCTGTTTGAGAGTTTGACATTTTGAGTTTTAACCTGAAAATAGAGACACTTCAAAGAACAAGTGTAAAGTAGTGTGTGTTATGGAAATTTGTATCAAATAATCACTATTATACAACCCCACGGTGGGCGCCAAACTGTTTACCCTCAAAATCGGATAACAATTGAATTTGTAAGTGGTTTTAAGGATACGCGAATTAACTTGATACAAAGTGATACATTAAGTTGCAATTGAAATAAACAATGACAAAGTAAATCTCTTGATTTGCTGATTGTCGGTTCCTTATTGATACGTGCTGAGATTACCGCTGTAATATCCGACCGGTCATGGATATTTTGATTTTCTGTTGGCTACGCTAACAATGTTCCTTCGATCTCTCTGGAGGCTAGGACTGATTCCAGGATCACGATCTCGATATTCTCGAAGGCAGGCGTTTTGCCCCCGGGCTCTAGCCCAGTAGGACTTGGGGTCGATCTTTAGTTCTTTATCGCCACATTTCGGGCCTGACCTGTCATGTCGTAGGTGAGCTCGATTTTGATCGTATACATCTAGTATATAGCTTGCTTAACATTCGAGGAAGATTATTCTTTTTAGTAGGGGAGAATGTAATAATCTAAAATATTTTGATATACTTATTTTTTTTTTTTTTTGCTAATACCTTTTTTTTTGCCTAAGGGCTAATATATAAATAAAATCCCAAAAATGGGTCCAATGCTTACAAGATGTCCAAACCAAAAACTAAAATAGAAGTTGCATGAAGCCACTAGCTATTAAAAAAGATAGAAAAGCTAAAATCTAATTAACTAACTATTACAACAAGATAAGTTGAATACTTCCTTCTCCTATTAGTGTATGTGAATCCAATTGTCATTGGCAAATACCAAGCAGCACCTATCAAGCTCTCACCAGGCGCCGGGGTATATTGTCCATAGTCTAAAATGAATTCCAAACATCTCCACCGCAGAGTTGAAGTCCGCATCGTCCTCCAAGTATCGCTACTATATGATCTCCATATGCAGTGGATTGATTTTGTTCAAGTATTAATCATGTGCTCACTCATCAAGATTAATGTGTAGAAGAGGAGCCTGACTTTAGGCAGGCTTTGCAAGGCAAAAGCCAGGCTTGAGCTGGCTTTAGGCAGGCTTTACAAGGCAAAGGCCAGGCATGCGCTAGCTTTAGGCAGGCTTTGCAAGGCATGAGCTGGCTTTAGTCAGGCTTTGCAGGCCAAAGGCCAGGCATGAGCTGGCTTTAAGCAGGCTTTACAAGGCAAAGGCCAGGCGTGAGCTAGCTTTAGCCAGGCTTTACAAGGCAAAAGCCAGGCATGAGCTGGCTTTAACTGGCTTTACAAGGCAAAAGCCAGGGATGAGCTGGCTTTAGGCTGGCTTTACAAGGCAAAAGCCAGGAATGATCTGGCTTTAAGAAGACTTTGCAAGGCAAAGGCCAGCCTGTGCCTTTTTGTTATCTTGTAAGCACAGATCCTTCCCTACTAGAACCTTTAATGTAGACATCATTCAAAACATTGCTAAACCATCCTCAGATTGAGCTTGAAAGCATGCTAATACCACTGAGAAATGATTCAACAATCTCCAAAATACCATATGATGGGTTCAGCATCGTCCTTAGCATTTGGACATATCAGTTTCAGAGTCCAATATTGTGAAGCCATCAGTCTGGGGTTCTTCTCTTTGCTATCCTAATCCTAAGGTTAGGTGATTGAGATTTGTCTAGATTGATCAACCTCCTCCCTGCACTAGGCAGTTCAGAGAATGAATGAAACTCAGATGTACCTGCAAAAGAGAACACAATGTTAGCTATAAAATCCGCCACTGAGTTGCCTTCTCTGAACACATGTTGAAAGATCACATTGAAGTTGTCCTTCATCTCTATAATTTTCTTCACATCCTATGCAATTACCCAAGGAGGATCCCATTCCCCTTCTATCGCCTTCTTCATCACCAATGAATCAGTCTCCAGTATGAGAGGGTGAAAATCATGCTCCACACAATATTCCAACCCTTGAAGAATAGCCTTAGCTTCAGCCACCACATTAGTTGTAACTCCCAGGTCTACTGCCCTAGCATACACCACATCACCTTCATCATCCCTCACACAAAAGCCTAGGGAGCTAGGTCTAGGATTGCCCTTTGAAGCTCCATCAGTATTACATTTGTACCAACCATGACAAGGAAGCTGCCATGTTACTCTTGTAGTGATCAATATAGGTTTACATCCTTCACAGTATTGAATCATGTCTGGCCATAACAATGGAATATTAGGGATCCAAGCATACCTCACCCTTCCAAGTTGATGCAATGTCCTATTTATCTCATGAATCACCCTATTTGTAGACATTGAACCACCATGTTTACCTGCATTTCTTCTCTTCCACAGCTCCCAAGTGATGATAGCTGGTACTGCTTGAAATAGTGGCTTTAATTTCGGACAACACTGAGCATACCACCAATGCCTTATAATCTGCTTCAATTGAATCAATTGCACAGAAATTCCAGCAGCCCCCATGAACAATTTCCATACCTTAGAAGCAGTAGGACTTGTGACAAATATATGCTCAATGGATTCCTCTTGGGGCTGCTGACAACACCAATACCTAGACATCACCATTTGCCCTTGCCTCCTCCACATGTCATCGGTGGCTATTTTCTGCCTCCACAATCTCCAGAAGAAGAAGGATATCTTGAATGGAAAACCTTTAATCCACATTAACTTGAATTCCTGATTAGGATCTGCTCTATGCCTTAGTATTTGCCAAGCACTGCTAACACTGAACTTGCCTGAAGTAGTTGGCATCTAGTATGGCTTATCCCAATATCCCTCACTGCCTTCATAGTGCACATTTAGCCTTATATGTTCTGCAATTTCCTCATTGAAAGTTTGATCTAGTAGCTGATCATCCCATGTTTCCACTTGCCGCAGTTCTGCCACCTCCTGAAGACCTTCATTGATTGGAAAGTCTTCAGGCAATACATGATAAAGTGCACCCAATCCAGTCCAATTTTCATGCCAAATATTAGTTGTTCCACTCTTCAATTCCCATACGATCTCATGTTCTACTTCTTCCCTAGCATTCAGCATTTGTCTCCAAACATGAGACCCTCCCCTAAAACGCACCACAGTTGGTGGCTCCTTCTTGCAATACTTATTCCACATGAAATTAGACCATAAAGATTTTGTGGTCCTAAACCTCCACCATAGTTTAGCAAACAGTGCCCTTGAGACATCATTTAAGGACCTAAAACCTATCCCCCCTTCCTCTTTAGGAAGGCAAAAATTTTTCCATGAAGCCCAGTGTCTGCTTCTCCCTTCTTCCTTTGTGCTCCAAAAGAACCTAGCAAAAGTCTTATGTAGATGCCCCAGGATGCTGTTTGGTGGATCAAGGACTGATAACATGTGAACTAGCATACTTTGCAATACACTTAGAGATGAGTGTTGCCTTTCCTCCAAATGACAGCAATTTTCCTTTCCATGAATGCAATTTAGCCTTCACCTTCTTGATAAGCTCCTCATAATAGTCCTTCCTCCTTCTAGTGTAAAAAATAGGACACCCTAGATATGTGAAGGGGAATTTACCTCTGGCAAATCCTGTAATAGCTCCAACTGCCTGAAACAATCCATTAGCAACCTTTGAATACATGTAGTATGAACTCTTATCTTTGTTGATCATCTGACCTGATATCTTCTCATAGTTCCCCAACACTGCCATAATCTTGCTAAAAGAGGGAGGATGAGTAGATGCAAAGATTATCGTATCATCAGCATACGCCAAATGGTTTAAAGAATCAGACCACTTAGGCATTCCAAATCCCACAAATGACTTGTCTTCAAAAAGCTTATTCAAAGACCTGGAAAGTACCTCAGCTGACAGAATGAACAATGCTGGAGATAGGGGATCCCCTTGTTTCACACCCCTTGTCGACTTAAAGAATCCTGAGGCTGCCCATTCACCAATACTGAATACCAGTTATTTGACATCAAGTTCCACACCATGTTAATGAAGTGTTCAGAAAATCCCATCTTCCTTAGCACATGCAATAAGTACTTCCATGAGACCCTATCATAGGCCTTAGCCATATCAAGCTTGATCACCACATTAGCTGGCTTTCCCCTTAACCTTATGTTAGTGACAATTTCTTGAGTCAATAAGATGTTCTCAAATATACTCCTACCCTTTACAAATCCGGATTGATTAGGAACTATTAGAGATGGCAAAAAAATTTACAATCTGTCATGTAACACCCTAGACAAAACCTTGTTAATGAAGTTGCTCAAACTAATAGGTCTTAAGTCAAAGAAGGTCTCGACTCTAGGTTTCTTGGGCAGCAACACTAGATTTGTGTGAGTGATGGATTTAGGTAATGCAGCTCCTCCATAGAAGTGTAGCACCATGTTGTGTATATCAGCACCAATAACATCCCAGCATGTTTAATAAAACAAGCTAGTGAATCCATCAGGGCCACTAGCACTCTCCCCACTAAGCTCAAAAACTGCTGCCCTTACTTCTTCTTCAATTGTTGGCAATCTACTAAGTTCCAAATTCTGATCCATAGTGACCATTGAAGGTACATTATTGAGCAAGGGAAATTCAGAAGCATCACCTTCATTTGTGAATTGTTTTTGATAGAAGTCCACTGCAGCTGTAGCCAATTGCTCCTGGTCTTCAATCCATACCCCACTGCCACTTTTGATCCTCTTCAGTTACAATTTCTTTCTTTTGCCATTGACATGGTTGTGAAAGAAACTTGTATTCCTATCTCCTTCAGCAAACCAATTCATCCCAGCTTTTTTCTTCCAATACTGCTCTTCAATATTTAAGTATTTCTTCAATTCAGATCGAGCCTTTTGAAGCACAATCCTATTCTCAGTTGTAGGCTCTTCTTCAAACAACATCTCCTTTACCGTAACAATGTCCTCCAAAATAGCCAGTTGCTTGAAGATATCACCAAATGTTTCCCTATTCCATTTTGAGAGTGCTGCCTTCACCCTCTTGATTTTCTGCTTGAACATCAGAAACGGATCCCCTATGAAATCAGCTTCCCAATTCTGCCTCACCACATCCATAAATGTAGCATGCTTTGTCCAAAAGTTCAAGAATCTGAAAGGCTTGACAAACTTGGTTGTCTGCACCCCACATGTCATTAGCAATGGTGCATGATCTGATCCAGTTCTGATTAGATGCTCAACTTCAATAGTTGGCGACATGTTCTGAAATGGCAAATTCGCAAAGATCCTATCCAATCTCTTGAATATACACTCAGCATTGGATCTCCCATTTCACCATGTGAATGGACTTCCTTTGTAGCCTTGCTCAAACAAACCACAAGAGTTTACACAAAATGCAAAATTCTCATATTCAGGAGGGTGTACTGGAAGTCCCCCTATTTTCTCATCTTCATGCAATAACATATTGAAATCCCCTCCTACCAACCATGGTAATTCCATATCACTTGCTAAATAATACAAGTGATCCCACAACTCCAACCTCTCAATTGCTGAATATTTTGCATAAACGAATGTCATCATCATGTGCTGCCCCAGGTCATGGTGAAACACTCTCACAGTCACCTGTTGCTCAGTATCCTCCACTAATTCCCATTCCACAACTGCATCGAAGAACAACCATATTTGCCCATTAATATTTGTATAAGCAGTCTCCATATTCAACCTCCTTTTATATCTCTCAATGAGTCCCTTCTTTTGAAAAGGCTCCATCAATGCAACTATACAAAAATTATGCTCCCTATTCATATTGATTACCCTAGGAAAGGTCTGTTGTGTATTCACAGACCTTATGTTCCATATTAATATTTTGATCATCATCTAGATAGAGAAGCTGCCCTCCTGGGCATTATTCTTGAAGGTTGTGGTGGATCTTTACTCTGATTCTTCTTAGTTTTTTTACCTCCTTTAGCACTAGTTGTGGGTGATAAATCCCCTTCCCCAGCCACTTGTTTGAAGTTTTCGGCAGTTGATTCATCATCTCCTTCATCTTCCATTGGATTTTATCTCAATAAGTCTTCATCAATTGGTGTCACATTGTGTGTAACTAAATCATGTAAATGTTATATAGGAGTCTTAGTTAGAACATTAAGATGTATTTGCATGGTTTGATCAGTGCCAGATTCCATAGGCACTTCCTCTATTTCCCCGGATGCTCTTGGAACAATTGCCCGCTCATCAGCCTGTTCATACTCCTTGAATTGTAGCTCATGGACATACGCCGGAACACCATCTACATAGGCCAAAATTTCTCCAGTGGCTCGAAGGTTGGGGTTTACTGTAGCTTCCTCATCAGGTGAACCTGGTTTTAGGCCTGGCGTCGCCAGCCTATCGCCGGGTGAGCCTGGCTTCAGGCCTGGCATCGCCAGCCTATCGCCGGGTGAGCTTGGATTGTTGTATACTTATTAATTGTGGGACTGAAGAATTAAATTTTTTTATATTGTTATTGGGCCTAGGCTAGTGAAAGAGAATTTATTATAATATATAATATAGTGTATTAAATAAGTGGTTAGTGGGTTAATTACACATTATAAATTGAGAATTAAAAGTAAGTGAGTTTAATTAACTATTATAAAGATATAAAGTGGGCCAGGCCCACCGTTTAGTAGTTAGTTAGGTGAGATTGCATAGGGTATATAGCTGAAACTTAAGTCCCAATTACTAGAAACGGAAGAAAAAGAAAAAAAAACGCACGGCTGAGCAAATTAACGGCGACTGGTCCATACCAAATACGAGGAGAAACACAAGTTCAGGTAATACTTAACTAAGTTATGCTGTTCGATTGATATTAATTTTGATTAACTAATAATGTGAAAGATAAAGGAATATAGGCCGCTAATTTGATAATGATTGGCTAGTAGTTGAATTGGATATAATGTATTGGAGTTGGAATACTTAATCTGGTGCAATTCGTTTCTGCTATCTTCAATTTAGGGATAATAATCACTATCTAATCATTTGGGTAGTGATGTGGGTGTAATTAGGTGATGATTGGTTCCCAATATTTACATAATGATCTATAATTTGCAAGAATGATATAATCTGATTTTGTATCGGTTATGTTATAATTTGGTATTTTTCACTTCTAATTTAGGTTACATTATGTGTATAGGGTAAAATATGAATGACACGTGGCTGACTAAAAGCAGGACACGTGGAATCCAAGGTGGAATGGCTGAGGACCGAACGCAGCCACTGCGCTTGCCACCGGAACATATAACATTCATAAAAGTGTAATAAATGCTCTGCGCAGGGTAGCATTTACTAAGGAATATTTTACAGCATTAAGAGTGACGGCCCGTTACAAAGAATTTGGCATTTACGCTCAACGTTACATCTTCATTAATGGCCCGCATAATTGGCATTAAAGGAGGGCATGATCCTAGGACCTTTTCCTCTAGGCATAGCTACAAATAGTGAGCTCACTTACCATTGCAAAGGACACGAAATTTCTAGCAAGAACATATACTATATTCGATACAAAGCTTTATACAATTTCACTCTTTTACTTTTTTATCTCATCATTGCTGTGTTCGGAAATCGCGTTCACGGAATCACTATCTTTGTTATTTCATCTATATTTCAAGGTTAAGTATTGTGTATTTCTTTGATTATTATATTATTTCAGGATCAAATTAGTTCACTCTTATATAAACCACGTATAAATTTAACTGTACCGTTTTACGAATAAACAGTTTGGTGCCCACCGTGGGGCCTAGACAGCCGTGTAATTAAATTAATCATTGCCTTTTTTAATAACGTGTTTTGATTATTTTGTCTTAGATAACACTGTTAACGATAACACTGCACGCAACCATGAAATTCGAGGGGATCAGTCTCATTTCGAGGATTCGATCAGTGACACCCGCAATGAGGGGAATGACGCCACACCGGTGCATGACAGGCGATACCCTCGACGGGTTTGGGAGACAACTACGGATGATGCTGACGAGGAGAATGTAGCTGATGCTATGAGGATCCTGCAAGAGCAACACTCAATCATCTTAGGCCATCTCACGCGGCAGGATTAGGTTATGGTGGAACTGAAGCAGGCGCTGTCAGGTGCTTCAAATAAGATATCTTTAAATGTGTTAGATTTTAAAATCTTTAATTGTGTTATATTTTAAAATCAAGCGTGTTCTAGTGGATCCAGGAAGTTCGGCTAATATCATACAATGGAGAGTATTGGAACAAGCTAAACTCACCAGAAGCATTATTCCGGCGACAAAATTCCTCACTGGATTCAACCTTGCAAGCGTGACGACCCGGGGAGAGATCTCGCTGCTCACGAATGCTGAAGAAATAATGAAAACAACTCTCTTCGAAGTAGTGGATGGTGATATCGGATACAACATCATCTTAGGAAGGCCATTGTTACACGAGATGAAAGTTGTACCTTCGACGTATCACCAATTGCTGAAGTTTCTGACGCCCGAAGGAATCAAGTAGATAAGAGGTGACCAACCGACAGCAAGGGAGATGAATGCAATCTCAGTTTCCAGTAGCAAAGGGAAGGAGCGCACGACATAGCAATTACAGGAACCAACGCCTACTCCCGAGTTAGAAAAGACTATTCCAGGGGTAGAATCGTCAGAACAATATCAGTTGCCGAGATATTTCTATGTTCTGGATGAAACGGACTCAACAAAATCCACGGCGGAGAAGCTAGAGCAAGTATCATTATTCGAAGAATTCTTATAAAGAAAATTTCACTTGGGAATAGGACTGTACCCCGAACTCAGGTCTGGCTTTATTGAATTCCTTAAAATTAACGCTGATTGTTTTGCATGGTCGCACGAGGATATGACAGGTATCCCGACGGAAATAGTCGTGCACAAGCTGAGTTTGGACCCCAACATACCACCGATACGACAGAAGAAGTGCCCTATTGTCGAGGCCAGTAATAAATTCGTCAAAGAAGAGGTAACCCGCTTGCTTCAAATTGGTTCGGTCAGAGAGGTAAGATATCCAGACTAGCTAGTCAATGTAGTAGTAGTTCCTAAGAAGAACAATAAATTTCGTATGTGTGTAGACTATAAAGATCTTAATAAGGCGCGCCCAAAAGATTCATTTCTACTACCAAATATCGATCAAATGATTGATGCCACGACCGTGCACAAGTTGATGAGTTTCCTTGATGCTTATTCCGGGTACAACCAAATTAAGATGAACCCGGAAGATCAGGAAAAGACATCATTTATATCACATTTCGGTACATATTGTTACAATGTAATGCCTTTCGGGTTGAAAAATGCCAGAGCCACTTATCAATGGCTCATAAATAAGATGTTTGAAAAGCAAATAGGAAAAACCATGGAAGTTTCTATAGACGATATGCTCGTTAAGTCTTTGAATATAGGTGACCACCTTAAGCATTTGCAGGAAACATTCGATATCCTGAGGAAGCATAACATGAAACTTAACCCCGAAAAGTGAGCGTTCGGGGTCAGCTCCAGTAAGGTCCTGGGGTTTCTGGTCTCACAAAGGGGAATTGAGGTAAACCCCAACAAAATCAAGGCCATAGACAATATCTCAGATCAATTATCAAACGTGAAGGAAGTCCAAAGACTCACAGAAAGGTTAGCAACATTGAGCAGGTTCATTTCCTGGTCGTCGGAAAAGTGTCATCGCTTCTTTACATTACTCAAAAAGAAGAACAATTTCGAATGGACGCCGGAGTGCCAGCATGCTTTGAGAGACCTGAAGAGGTACTTACCAATCCCTCTGTTGCACTCGAAACCAAAAGAAGGAGAAACATTGCTAGTCTACCTCGTGGTTTTCAGAAGTTGCGGTAAGTGCGGTTTTAGTCAGGGAGGATGAAGGTACTGAGTTTCCAATTTGTTTCGTTAGCAAAATTTTAATGGGAGCAGAAACTCGCTGCCCATATCTGAAAAAACTGGCCTTAGCTCTCGTAGTCGCCGCTCAGAAGCTGAGGCCCAATTTTCAATGCCACCTAATAGTTGTGGTGACTACTTTTCCTTTGCGGAATATCCTTCATAAACCCGAATTTTTAGGCAGATTGGCCAAATGGGCCGTCAAAATGAGTGAATTCGATATAGAATATAAATCGAGGACTGCAATTAAGTTACAAGTCTTGGCTGACTTTGTGGCCGATTTTAGTCCGGGATCGCTACCTTTGGCAACCAAGGATGCAGTCATGGTGTTGGAATCGACATCAGGGGATTGGATCTTATTTACGGATGGACCCTCAAACTTAAAATGGTCCGGGCTTGGAATAGTTTTAATCATACCTTCGGGGGAAACCTTAAGGCAAGCTATCAGAACAATTCCTTTAACTAACAATGAATATGAAGCTTTGATTGCAGGGCTCGAATTGGCCCTGGGGCTTGATTTTGAGGTTATCGAAATCAAATATGACTCACAACTGGTGGTAAATCAAGTTTATGGGGTCGTTGACATCAAAGAAAAACATATGCAGCAATACGTGATAAAGGTCCAGGCTCTTTTGGCATGATTCCGTGAGTGGTCAATCACTCATATCCCGAGAGAGGATAATGCAGAAGTGGACGCATTAGCAAACTTAGGCTTATCGACGGAAATAAAGGGATCGGAGTAGTGGTACAACTGATGAGTTCACTTCTCGATACAGATGGTTAATATGAAGTGAATTCGGCTAGTCTGGTCTGGGACTGGAGAAATGAAATAATCAACTACCTCGAGCACTGAAAGTTGCCCGGCGATCCCAAAGTTTCATTAGCGTTACGCACCAAAGCTCCACGTTATAGCTTCAGAAAAGGCCAATTGTATAGAAAATCTTTTCTAGGCCCGCTGGCTTAGTGTTTAAGAGCATCAGAAGCTGACTATGTCATGAGAGAAATCCACGAACGGATATGCGGCAATCACTTAGGCGCAGAGTCTTTAGTGCTGAAATTGGTACGGGCAGGATATTATTGGCCTCACATGGAACAAGATGCCAAAGCTTTCGTACGAAAATGTGATAAGTGCCAACGCTATGCATCACTAGTGTCACGCCCCGAACCTGGAGGCGAGACCGGCACCCGGTGCCTCACTTAACCTAGCGTACCAACTTGCGACTGAGAGACTCTGAACATACAATGTCATACTTTGGCCATGGGGCCACATTGCAAGACAATTTGCGAAGCAACATATAAAACAGAAGGAAAACTAGCTTTGACTAAACATCAATATAAAGCTGGACCGACAAAGCCGTCATAACTACTACAGCTGACAAACCAACAAAATATACATACAAAGCCTACAAGCCCAACATACTGCACTAACTGACAGGATATGTCTACAAGCCTTTACTGATGGATGTACTGTGATCGGAATAGGGCCCCGACCTACCCATAACATATATACATATATACACAATATGTACACAAACCCTAGACCCGGCCACTCCGAAGGACGTGGAGCTTACTGATCAAGCTGAACTCGGGCAACACCTACTGAGGAGGTCTACCTGTATATCTATCTGAACCTGCATGCATGAAATGCAGCGTCCCCTGAAAAGGGACGTCATTACGAAATAACGTACCGAGTATGTAAGATAATAAAATAAGTTAAATCTAAAACTGAACTGATATATAATAACTGAAAGTAACGGGGAGTCAAAGATGATCTGGAGATACACTTACCTGCTGATACTGACTCAACTCTCTCAATATAGTAAGTAAAATAAATGTCCGGCCCTATAAGGCTCGGTACGTGTAACTGCTCGGCCATAGTAGGCTCGCTCATAGGCACTCGGCCATACTAGGATAGGTATCTCAGCCGTTCTGGACTCTCTCATAGGCATTCGGCCACAGTAGGCTTGGTATATAACTTACCATCTGATCAGAGGTTGCCCAATAGGGGCCTGCCCATTAATTATAGCTCGATAGTGGTGAAAATATTATACATACATATATATATATATATATATATATATATATATATATATATATATATATATATATATATATATATATATATATATATATATATATATATGCTCTCTTGACTGGAAGAAGACAATACTTAACTGAATATAAAGTCCCGATAAGGGAGAATACTGTAACTTATGAGACTAGGATAATGTACATAAGTTCAGGAATACGAACTTCTCTTTATGCCTCGTTATCAAACTCATGGAGTTACTGGATCATGCCAAAATGAAGAAAGGTTTAGCCTTAACATACCTTATCACAATATTTCCAATCACCAAGTATAACTCGCCTCTTCACACCTTAATCTACAACAACGATAATAATACTATCATTAAGTTACGAAGGGTATAACTATCGCACAACGAACGACAAGCTTATTTTGTATTAAAACGGGCAGCATCTCCCCAATAATCCTTACATCCTCCAAATTAAAGATAACACCAACAACACAAGAATACAACAATATCAACAAATACACATTATTTTCCAACCTTATACACACCACAAAATACTACAAAACAGCCCAACACACCCCAATCTCTTCATACACAAAACGACCACGGTAGTAGTGTCAAACAACCCGAAAATGTTACGACCAGCCCACCACCCTGCATTTATTTGGTGTTTCTCCACTCCCTTCCTCCTCCAAAACTCCATAAAATAGTAGTAAAACATGCAATCCAAAAGAAACACAAAACATATGCTACAAGTGAATAACTCAAACTCACGACTTCCTATCACCGTCCCGTGAGTTCTTACAATTATAGAACGACTTTCCATACATCTCCAACAGAAAAAAATGGATACAAGAGAGCAGTAAACTTACCTTATTTGTTGAATAACTCAGCTCCTAGCTTGGTTCTTCAAACTATACGTTTTACCTCCAACTAGAACTTGAAAAGGAGAGAAATTCAATTAGGGTTTGTGTGTAATTTGTGGGAGGATGTTTGCAGGGGTTTAGGTCTGGTTATTGTGCCCTATTATCAGTGTATTATATGAAGGAAATAGTCCTTTAAAATGTCTCTTTGGACGACCTGAACTGGCCCAATTTCGGACTCTCATTTAAGCAAGTAGGTGACACACCTACTTGTCACCTAGCAGCCTGTGCAGTGTCGCAAAAATGCATATATCTCTCTACTCCGATGTCGTATTGACAAACGGTTTAATGTATTAGAAAATATACTCATAGATATTCAATTTGATGGGTGGAAAACCCCGTAAATCTAAGTATATTGGGAGAAAATCGCAGTTACATTTTGAACAAATTTCAGTAAAACTTATGAACATAACTTGTGATGACTTTCATCGACTTTTGTTCCACAACTCGCTTGACTTCAAAATATAACACACGACAATCATACGACTAACATAACTCATAACATAACCTCCTTATCATGTTAAGCACCCTAGTCTCGCCCCAAAAATACATGTTATAACATTCCCAACTTGTCGACTTTCGATGAAACATTATTTTCTTCAATTCCTTTAGCTTATGAACCCTCCAACCCTCTTTGTACTTGTTGTTCGTGATCTTTAATATTTGTAACCCCCGAAGTAAGATAGTTAACTTACTTTATATAATTTCGAAGATGATCTCATTTTTTCTCCTACATTTGTTTGCTTACGACGTACTTTTACGTACGAAAATATAGGGTGTAACAACTAGTAAATCAACCGGAAGAACCCTTACAATCAGACCATTGCCACCGGCTCCCGGAAAGGTAAGGTTTCTTTCAATTTTGACTGATTATTTTTCTAAATGGGTGGAAGCAGGTTCTTATCACAAGTTCAGAGAATGCAAAGTGGTCGATTTCCTGTGGGAAAATATAATTTGCAGGTTTGGAATACCAAAATAGATAGCATGCGACAATGGGCCACAGTTTATCGGTGCAAAAGTTATAAAGTTCTTCAAAGAACGAAAATAAAGAGAATCACATCCTTACCTTATCATCCGAGTGCCAATGGTCAAGCGGAGTCAACAAACAAAGTGATCATTCAAAACCTCAAGAAAAGGTTGGAAGCAGTATAAGGCAAATGGCTCGAAGAGTTGCTCGTAGGTCTTTAGGCCTACCGAACAATGGCCAAATCAAGTACATGAGAAACTCCTTTTTCCCTCGTGTACGGTGCTGAAGCCCTAATCCCGGTTGAAATGGGCGACCCCACTTTGAGATATTCTCAGGAAAATGAAGAATCGAACGATGAAGCGATTCCAATCAACTTGGAACTACTTTAGGGATGCAAGGACTTGGCGCATGTAAGAATGGCAGCTCAAAAGTTGAGGATGGGGCGATATTACAATCGGAGAGCCAATTTCCATTTTTTCAAAGTAGGAGACATGGTTCTAAGGAATGTAACACAAGATATCCGGGAGCTCAACACGGGAAAGCTAGGTCCAACGTGGGAAGGTCCTTACCGGATTTCAGCTGTCACTGGGAAAGGATCATACGAATTGGAGAACCAGAATGGGGACAAGTTGCCCAGCAACTGGAACGTGGCACACCTCAAAAGATATTATTGCGGATGAACAACACTCAAACAGAAAGTATATGCTGCACTCTTTTTCACTTCATTCAGTTTTTATCCCAATTGGGTTTTTCTGGCAAGGTTTTTAATAAGGCAGCGACATAAAGCATACTACGAAGACATCAACAATAAGATCTTTGATAGCAAGGCAAACGAACAAGCTCCCACTCGGAGACGATTAGGTAATATTTGATTTGATAGCAAATTCCCATCGGGAAGTTAAGTTTGCTACTGAACAGAGGTTACCCGACCGTTCACGGGCACAAACCACCAGAGGACTGTTAGGTATTCTTTCGCTCGATAGCATGAATTCCTAAGGGGAAACAAGATATGTTGTCGAGTGAAGGATTACTTGGCAATTCATTGATGGGACCTACGAATATACAAGACTTCCAGTATTCCAATTTGCATTCTTCGCATTCAAACATTGGGGGGGGGGGATGATATGAGGATACGGCAACAATGACTGCCACGTCAACCGAGAACAAAAATTTGGAAACAAAATGCATCATCGGGACCGGGAACTACGCAACCAGCCCCGTAGAAACAAGTTGTACAAGATAACCACAAGTAATGACAATTTCTTTTCCACATAGCAAAATGCTTATGTAATTTCTGAAAATAGAAGGAATAAAATGAAATCCTTTTGCTTTTATCTTGTTTCTTGTCTGAGCGATTAGCTGATTTTGTCATTTGAAAGATAAACAAATACTTCAAGTGCTAGTGTCGTAATGAACAGGAGACGTCCTCTTCAAGAGCACTGTAAACATAAGAGGGCCTTCTCTTATAAAAACCCTCACGTTAAAGGGTTGGTCCCGGAAGAATTAATGCCCGAAATCCAAAATGCCATCGGGAAAAAATACACCCAAAGCCGCATATGGAAAGGATGCAAAAAGCAAACTTACGCAAAAAATTCATAAAAACCCTCACGTAAAAGGGGTAATACTCGGAACCAAAATGCTTCGAAGAAAAGGCATCCGAGACTACACATAATAAAGTGTGAATTGAACAACATACGCGTAATGCTTGAGCAAATGCAAAAGTTAAAAGCTTACATGGATATTCAAATGAAAGTAAGACTCAAACAATATTTGAACAAAAAATATTTCTTTATTCAGAAGAGCGGGCCAAAACGTTACAAGTACAAAATGAGAAAGGAAAGGAAAAGGTAAACTGCAGCGCCTCCAGGACCAGGAGAAAAAGAAGTATCCGCATTGCCGGGAAGAGTAGGTGGTTCCGGCGATGGCTCAACGCTTTCCCCAGTTTGGTCTTCTGCCACATCACCTTCTGATCCCTCTTCAGTTTCTGAAAATTCGGAACTAGAATCAGAAGAACTGGAGCATCAGACTGCGTCGGGAGTCCATTTTTTGCAGCCACTCAAGCTCTCGGGCCTTAGCAATCTCGGCATTAACATCAATAATACAAGCTTTGGCCTCTTCCAAGGTTTTTCTCCTCATGTGCAGGCCTTGGAGTGCAGGTGTGGATTTTTGAGGGATTAAGTGAATTCCACAGGTGCGGAGTTTTTACCGGCAAAAGTGGTTCCGCGGATGCGGATTTTTTGCCTGCATAAGCGAAATGCCTAGGCAGTGTATATAGTCGAAGTGTCCCGAGATTTTATTAATTTTTTGACTTTGGGAGCTCGAATTAAGGTAATATTTGAAGGAGATTTCACTATATTTCAAGAGGTAATTCACTTTTGATCATTTTTATTCATTAATATTGAATACCCATTGAATTTCCCACCTAGTTTATGTGTTTTTAAGATGGAATTTTGGAAGTAAAGACTAGGGATTCGAGAGTAAGATTTGGGGATTTGAGTGTCGATTTAATTTCGAAATTTGGTTAATTTTGGTATGGTTGGACTCGTAGTTGAATGGATGTTCGATTTTTGTTAATTTTGTCGAATTCCAAGATGTGGGTCCGGGTTGACGACTTTTATTCAAAGAACTTAGCTTTTTCATATGGAATTGATTCCTATAACTTGTGTTGATTGAATCGAGTTGTTTGCGGCTAGATTCGATGCGTTTGGATGCCGAATCGCAAGGCAAGGGCTTGTTGGAGTAGATATTTGCATGGTTTGAGGTAAGTAACACTTTTAAATTTGATTCCTAGGGTATGAATATCTGAAATACGTGTTATGTGATTTGTGTTGATGTGACGCATATGCTAGGTGACGGGCGTGTGGGCATGCTCCGTATTAATTGTGACTTGGTCAATCTCGTGAAACTATGTAGTCACTGAATTTTACTATTACTCATGTTTACTCTATGTGTTAGAGAATTTGAGATGTGATTTATGTTAGAAATCATGTTTAGGCTATGCACTAGTTCTGTTGAGACCCAAAGAGTTCGTTCTTTTGCAGTTATGTACTCATTTGCATTCATTAGTGCATATCATATCTCAGTCTCTATTACCGTACATTGTAACATCATGTATTATAGATTTGGGATGCTTGGCATGAGTGTTGTGAGCCCGAGAGACTGGAGAGATTGATGACTGAGTGAGGCCGAGGGCCTGTTTGTGAGTGATATTGATGGGATCGGGCTGCACGCCGCAGCGGTCACTATTGACTGATGATAGGATCGGGCTGCACGTCGCAGCAGGTATTATTGATTCATGATGGGATCGGGCTGCGTACCGCAGTAGGTTTTGTTAGAGCTTGGGCAGGATCCGCTCCTCCGGAGTCTAACATACCAGCAGTGAGCGCAGGTACCGTATCGGTTCAGCACGTCACTGCTTTTAGCCCAAGGTTAGTCTTATTACTTATTGAGTACATTGGCTCAATTGTACTCATACTACGCTCTGCTCTTCATGTCCAGATCCCGGTACTTATGAGCATGGCGGTTGCTAGCGTTGGAGCTTTATCTATCATAGACTTTTGAGGTAGCTACCTTGGCGTCTGCAGACTTTGAGTCTTCTTCTTTTCAGCTAATTGTAATGTTCTATCTTTCTAGACAGTTTTTAGTATTCATACTATGTTATCAGTTAGATGCTCATGTACTTAGTGACACCCGGATATTTTGGGATATTGTTGTTGAGTCGCGGTATTTTTTTATCAGTTATTTATGAGATTTTACTTTTAAGCTTATTTTATTATGCTTTCAAGTTTAAAGATGCGTGGTTTATTGTGATTTTCGGCTTGCCTAGTAGTGTGATAGGTGCCATCATGACATGTGAGATTTGGGTCGTGACAGTAAATTATTGAAACAATATTTTTGTTGAGATATTCACTTTTGGTTGCTATTGTTGATACTCTTGTACATATTATGGTTGAGCCATGGGATATTTACTGTGAAAATATTATTATTGTTGACTTCTTTGTCAAGTGGTGGTTTTGGGCACTTGAGGTGCGATTTGTAATATGTTGTGATATTGATACGCATGCGGTGGTATAAAGATTGGGGTTGGTACGCACGCAGTGAGATAAGGTGGGCTTGATACGTGTGTTACTAGTAGGGGAACTACTTGAAGCCACATGGTGTGATAAACTATGCTAAAATGCGAGTAGCTATTTTGGAAAAATAATTTTCCAAACTAAATACAAGGCTCCCGCAGTAGTATAAGGAATGATTGTGATTTGACTTATCGGTTCAGCACGTCACTGCTTTTAGCCCAAGGTTAGTCTTATTACTTATTGAGTACATTGGCTCAATTGTACTCATACTACGCTCTGCTCTTCATGTCCAGATCCCGGTACTTATGAGCATGGCGGTTGCTAGCGTTGGAGCTTTATCTATCATAGACTTTTGAGGTAGCTACCTTGGCGTCTGCAGACTTTGAGTCTTCTTCTTTTCAGCTAATTGTAATGTTCTATCTTTCTAGACAGTTTTTAGTATTCATACTATGTTATCAGTTAGATGCTCATGTACTTAGTGACACCCGGATATTTTGGGATATTGTTGTTGAGTCACGGTATTTTTTTATCAGTTATTTATGAGATTTTACTTTTAAGCTTATTTTATTATGCTTTCAAGTTTAAAGATGCGTGGTTTATTGTGATTTTCGGCTTGCCTAGTAGTGTGATAGGTGCCATCATGACATGTGAGATTTGGGTCGTGACAGTAAATTATTGAAACAATATTTTTGTTGAGATATTCACTTTTGGTTGCTATTGTTGATACTCTTGTACATATTATGGTTGAGCCATGGGATATTTACTGTGAAAATATTATTGTTGTTGACTTCTTTGTCAAATGGTGGTTTTGGGCACTTGAGGTGCGATTTGTAATATGTTGTGATATTGATACGCATGCGGTGGTATAAAGATTGGGGTTGGTACGCACGCAGTGAGATAAGGTGGGCTTGATACGTGTGTTACTAGTAGGGGAACTACTTGAAGCCACATGGTGTGATAAACTATGCTAAAATGCGAGTAGCTATTTTGGAAAAATAATTTTCCAAACTAAATACAAGGCTCCCGCAGTAGTATAAGGAATGATTGTGATTTGAGTTGTGAAATGAGGCTACGAGGCGGTACCTCGGTAGTGATTCTTATTGATACAATTCACTTATATCACTTGTGTTTTGGTTGTATCATTTCCTTGGCATTCTTGTTATGTGTTTCTTCCGTGATGTCTTAATTGCCTTAGTTCTAGTGTAGCTATTCTTGTTATATTTCTTCATTGTATCATTTCCATTGTTTTCATTACATACTATACTATACCAGTTCAGTTTCTTTATTTATTCCAGTAGGCTTCATGACCTTACCTCGTCACTACTCTACCGAGGTTAGGCTTGATACTTATTGGGTATCGTTGTAGTGTACTTTTACTAAACTTCTGCATAATTTTTTGTGAGAATCTAGGTACTTCATACCAGGCTAGGCATCGTGAGTTGAGCTTGGATCGGAGACTTCATGGTATAACTGCTGGCATTCGCAGGCCTCAGAGTGGCCCTCTACTTAGTTTCTATTTCATTCTCCTTTTACAGATACTATTTTAAAGAGATGTTTCAGTATACTCCTGTAGAGCTTGTGACTCGGTATTACTAATTTTTGGGTGTTATGTTCAGTTCTATTGCAGAGACTTTTTTTATGATAGCTATTGGTTTAAATTGGATGTTTTATTACTATTTTCGTTAAATTCTTCATGTATGTTAGGCTTACCTAGTCTTAGAGACTAGGTGCCATTACGAAATTGCCGTGACAGTTGCATGATGCAATAGTATTTTGTTTGGATACGATTCCTTGTGGCTACTTCATATGTTTCGATTTTCCTTTATTGGATGGGTTTATAGCTTTATGCTTTTATTGTTATATTTGTCAAACTTGCTCGATAGTTCTCGTATTTGTTTCTCTTTCCATTATTGGGCATATTCAAGTTGTTGCTTGTTTGGTGCACGGATCGTGTCATATGAGGTTCTAGGTAGCATTTAGTGTGGCCTGTATGTCAACCAGCTTGTGCTGGGTGAGACGCGTTATTAGGTCTGGAATTAGTGTAATCAGATTTGTATAAGGTATGTTTGGAAGAAGAATTCCATTAGTCAGATTAGAATTTAGCAATGGTTCTTCTCGGACGAGAGAACTCCATGACTTGTTGATATGGGTGACTATGAGTTTCTACATGTTTATTTCATCATCATCAGTATTGCGAATGATTGGAACAACATTTTAATTGATGTGAGGCATATTACTGGTACCGAGTTTTGTAATGGTAGTTATTGCGGGCAGAAGATATGGCTATGGACATATGAGTTATGTGGCACATCGTGTGGTTACATCTTTGAGTACATTTACGGCTTGATACAACTTGTGGAGATTGATACAAGGCATGAATACAAGAAGCGGATCTTGGAGGGAGTTTTGGATAGTGAAATTTGGTTCAAGGGCTTATGGGTCAAGGTTGAAGGAAACATCTGCTCTCAAGATTGTGCTAATGGGCTTAAATGGATTGAGATGATGTGAGATTACCAATGGGTACATTTATGAAGAGTTTATACCATGGTATGTCAGCTTTGTAACGATTCTTGGCACGTTTGAGGATGAACATATATTTAAGCGGGGGAGAACGTAACGATTCGACTGCCGGTTTTGAGTTCTAGTATTTTGTTCTGCCATTTGAGACCTTTAGTGGCCTCATATGTTGTATTATGACTTCCGAGTATGATTGGATTTGACTTATGAGAGGTTCAGAGGTGGTTTGAAAGAAAATTCTTAATTTGAAAGCTTTAAATTGGAAGAGTTGACCAAGGTTTTATTTTTGAATAAACGGCTTATGAGTCGAGAATTTGATAGTTTCAATAGGTTTATATGGTGATTTTTGAATTGGGCATATGGTCATATTTGGATTCGGAGGTTCCTAGAAGGTTTTGGCCCTATTTGTCGAAAATTAAAAATTTAAAGATTTGGAAAGTTCATAGATTTAATTCATAGTTGACTTTGATCATATCGGACTCCGATTGTTGTTCAGGGACTTGTATAAGGTTGATTTTGTTGAATGGAACTTGTGTGTAAGGATTGGTTATAATTCAAAATGTCTAAGTGTGATTCAGACACATTCGACAAAGTTGTGATGTTCGAAAGTTAAAAAATGAATTTTTTCTTTGATCTTGGTGTGGTGGTTGTTTTTGATGTTTCGAGCATTGGGGTAAGGTTGTAGGAAGTATATGGACTTGTTTGAATGGTTAGATAGGGTCCCGAAGGGTCAAGTGAGTTTCGGGCGATGTTTCGGACAATTTCTTACCAAGTTGGAATTGCTAGTTTTTGCTTGTGTCAGATGTGTATCGCGTTAGCAAGGGTAGTCTCGCGTTCGCGAAGAAGAGAGTGGATAGAAGGAATTTATTCTACGCATTCGTGTAAGGGAATGGTCCACTGGCTTACGCGATCGCGAAGGTTGTTCCGCGAATGCGGAGAAGGTTTTGGTTGGGGCTGGATTGCTCTACGTGTTCGCAAAGAAGATTATGCGAACATGAATTTAAGAGTGGAAAGAGATTGTGCATTGGGAACACGATGATTTGGACACGTTCGCGAAGCAGGGTTTGACTGGCAGTATATATAGCTGGTTTTCGGGATTTGTAAGCTCATTTTCTCCATTTTTGAATTATAGTCTTAGAGAGGGGAGATATTTTCAAGGAGAGTTTCATACAAGGAAAGAGGGTAAGTGATATCTACTTATTTGTGATTATATTTCAAGAATATACATGGATCTTTAACACCTAAAACATGGAATTTTAAAGTAAAACTTGAGGTTTTTGTCTACAACCTAAGAGAGTGTATTTTGGGGATTTGGCCACCAATTTTGACCCGTATTTGGAAACTAATTATATATTTGAAGAAGATTATGTATCATCGAGATTTGGTTTTGGATTTGGGGCATGCGTACTCGGGTTAACTTTTGTTGAACTTTTGGGACTTCATCAAAAATAGAAGCTTTATTGACTGAGTTTACTTCCTATGGCATTGGTTGACTTCTTGGATGATGTTTGGTGAGATTTGAGACTATTAGAGGTGATTAGTCAAGGAAAAGCGGTTGTGGAGCTTTGGACTAGCCCAGATGATTTAAGTATCTTGCCTAGCATTGGTTTGAGGGAATTTGTCCTAATAAACGATATTATTTGCTACATGCAGGGGTGATGTATATGCGAGGGGACGAGCATATATGCATGTGCCATGGTTATTCATGCTCGGAATAGAGTTTAGAATACTTTATGTCTTGTTTCATTGTATGTTCTACTTGTTCTTATTTTATTTGATTGAATGACTACATGAGAACAATAAACAATGTTAGAGATAATATTTAGGTTAATGATACCTTATTTTGAGAATGATGAGCTATTCTTGAGGTTGTTGATGTGTTTGATTTGGCCGTAGTCATATATTATGAACACACATCCGTACTTATTATTCTTCTGATATGCCTTAATTTGTTGTATGACCACTTGAGTCCCCTCATTCATATTAGAGATCATGTTTAGGTCTTTGAAGCTTAATTGGACATAATGATCATTTGATGGGTAGATTACATATTGGAATTGCAATCATACATTATACACATGCACATATCATGTATATAGATCATCTCATATTCATATGCATATACATTTGCATATGGTTCTTTGTTATAGACTGAGATTATGACACATGAGTTGTCCATGCAGTTTGGATAATTATGCCACAACGTTTCTACCGTGCAGTTATTGTAATATTGTTATTGTTATGGAATGAAGTTTCTACTGTGAGCACATAATTTTTGATCATATTTAAATTTTTACCACCTTTTTAGTGTTTAAATATTTGTGTTTGATTTCGGTATTTTACCCTCCATTTTACTTTTTAGTAGGTTTATTTGATAAAATTAAAATCACACAAAAAGAGTCACATTTTTAGATATTAGATGTGTTTCATTTGCAAAAGAAAAGAAAAATTCAAAAAAAAAATATGTTCTCTTTTAAGAGATACTTTAGATAATATTTCATCCTTGTATTTTTCTTTATTCGTCTTAAAAAAAAGAATTTGAAAATGAAATAAAAAACAAGAACCAATTAGAAATGGCCAAGTTGCAAAGATTCTTTTTTACTAACAAACTTTACACTTGTACATGAATTTCTTGCTCTCCAATTCTCTTTTCCCCTCACCCGATGCGTGGCCATTTCACTACAGGGAGACGGAGAGGATCGAACAAAAATAAGAAAAGAAAACGCTAAGAGCAAAAACAGTAGCTGAGCCCTCTCTTCTTCCTCACCACACACTCATCTTCTTCCCCTCTCATTTCCACCATTAACGCCAAGCTCCTTCCTCAAAATTGCCCAAAAAACTCCAATAAATACCACCAAAATCCCAGCAAAAAGCAGGCCAAAAACGATTGAAAACAACCACCATTGTCAGATCTAAAACTCGAGTTGAAACCATCCCCCAAAACTATGTAAATCTTCATTAAAGTAGCCCTTTAAACACCTTGAATCACCCCAAAATGTCACCCAAAAGGCCAAAACCACTCCGAAAACGTGCTGAAAACAGTCCCAAAACTCAGCCCCAAAATCCCCAAAAACAACCCCAAAACTCAGCAACTTCAGCCTTGGAAGCACCTCAATAACCAGCAATGTACTGCCTTTGAAAACCAGTCCGAACCTGACGAGCTCAAAACACACACCTAAATATGCTCGCTAGTCAAAGATAGTATGGAAAATTATCGTATCCACAGGGATTGGTTAAAGATATGCACGGATTCGATTAAGTCTCAACCTCACAATATGAACCAATTTATGCTCGGTGAAGATATGCACGGATTCGTAGTGAGCTGGTTTTAGGAGAACCTATTTCGATTATCCTCCTAACTAGATCTAAACAATAATTCAACTAGCCTCTTTCGATAACTAAGAAGAATCAATGAATTCAACCAAAAAGATGATGCAAAAACATCACAAGTTATGCCTCTCTCGATTACATGAACATGTGAATATAGATGCAATAATTAAAATACCAAAAATAATTCAATACATAAAAACTAGAGTTAATATATACAAACAATCATCAAAATACCAAATCAATCAATCCCTAAAGAGAACTACCCATAGATATGGAGTAATTCATCTCAAATATAAAGAAAAGCATTAAACAATCCAAACTCTTGTCTTGAGTGAGGATTGAATGATGAATCCATTGTGCTTTGGCTTCTCCACCTTCTCTCTAGCCTTTTTAGGTCTTAGCTTTGTCAAAAGTCCAGAAAATACCGCTTTCCCATGTATTTATATCAAGTAGGGTCGGGCCCAAATAAAATCACCATTTCCTAGCTGAAATAGGAAAACTTGCAAACTTGTTGTATTTCATGCGTCGCACTGTGCGTAGCAGGGCGCGTAGAATTAGTGCTTTTTTCTGACATACCCCAAATCCAGTCTCTGAAGTTTGCTATTTTCTGACAGATTTCTGCACTGTGCGTAGCAGGGTGTGTAGCATCAGTGAATTTTTTCAGCAGATTATTCTTCCTTAAATTTTGACGCCCAGAAGTGATCCTCGACCCCCGAACACTGTTCTGGCTTATTCTTTTAGGCTTTTACTTAGACTTTAGAGTTCGAATTAGTTCCATAACATCTACATAGCTCGAAATCACTCCTACAAGAAATAAAACACACAATTAGTGCAAAACACTAGTAATTAACACTCAAACTCAATTAAAGTGCAGTACATTAGAGTGCAATAAGCGACTAAAATACAAGATTATAGCCTATCATCAGAACCCAGCTAAAACATAGCCCAAAACCCCATGGAAAACAGGCTCGAACCAGCCATGTAAACCTCCTTCCTCCTCCGCTTTGGTTCGTCGAGTTAAAACGAGGTTTGGGAATTTGTCTTGTCTTGCTCGAGGTTGCTGTTTCCGTTTGAAGTTCGTCGGCGAAGGTTCGCAGTCTCTATTCGAAGCTTTGGTTAAAAGTTTTCACTGCTTTTGAGTTTCAAAATGGTTGGCATCAGATTTCACAATATAAAGGTCCATATTTTATTTTACGTTTTCAATAATATTGTTGCTTTTGTCTAGTTCTCCTTAATTATATGTTCTACTGTTCTCTTGACTTGTTAGTCCTTTTGGTTTACTTAAATTTTTTACTGCTTTTTGTTTATTCGTTTGATGTGAAATTAGTTTAATGCCCACGTACTGTTGAGCTTAGCTTAATTAAATGTTTGAGTGAACATGTGTGATATTTGTGCTTTATTTAATCATTTCCATAGTTTTCTGTTTTTTAATTCTAGTATTACTTTGCATCTTTGAGATTTAAATAATATTGATAATGGAAGAGAAAATGAGCTTTGAGATTAAGTTTCATCAGTTTAATTTCATACGCTACGCTGGACATTCTTGTTATAGAACAGCACGATGAATGATTTATTAGTTTCTTTCATCACTGTTACCATGACTAGTTCTAAGAATTAATTACAGTTTTTGACTTATCTTTGGATAGTAATTTACACATAATTGATCTAAATCATGTTAGCTAAACCTTTCACCTCTTTCACCATTTCATATTCATAATTCATAGACCTCACAACAATCCCAAATTAGCTTAGGAAAATAACTCATAAATACGTTAGTATGCTTTTAGGCACGTTCTTAATCAAATCATCATCATCATTACATGTTCGCGTGACATAATTACGATTTCTAAAATTAAAACTAAGGAATGCGTTCGAGTAACTTTGGGTATAACAATCTTAATAATTAATTGTTATTAATTGTGTACACGTACGCATGACATGATTTTTACATACCAAACAAACGAATACACGCACATGGTTCGTTTTAAGATAATTTCATAATTATAATGATCAATTAATTTAAAAGCGGTAAAAGGTAAAATATGCACAAAGGTTTCAAACATGTAATAGTCAAATAGTTAAGCCGAGTATAATTATAAAGCGATCATGACACGGACTCGGGAGTGCCTTAACCCTTCTCTCGGATTAACATAATTTCTTACCCGGTCTTCTGTATTTTCGCAGACTTAAACAAAGTCAGTTTTACTTGAATTGGTATTTTAAAATAAATAGTGACTTGGGATACCTAAATAATTATTTCAAGTGGCGACTCTTAAGTAAAATAATCCCTTTTTAATAGTGTCACTTAAAGTAAAAATAACTTCTTTCCCCGAAAAAGGAGGTGTGACATCTACCCTGCAGCATGTTGATATGGATCCATCCCTCTAGGGACACCCTCTCATGTTTCTCTCTTAATGGTATACACGGAGACTGTGAGAAACCGGCATATTTCTGGTTAATTGTGATGTGGGATCCGATATGATGAGTTATTAAGTATAAAGTTGTAAACTTTTATTATTCAAATGAATCCTTTGTGCATATTCATGCATTTTACATGCTTTATTTATGCATATCTTCTATATATGCTAGTTGATGCATTTTATATATGCAGAGGACTTGTTAGTGAGTTGTTGGACACATGGAAGGTGTCAGATTGGGGTAAAGAGACAATCATTATCATACGTTGGAGTGTTGGACTCATGTAAAGGTCTTAATATAGATGGCATTTGGCAATTGATACGGAATCAGATGATTGTCATGGATAGACTACTTATATTCATATTGAAGTATTTGAGTAAATGCCTTTTGGTACTCATTTGTATGCAGAATTGGTGCATGTTGTATATGTTTTGACCTATTTAATTGAAAAATAAGCTTATTACGTCTTCTTAAATTGTGCACCTTTATTATCAATATCAATTGTTCTATAACTATTTTTTATTATCAATATCAATTGTTCTATAACTATTTCGTTGGAAGTTTTTATGTATTATACATGTTATTTAGCTGCACATGTTATTTAAAGTGGGTATCGTTTGACTTAAAAACCTCATCAATACTTTACTAAGGTTAGTCAAGATACTTATCGAGTACATGGGGTCGGTTGTACTCGTACTACACTTCTACGCCTTGCGTGTAGATCTTGGAGCTGAGCTGATATGGACAATGAAGTCTAGCATTAAAGATGTACTAGCGTTCCAGATACAAGCTACTACTTGTTCGTGGTTGTTTGAATTATATTCCTCTTTATGTATATCTCAAACAAATGATGTAATATTTCTTTATAGTAGAATTATATTCATATTCTTATTCTTATTTGACTTGTACTACCAGTCTTTATGATAGTTGTATTTAATTTTCAAAATCTTATTTACTATTTATTGATGATTATCTATTCGAGTTATGTTATATGTTAGTTGGCTTACCTAGCAGGTTGAGTTAGGTGCCATGAACTTGGTGGGATTTTGTATTGTGACAAAAACCCATCGTGCCATAATATCAATCCGATCATAATGTCCTGATGTACCGTAGTCATGTCAATTCGTATCAAGAACTCATATCCAAGTATGTATGCATATGCTCAAGAGATAATAAATAAGATGCACAAGGACATGATAAATAGAGATGTGGATGTATTCATAATATAAAGTATGACTACGGCTAAAACAAGTACATCAACATCTATAGAGTAGCCCATCATGTCCAAAAAAGATGTCATAAGACTAAACATGATTTCTAGCAAGAACAAATAGGCTAACATAGTCATATAATCAAATAAAACATAAGTCAAGAAGTACACACAACCAAACGATAAAGAAGTCTAAAACTACCCCAAACATGGAATAGCCTTGGTTTACGTATATAAGCTCGTCACCTCGCATATACGTCACTCTCAAATCACGTAGCATGTAACACATAAGTCCATTTTGAAACCTTCTTCAAGAATCGCTAAAACCCTCAAATATCACTTTTCCCTTGAAATTCTCCTCCAAATGACCCAAATATATCAAAACAACACTCAAAGAAGTCAATCAATGCTTTATGAATCAATTCTAATCTAAAAGCTTCAGTATGTAATGAATTAGAAAAAATCAGTAAAAGTCAACTCAAATTCACATACCCGGAAACCAAAATTGAATATAATATCTGGTCACCCATGACCTCCCAAGTCCAAAAATATACTTTGTTTCTAAATTCAACCTCAAATCGATGTTCAAAACCTGTAATGACACGACCGTCATTTTGTGTATTTGAACCTCGTTCCCCTATTTGATGCTTTTCGTATGTTTATTTTTTATTGTGACTTGCGGGAGCATTTGGTTTTGTTTCAGGAAGGGTTGAGAGTGATTACGGACACTTAGTCTCATTTGGAAGCTTAAGTTGCTAGAATTGACCAAAGTTTGACTTCTGAATAAACGACCTCGGATTGGTGATTTGATGATTTCAATGGGTAAGTATGGTAATTGTGAACTTAGGTATATGTTCAGATTTGAATTCGGAGGTTCCTATGAGGATTTGGCTCTATTTACCGAAAGTTAGAAATTTGAAGGTATGGAGAGATAATAGGTTTGACTGAGAGTTGACTTTGATGTTATCGAAATCCGACTGGTGTCTTGGGACCTTTGTTAGGTTCATTTAATTGATTGGGACTTGTGTTCAGAATTTGGTTTGAATTCGGAATGTTTAGGCATGATGAAGACATGTTTGGAAAAATTAGAAAGTTTTAAAATTAAGAGATTGATTTTGATTATTGATTCTTTGTTTTGATATTATTTGTGGTATTTTGAGCATTTAGATAGGTGTGGATAGGATATTAGGAATTGTTGGTATAATTGGACGGAGGCCCAGGGTGCTCGGTTGCGTTTTAGTATGGTTTAGGATCATTTAGGAATGGTTTGGCAGTTCTAGTTCAGGTGCATCGCACCTACAGAGGCTTGAGCGCAGGTGCGATGTCGCACTTGCGATGGGACTGTCGTATTTGCAATGTTTGTGTAGTTTAGGGATTGGACACATCTATAGAACAAGGAGCGGAGGTGCGAAGTTTCCCCTACGAAGAATTTGGTCGCAGGTGTGAGGGCCAGGCCTGGAGATGTGAGGACTGCATGGGCGAAGTTTGTTGTGCAGATGCGCTACCGCGCCTACAAAGGTTTTGTGCACTTGCGAGATGGCAGAACCGATTGGAGAGTCGCAGGCCAATGAAGGGAAACTCACAGATGCGAGCTAGCTGTCACGAAAGCAATATTTTTTACTGCAAATGCGTAATGATTGGTAGTGTGTTATAATTTGAGGGTTAGCTCATTTTTCATAATTTGGAGTTTTGGAGCTCGTAAGAGGAAATTTTGAAAGAGATTTTCACTTGTACTTTGAGGGTAGGTTATTTATATTTGATTTTTGATTATATATCTTGTTTTCCCATGGATACACTTAGATTATGAAATTTGAAAGAGAAATTTTGAGGTTATTGTCTACAATTTAAGAGAGTGTAATTTGGGGGGAGGGGGAGGAGGGGGGAGGGTTGTACTAATTTGGACGTAGTTTTGGAATCTAATCAGATATTTGGACTCGTGGGGTTATAGATAGTTAGGATCTATCCCTTGACATGGGTTTTGACCATGTAGTCCTAGGTTGACTTTTGTTGACTATTGGAGATTTGATTAAAGATTGAAACTTTATTATTTGGAATTAATTTGTATGGCTTTTTTTGATGTTATTTTGTTCTATATAATTAGATTCGAGTCATTTGGATGCTGATTTGAGAGGTAGAGCTATTTTGGAGGATTGAAGCTTACCGAGTGGAGTTAAGTCTCTTGTCTATCCTTGTAAGAGGGAATTCGTCCCATATGTGATATATTTGCTACTTCTTGCTCGATTTAATAGCCATATATATGCGAGGTGATGAGCGAATATGTGTAGCTAGGTTATGACCGTATCTGGTAGTGTTAGCTTGAGTTATGCCTTGTTTGGATTATGTGATGTTATAATCCATATTTCATCTGATTCTATAACTACGTGATAATTTATAATTATGATTTAGGAGCATATTTTAGGTCATAGATTATTGAACTGGGAATAAAGAATTGTTTTGTCATGTTGAGCTTTATTACTAATACGTAGTCATACAATTGTCTTATTTTCTCCATGATTCAGTGGTTATACAGCTTAACAGACGTTAAGTAATACGATTAAACTTGTGCATGCGTTAATAGCCAATTGAGTTATTGTGATAAATTGAATTACATGATTAGCCATACCAATCTTTTAGCCATACGAGCTTTTATCCATATTCTAATTGTTTTGTCGGATGCTTTTTATTATATTATTCTATACACATATATATGAGTGGAGTATTGGTTGTTGTGGAAAGTTGAGGATTTTGGCACTATGGACACTTTGAACGGATGTTGATTATTTGATATTGATCATTAATTGTAAAACGACCAATACTTGGATATGGATATGTTCTTCTAAAGTCAGGTTATTACCCATGTTACTTTAGGCTCTGTGAGCATAGGGATCCGGATTCTTTATGCATGGTTGGACGCCTTGCATGTGTCGGGCACATGGATTTATCCTGTGAGTGTATATATATATATTTTGGTGTTCAGAGAGAGAGAGAGAGAGAGAGAGATGCACAGACATTGACTGATGCAACAATTTTATATAATTGTTGTTGGCATGTATTATGTCTTGATGTGAGGACTGAGGTGTTGATATCTCATTTGATCTCTTTATCTATAAAGTATGCCTAAATTCTATGTGATCTATGTTTTTGTTAGCTTTCACACTCATTTTATGATGCCATGTTTTAATCCGTATCTTATTTATGCTCCCATCTAATTATTGGATTGTTAGTGAGTGTCATGTCAATCCCTTGCCCCTACTTCTTCGATGCTAGACTTGATATTTACTCGGTACCATAGTTTTGTACTCATACTATACATCTGCCTATTTTGTTCAGGTTCTGAGGCTGGTATTTGTGGTGTTCATCTGACAGAGTAGGAGATCTAGTGCAGACTTTGTGGTGAGCTGCTTAACTTGACCCAATTCGTAGCACATAGAGACTCTCTCCATACTTATCTTTTCCTTCTATCTATTTCTTTCATACAGACATTCTTGCTTAGTTAGCACTCTTTATCCTTGTTAGATGCTTGTGATAGTTGTGACACTAGGTTTTGGGCAGTTTATATAGTTATGCTCATTTTTAGACCCTTTCTCAAATATTTGCATTTATGATATTGGTTTTGAGACTATTTCCGCTTTCATGTTATTATCATAATTTTGTTAAAGGTATAATAATCTACTTTCGTTATTGATTGACTGAGTGTGGCTTGCCTAGTGAGCGGGTTATGAGCCATCACAATCTTTGGTGGGATTTTGTATCGTGACAAGTTGGTCATAGAGTTTTAGGTTCTAAGGATCTCACGAATCACGATCATGCATAGTAGAGTCTTGTGGATTGATACAGAGACGTCAGTATCTATTTGTGAATGGCAATAGGGATTTAGGAAACTTTTCCTTTATTGATTCCTCATCGTGCGTTGATTATTGTCTAAGTCTAAATATTTCTCTTCTATTCTCTCACAGATGGTGCCGAAAAGGTAGTAGAACCATACGTAGCCGGAAGAGGCAGGGCCCAAGGTAGAGCCAACGCTCCCGCTAGGGGCCGCACTGTCACAGCTAAAGGTAGAGTATCCACCGAGGCTAGTGGCCATGCTAGGGCAGTAGCAGTAGACCTACCTGTGAATCAGGTGGAGGATCAATTTATATATGAGCATGTTGGGGCTCCAATGCACACCTATCATCCAGAGAACTTCGTTGTTGAACCAGTAATTCAGGAGGCCATGGCTAAGATGGTTAGCTTTATTGATGAATTGACCAATGGTGGAGTGGTTCTAGTTGTCTCAGGCACATCTTAGGTTGGAAGGGGAGCTTAGACCCCGGTCACTAGTACTCTTGAGTAGCTTATTAAAATTCTCCTCCAAATGACCCAAATATATAAAAACAACACACAAAGAAGTCAACCAAAGATTTAGGACTCTTTTCCAATCTAAAAAGCTTCAATATTACATGAATTTAGAAAGAAATAGTAAAAGTCAACCCAAATCAACATATCCGAAAACCAAAATTTAATATAATATCAGGTCACCCATGACCTCCCAAGTCCAAATATATTTTGTTTCCAAATTCAACCTCAAATCGATGTTCAAAACTAGTAACGACCCGACCAGTCATTTTGTGTATTTGAACCTAATTCCCCGATTTGATGCTTCTTGTATGTTTATTTTTTGTTTGTGACTTGTGGAGATGTTTGGTTTAGTTTCGGGAAGGGTTGAGAGTGATTAGGGACACTTAGTGTCATTTTGGAAGCTTATGTTGCCAAAGTTGACCAAAGTTTAATTTTTGAATAAATCACCTCATATTGGTGATTTGATGATTCAAATGGGCACATATGGTGATTATGGACTTAGGCATATATTCAGATTTGGATTTGGAGGTTCCTAGGAGATTTTGGCTCTATTTACCGAAAATTATTAATTTGAAGGTTTGGGGAGTTTATAGATTTAACCGGGAGTTGATTTTTATGTTGTGTGAATCCGATTGGTGTATTGGGACCCTGGATAGGTTCATTTAGTTGATTGGAACTTGTGTACAAAGTTTGGTTGGAATCCAGAGTTTTTAGGCATGATGCAACCATGTTTGGCGAAGTTAGAAAGTTTTAAAATTAAGAGATTGATTTTGATCGTCGATTATTTGTTTTGATGTTACTTGTGGTGTTTTGAGCATTTGGATAAGTGTGGATAGGATTTTAGGACTTGTTGGTATATTTGGATGGGGACTCGGGTGTGTTCCAGTATGGTTTAGGATAATTTAGGAATGGTTTGGCAGTTCTGGTTCAGGTGCATCGCACCTGCGGAGGCTTGAGCGCAAGTGCGATGTTGCACTAATGATGGGACTGTCGCATTTGCGATGTTCGTGTGGTCTTGGGATTGGATTCATATATAGAAGAAGGAGCGCATGTGCGAAGTCGCACCTGTGAAGTATTTGGTCGCTGGTGCGAGGTACAAGTTTGGAGACGCATGGGTGAGGTTTTTGTGCAGATGCGCTACAGTGCCTGCAAAGGTTTTGTTCTCCTGCGAGATGGCAAAAGAGATTGGAGAGTCATAGGTGCAAGGTTTGGCCAGAAGGGAAGCTCGCATATGCGAGCTTGCTATCATGGAAGCAACATTTTTTACCGCAGATAGTCAAGATTTATCACTTGACTAAGGTTTTGACCATGTGGGCCCTTGACTTTTGTTGACTATTGGAGATTTGATTAAAGATTGAAACTTTATTATTTGGAATTAATTCTTACTGCTTTGTTTGACGTTATTTTGTTGTATTTAACTAAATTAGAGTCGTTTGGATGCTGATTTGAGAGGTAAGACTATTTTGGAGGATTGAAGCTTGTTGCTCCCAAAACACGCAAGTCTACGTGGTTGTACAAGTAATATAGGATTATAAGTCCAGATATCGTACCTACATAGACTTGTGATTAACTATTTACTAATTAAACTAAGACAATTAATCTATTCAAGCGATTATCTAAAGCACGAATATTTAACTAAAACTAATCTTGAGTAGCAAACCTAGCGATTACAGAAAACAAGTCGGCAATCTTAGAGACGAATTCAATGGGAGAAAATATTATAGAGCTATGGGTTGGCTAACAATCCCGTTGAGTTTTCTACTTGAATTGTCTAATTAATTTATCTGGTTTATTAGTTGACAGTGTTAATATTACTCGTAGTATTCACCCAAAGTACTACTCGCCTATTCAAGCTAACATAACGCTTATATTCCTATGGAATTAGGATTAACAAGAACACATTAATAATTCTCGTATTATAACCAAGCGGGGATTAGGGGTACCGTATCCTAACCGCAAATTCGTTCCCAGTATTCAGGTTCAAGATCTAGCTCTACTTAATCTTATACGCAATCTAGAATCCCCTCTCCAGAGTTCAATCCTAGATTCGTATTCAATTGGTGATCAAGCAATCAAATAATTAAGTGCAAGATTGAATAAATAAACCAATACGATAAAATAATAAGAACAATTCAAGCTTCAAACTACAACGTTCATGTAGTACCCCACAATTCTGGAACGAATAAACTATAAAGTCTAACGAAGATAAGAGAAGAAAAACTAGTTAGAAGCCTCCTCCCAAATGTGGTTTGTGTTATCGTCCTTTTCTTACCTCCAAAATTGACCAACCCCTTTAATAATCACGTTTATAGGGTAGGCTAGGAGTCTCCAAGTCCAAAACCGAGTATAAAATAACTTATTCACGGACTGGGGACCAGGCCTTTGAGGAGGCGAGGCCTGGTCTGTAGCCTGGTGGACTGGGTTTTAGAGCAGGTGAGGCCTATTTTCGTACTTTTTTCTTGTGTCTTCAACATATTTTTGTGCAACTTTCATTCCTTTATGTATTCCCATAGTCCTACACATAAACATAAATCAATTAAGCTTAAACATCGCACAATTAATCACTAAAGCACTGAAATATAAGGTAAGTAGTGCACTAAAAATATACATTTATAGCCAAACATCAACCGGGTATAGTTAAGTCTCTTGTCTATTCTTGTGAGAGGGAATTCTCCCCATAGGTGATCTTTTTTTTACATGTTGTTCGATTTAGTACCCACGTATATGCGAGGTGGTGAGCGTATATGCAGTAGCTATATTATGACGGTATCCTATAGTGTTGGCTTGAGTTCTGCCTTATTTCGATTATGTGAAATTATAATCCATGTTTCAATTAATTGTATAACTATGTGAAAATTTATAATTATGATTTAGGAGCATGATTTAGGTTATGAATTGTTGAATTGAGATTAAACAATTATTTTGTTATGTTGAGGTTTATTACTAATTTGTAGTCATACAATTGTCTTATTTGCTCCATGATTCGATGGTTATACGGCTTAACGGACTCATGTTAAGTAATATGATTAAACTCGTGCATTCTTTAATAGCTAATTGAGCCAGTGTGATAAATTAAATTACATGATTAGCCATAATCATCTTTTGTCCATATGAGCTTTTATCTGCATTCTTATTGTTATGTCTGATACTTCTTTTTTATATTATTTTATACACATATGCATGAGTGGATAATGGGTTATTGTGAAAAGTTTAGGATTTTGGCACTATGGACACTTTGAGAAGATTATAATTATTAGTTAATTATCATTAATTGTAAAATGATCAATACTTGGATATGGATCCGTCCCTCCGAATTCACGTTATTACTCATGCTACTTTGGGCCCTGTGAGCATAGGCATCTGGAGTTTCATTGCATGGTTGGACGCGTAGCCTGTGTCAGGCACATAAATATTTCCCGTGAGGTGTTGAGAAAGGATCCTGAGCATGCGCGCACACACACATGCACACACATTGACTCATGCAACAAGTTTATATAAATGTTGTTGACATATATTATGTTTTGATGTAAGGAATGAGGTGTTGATATCTCATTTGATCTCCTTTATCTATAAAGTATGCCTAAATACCATACAATCTGTGTTTTTTAGCTTTCGCACTCATTTTATGATGCCATGCTTTATTCCGTATCGTATTTTATGATGCCATGCTTTATACTCATACTATACATCTGCATATTTTGTGTAGGTTCTGAGGCTGGTACTTGTGGTGTTCATCCGGCAGAGTAGGAGATCTAGTGGAGACTTTGTAGTGAGCTGCTTTACTTGAACCAATTCGTAGCACATAGAGTCCTTCTCCCTACATATCTTTTCCGTCTATCTATTTCTCTCAGACATACATTGTTGCTCAGTTAGCACTCTTTATCCTTGTTAGATGCTTGTGATAGTTGTGACACCAGATTTTGGGCAATGTAGACAGTTGTGGTCGTGTTAGAACCTTTCTCAAATATTTGCATTTATGATATTGGTTTTGAGACTATTTCTGCTTTCATGTTATTATCATAATTTTGTTAAAGGCTTAATAATTGTTACGACCCCAAATTCCCTCCGCAGGATACCGTAGAGACTAGGTAAGCCTAATTAAGTATGCGAAATAACTGAAATATTAAGCCAAATCTCAAAATATCAACATCTGTAATAAACAAAAACTACAATTCCAATATAACAACTCCCAAAATCCGGTAGATATGAGTCGCATGCTTTAAAGAGAAACACTAAATATCCCTATACATCAGAGTCTAATGAAGATAAGGAAACAACAAAATAAAGATAGAGGGGGACTCCGAGGTCTGCGGACGCTAGAAAATGTACCTTGAAGTCTCCACATACAAACTAGCTCACTGGTACCTGGTCTGGTAGGCAGTACCTGGATATACACAAAAGATGTACAGAAGCGTAGTATGAGTAAACCACAACGAGACCCAGTAAGTTCCGTACCTAACATCGGTAGAGTAGTGACGAGGTCAGGGCAGGCCCTACTGAAAATAATAAGAAACAAGGCAGAAGATATAATAATATAATGAAATGACAGAGAAGAGAAACAATGTGAATTTACCAAAAGTAAAAACATAGAAACAAGGAAGACAAGTACAACACGAAAGGAAAGGCAAATCTTTCAAGCTAAGGAACAACAACAACAATGACAACAATACAACAAATAGAGAAAATCAACAGGGGCACTCCCGATGTACCGTCTCGTAGTCTCAAAAGTAAATATCTCACAATCTTTCCTTATATCACCGCGAGAGCCTTTATTGTTTGTTTTGAAAATTAGTTTTCCGAAATAGCATCCCGCATTTTAGCCAACCTTATCACACCGCATGACTTCTAGTAGTTCCCCTACTAGCCACGCGTATCAAGCCCACCTTATCTCACCGCATGCGTTTCAACACCCAGATCTTATACCACCGCATGCGTATCAATAATCACAACGGCACGGTAGAAACCTCGTGCAAACAAAAACAACCGCACGGCAGAAACATCGTGCAACAACCAAATGTTGCAACCAGTCATCTCAGCAATAAATCACGGAAACCAAACATAACAACTGAAAGAATGATATTTTAAGAATAGCAATTTCAAATAAAGAATCCCACAGCTAAACAAGAAACATGAAATCAAGAAAGTAGGTAATTCAACTAAATATATAATGCAAGTTGCAAATAAGAGAAAAGACACGTAGGCAGGTGAAATTAGGCTAAACATGATGACTATACATGCTAAAGTAACTCAGTTAAGGCATATAATGTAAACTACTTAAATAAAATAAGAATTTCAACATTTAGCCTGTGTACGCACTCGTCACCTCGCGTACACGGCCCTCACATATCACAAATTGTCACAACAATACCAAATCCCAAGGGGATTTCCTGCACACATGGATAGACAAATCATTTACCTCAAATCTCGCCCAATCAATCGATAAGAAGACCTTTCCCTTGATTTTTTAACTCCGATCGGCTCGAATATAGCCAAACCATTTTATACTATAAATATAACTCTAGGAAACTAATTTATATAACGAAATTATGACTTTAGCAAAGAATTAAAAAATCATTCCAAAAAGTCCCCCCGGGCCCATACATCAGAACCCGACCAAAATTACAAAAACCGAAGACCCATTCAATATCGAGTCCAACCATACAAGAATTACTCAAATCCGACCTCAAATCGCCTTTGAAATCCCTAATTTTTAGCCTAAGAAGTTTTCTCAAATTTCCCCAATTTTCTAATTAAAAACACTAATTAAACCCGGCCAAATGCTCACTTTTGCGAGTCCGCACCTGCGGCCAACCCCACCGCAGATGCGATGACACCAGAAGCTGGGAGCTTCAGCACTTGCACAAATCCAAAATTTGTTCCGAATTAAATTCGAATCACGCCCGGGGCCCCGTTCGAATATACCAAAAAGTCCTAAAATATCATACGAACATAGTCAAGCCTTAAAATCACATCAAGCAATGCTAAAAATATGAATTACGCATCGATTCAAGCCTAATAAACTTTAGAACTTCGAACTTCTACATCCGATGCCAAAACCTAACAAATCAAGTCTGATTGACCTCAAATTTTGCACACAAGTCACAATTAACATTACAGACCTACGTCAACTTTCAGAATCAGAATCCGACCCCGATATCAAAAAGTCCATTCCCGGTCAAACTTTTCAAAAATCATCCAACTTTCCAACTTTCGCCAATTAATGCCGAAGTGACCTACGGATATCGAAATCAATATCCGAAGACTCTCCTAAGATCGAAATTACCATACGGAGCTATTGGAAACGTCAAAATTCTATTCCGGGGTAATCTTTAAACAAATCAAACTACGGTCGACTCCTACGACTTAAACTTCCAATTTAGGGACTATGTGTCCCATTTTCACTCTAAAACTCTCCCGAATCCGACAGCAAGCACCCCGAAAAGTTAAGTAGCCATAAAATGAGATATAGGGAGCAATAAATAGTGGATCGAGGCTAATACTCTCAAAATAACCGTCTGGGTCGTTACAATAATCTACTTTCATTATTGATTGATTGAGTGTGGCTTGCCTAGCGAGCCAGTTAGGAATCATTATGACCTTTCGTGGGATTTTGGGTCATGATATGTTGGTCTCAGAAATAAAGAAATTAGTGAAATTGGGTCATGAAGATCCGTAGTTAGTGAAATTAGATGAAGGAATCAGAAACAAAGAAATTACTGCATTCACTCTAAGAAGTGATGGAGTTTTGAAGTAGAATGATCGGTTATGTGTGGCAAATATAGATGCTCTTAGAAAGGCCATAATAGAAGAAGCTCAGAGCTAGAGATACTCTATCCACCCAGGTACTACCAAAATGTATTTGGACTTGAAAGTGTTGTATTTGTGGAAAGGCATGAAGAAGCAAGTAACAGATCATGTGGCCAAATATTTGAATTGCCAGCAAGTCATAGCCTAGCACCAGAGGTCTGGTGGCCTAGCTCAGGATATAGAGATACCACATTCGAAATGAGAGATGATTAATATGGATTTCGTAGTAGGTCTGGTTCACACATACCATAAGCATGAGTCAATTTGGATTATGGTAGACCGACTCACAAAGTCCGCCCATTTCCTACCAGTAAAGACAAAAGATTAGTAGAGCAGTATGCGCAATTGTACATCAAAGAAATAGTCAGATTGCATGGTACTTTAGTTTCAATCATATCTAACAAAGGCCCTCGATTCATGGTGCATGTTTGGAAAGCATTTCAAAAAAGATTAAGCACCAAGGTCAATTTGAGCACCTCTTTCCATCCAATACCCGCTTTCATGTTATTATCAAAATTTGTTAAATGCTTAATAATTTATTTTTGTTATTGATTGTGCAACATCCCGACTGTTCGTTTCGAGAATTAGCATTCCTTTTGGTGGTTTAAGGTCTTGAGTAGCTAAATACGGTGTGTTATGACTTGCGTGTATTGCCAGTTTTGGTTTTCGAGTGGTTCGGGATTGATTTGGAAGAATGATTCTCAAACAAGAGTTGACCAAATTTGGCTTTTGTGTATTTGACCTGGAATTGAAGTTTTATGGTTTCGTTAGGTCCGGATAGTAATTTTGGACGTGGGATTATGCTCGGATTTGCAACTGGATGTTTCTAGAAAGTTTTGGCTCTAATAGGCAAATGTTAGCAATTTGAAGATTTGGAAAATTTATAGGTTTGACCGGAAGTTGATTTTGATGTTATCGGGTTGGTATTATTATTCCGGGAGTTGGAATAGGTTTGTTATGTCATTTGGAACTCGTCTGCAAGTTTTGAGGTGATTCTGAGTTGTTTAGATGTGTTCGACGTAAGTTTAGAATTTGGAAATTTGAAATAGTTCATCAAGCTTGATGTGAAGTGTGATTTATGACTTTGATGATATTATGTGGGATCTGAAGCCTCGAGTAGGTCTGTGTTATATTTTGCGACTTGTTGGTATGTTCGAACGGGGTCCCGAGGGGCTTGAGTACGTTTCAGATGACTTTCAAATTATTTTGATCATGATGGGCACTTCTGATTATGGTTCTTCGCATCTGTGCAGATTTAGTCGTAGGTGTGGATCTGCTTATATGAGGAAAGGATCGCTTCTTCACAGAGGAGGTGCCCAGGAGAGTTTCTCTTTTGCAAAGGATTGGAAACAAATGCGAAGTTGCACCTGCAGATAGGGGATGTGCACTTGCGGAGCTTGGCCCGACTGAGGAATTTTGCTTCTGCGCTTGAGGAACTACACCTGCGGAGCCGCAAATGCGGCTGGTTTGATGCTGATGCGATGGGTGATCTGTTGAAGGATACTCGTAGATGCGAGAATTGTACCGCAGAAGTGGTGTTGCAGATTCGACTTCTTGACCGCAAATGCGAACTCACTGGCAGCTAATTATATATCGAGGGTTTTTTCATTTTATCACATTTTAAGATTGGGAGCTCTGATATGGGCAATATTTTAGGCAATTTTCTCCAATTGGATTGGGGTAAGTAAAAGGGAAATTGGGGGGTTTTGTCTAAACATTTCTAAAGTGAATAATTGAGTTTTGAACATCAATTCAGAGTCAAAATTGGATGAAATTATTAAGGTTGGACTCGTATTCGGATGGATTGTCGGAATTTATGAATTTGTTTGGTTTTGGGGTGCGGGCCCGGGTTAATACTATGGTTGATTTTGATTATTTGATTAAAGATTCGACCTTTATCGTTTGGATTTGTTTCATATAGCATTATTTGATGTTTTGAGTTGCTTTTGGCTTGCTTCGAGCTGCTCGGAGATCGATTCGTGCGTGATGGCATTTCTAGAGTGCAGGTGTTGGCTTTCTTTAGTTAAGTATCTTACTTATACTTGTTTAAGGCACTAGTTGCCTGAGTTATCCTTGATATCTACGTGCAATGGGTGGCGCACATGTGTGGGGTTGAGCCTGATGGTAGGCTATAATCCTGTATTTTATTCGCTTATTTCACTTAAATTTACTATACATTATCCGTTCTGAGCTTTAATCGCTAGTATTTTCTACTTATTGTATGTTCTATGCATTATTGGAGTGATTCCGAGCTATGTAGATGTTATGGAATGAATTTGATTGATTTAGAGATTTGAAGTCTAAGTAAAAGCCCAAGGGATTAAGCTAGGATCGTTTTCGGGGGTCGAGGACCATGTCTGGACGTCAAAATGCAAGAAAAACCCGTACTCTGAGAAAACATCACTACTGTGGTGCGTGGGGCACTGCGGCTGCCCATTTTACTGCTGCATGACAGAATTCAAGAAAAACAAGAAAAGCAATGATTGAATGCGAGAGGGTAGTGCTTAGCCCTATGCAAGAAAAGCAATGATTGAATGCGAGAGGGCAAATTATTTCTTAGCTTGATGCGTTTGCATTTGGCGGCTTTTGTCGGTGTGAAGATAGTGATCTTGTTGTGTGTATATATTTGCGGACGTTCCTATTATATCCATTATGCCTGCATCCAATGGAAAATTGTGAGTTTGGAGGGGGAAAGGTTGGTTCTTGTTCTCGATTCCATGTCTTGCTTTTGTTCCTGTCTGATGGTCCTATTTGAGTCATCCCCGATAATGTCTAGCTACTATAGAAAGAATGAAATTTTCAAAAAACATGCATTTGTGATAAATCGTTTATATAAAAATGTAGTTGTTCGAAATACGTGGTAATGCATGAGAGCAAATAATTTTGTCGAATTGGTGACTGTGACACACATTGAGACAGTGCAACTTCCTTAACTCGGAATTTCGAGGATCCTCCTCAAAATTCTGCCCCAGTTTAAATGCATAGTTCTGGCGATACGTTCCTTGGCGATTCCGAATATTATGAGATCGGGCAAACTCGAGACCTTGCACCAGTTTCTGAGCATAGAGGGGAATGAGGATTTTATTTTGATGTGACTGAACCCACAAGGCTTCTTATGTATCCCCTCTTAAACGGGAATCAGGTCAAGCGTAGTTCAGGTTACATCAAATTGAAAGTGCAAACACATTCTTAAATATAGTATCTCTTGACTGCGTCCGAATTGATAAGTTTTGGCCAAATCTCTCCGTCCATCTCTGTAAGTATAAATGCTCCTCCTGTTAGTACTCGAAAACCATATAAGGGCCTGCTAGTTGGGTGAGAACTTCCCTTTGTCTTCATCCTGATGTGGGAAGATTTGTTTTAGCACCAATTGCCCCGGTGTGAATTACCTTGACCTAACCTTTTTATTGAAAGCTCTTGCCATTATGTTCTAGTAGAGTTGACCGTGACACATTGCGTTCATTCTTTTACCATCAATGAGAGCTAGTTGTGTGCATACTGGTTCCGTACCCATTCTGCATCGCTGAGCTCGGCCTCTTGTATGGTCATTAAGGAGGAATTTCCACTTTGGTAGGGATAACAACCTCGGTACCAAAGACCAGTAGATAGGGGGTTACCCCAGTGGATGTACGAATTATGGTGCGGTATTCGAGCAAAGCAAATGGTAGCTTTTCGTGCCATTGTTTGTAGTTGTCCACCATTTTCCTTAATATCTTCTTGATTTTCTTATTGGCGGCTTCTACGACTCCATTCATTTGCGGCATGTATGATGTAAAATTCTAATGCTTGATCTTGAATGTTTCCCACATGGCTTTCATCAGATCCCTGTTGAGATGGGCGGCATTGTCAGTAATGATTGACTCACGTACTCCAAATCGACAAACAATGCGGTCCCGGACAAATTCTTCTATGACTTTCTTGGTTACCGCCTTATGGCATGCGATGTCAACCTATTTTGTGAAGTATCTATAGCCACTAAAATGAACCTGTGTCAATTTGAAGCAGCGGGCTCAATTGGTCCGATGACATCCATGCCCTAAGTAGAGAAAGGCCAGGATGAACTTATTGTATTGAGTTTGTTGGGCGGTACTCATCTCATATCAGTGTGTATCTGGCATTGGTGATACTTTAGAACATATTTGATACAGTATGTTTCCATAGTCATCAACAAATACCCTGCTCTTAATATCTTCTTGGCCAAAACGAAACTGTTCATGTGAGGTCCACAAGTTCCGGCGTGTATTTCCTCGAGCAATCTAGATGCTTCCTTGGCATCAACACATCACAACAGTCCCAAATCAGGAGTCCTTCAATACAGATTTCCTCCGATTTGAAATAAATGGTTAGCCAATCTTCGAAGCGTGCGCTTCTGAGTGTGTGTAGCACTCCCTCTATATTCTCCCTTTCTCGAGTATTCTTTGATGCCGTGGAACCATGAATTTCGGTCAAACTCCTCTTCAACATGAGTACATTAAGCTAGCTGCTTATGAATCTTTTTGGGATAGGATCAATGAAATTCTTGGCTGGATGTTGTATCATGGAAGACAAGGTGGCTAACGTATATGCAAACGCATTCTGACTCCTTGGAACATGATTGAATTATATCTTTGTGAACCTATTGATCAACTCTTTTACCCAATGCAAGTATGGTAATATTTTGGTGTTCTTAGTAGCCCATTCTCCTAGAACCTGGTGCACCAATAGATCAGAATCTCCGATTACCAGCAACTCCTGAATGTTCATGTCGACGGCCAACCTGAGTCTCAAAATGCAGGCTTCGTATTCTGCCATATTGTTGGTGCACAGGAACCTGAGATTTTCAGATACCGGGTAATGTTGACTGGTTTCTGATATTAAGACAGCTCTGATGTCCACGCCCTTGAAGTTTGCTGCTCCGTTGAAGAACATCCTCCAATTGTCGTATGCTTCGATAATGTCTTCTCTTACAAATGACACATCTTCGTCGGGAAAATAATTCTTCAATCGTTTGTATTCTCCGTCTACGGGATTTTCTACCAAGTGATCAGCCAATGCTTGCCCTTTGACTGCCTTCTAAGTTATATACATGATGTCGAACTCACTCAGCAATATCTGCTATTTAACTAACTTACCCGTAGGCATGGATTTCTGAAAGATGTATTTTAGTGGATCCATCTTTGATATGAGATATATAGTGTATGCACAGAAATAATGTCTTAACTTCTGGGCTATCCATGTCAAAGCACAGCGAGTGTGTTCCAACAAAGAGTACCGGGCTTCATAAGGCGTGAACTTCTTGCTCAGATAATATATCGCTTGCTCTTTCCTCCCAGTTTTGTCATGTTGCCCTAGAACACAGCCAAAGGCTCCATCCAACATGGACATATAAAGTAGTAGAATTCTTCTTGGTTCTGGCGGGACCCACACATGCGGTTTAGATAAATACTCCTTGATTCTACCGAAGGCTTTCTGGCATTCTTCGATCCAACTTGTTGCAGCATCTTTCTTCAGCATTTTGAAGATTGGCTCACATATCACCATTGATTGTGCTATAAAACGGCTTATATAATTGAGGCGTCCTAGAAAACTCATCACATCTTTCTTATTCTTTGGCGGTGGCAAGTCCTGGATAACTTTGATTTTTGACGGGTCTAACTCAATACCTCGACGACTGACGATGAAACCTAATAACTTTCCAGTAGGGACTCCGAAGGCACATTTTGCAGGGTTCAATTTCAAATTGTATTTTCGAAACCGATCAAAAAATTTCTTCAAGTCTGCAATGTGATCCGAACTCCTTTTAGATTTGATGATAACATCATCCACGTATACTTCTATTTCCCTGTGTATCATATCGTGGAAGATAGTCGTCATGGCTCTTATGTAGGTGGCCCCAACACTCTTCAAACCAAACGACATCATTTTGTAACAATATATCCCCTACGGTTTGGTAAAGGCAATCTTTTAAGCATCCTCTTCGTCCATCCAGATCTGATGATATCCTGTGAAGCAATCCACAAAGGATTGGTGTTCATACTTGGCACAGTTGTCGATTAGTATGTGTATGTTAAGCAATGGGAAATCATCCTTAGGACTTTCTCTGTTCATATCTCGGTAATCGACACAAACTCTAACTTTCCCATATTTCTTTTGAATCGACACAATGTTGCCTAACCAGGTTAGGTATTCGACCACTTGGAGAACCACGGCTTTAATTTGTTTGGTGACCCCCTCTTTTAACTTTAAACTCATATCAGGCTTGAATTTCCTGAGCTTCTGTTTTACCGATGGATACATAGGATTGGTGGGTAGCTTGTGAGCTACTATGGATGTGCTTAACCCAGTCATATTGTCGTAGGATCATGTGAAAATGTTTACATATTCCTTTAGGAATCTAGCATACTCTTCTTTCTCTAACGGTGGTAGATGAATGCTTATACGAGTTTCCTTGACTGTTTAAGAATACCCTAAGTTAATGGCCTCAATTTGCTCCAAATTAGACTTTGGTTTGTTTACAAAATTGTCTACTTCTTTGACAATTTCCTCAGGTATTACATAATCTTCCAGATCTTCCGAATCGCTATCCTTATGTGGCGTTGTCTCATTACATGTCACAGTCGTAGGCTCATCAGGATACATAATAATTATGCTGAAAAGAATGTAGAAAAATAATAATAAATATGAAAAGAAGTAATGCATTAATAAAATATTAAAATGTCAACAAGTAGGACTCGATGGCTTGAATAATTATTTCAAAACAAAATACTGAACATGTCTTAAATGCTCAAAACAATTTGAAATCAAGCCATGCTAATTTGCTACACTACCCAGTAACTCGGCGAGCCCGGGATGGTGCAGCGGTCCGGTTCTTGAGAGCAGCTCCTTCTTCCATTGTCTAAATGGTAAGATCTTCCTCCTCCTTCTTCTCTTCCTCCTCCTCAACAATTGCACTGCAGTCCATGTCTTTTTCATCCAAAAAATAGCTTCCTCATACCGGCCAAAATCTCATCTTCCTCGGATCCCCACATTATGTGAGCCAGACGGAATGTCTGGTGCAGAGGTGGTATGGGTTGTTCCAGTGGATGATAATGGGCACGCCATGGCGGTGTCCAATCCGGATGTTCTTGTACGGTATATTCATACTCGAGTCCAAAGGTCGTGCCATGATACTGTGGTTGTATGGGTTTAGTGATCCCCTTAAGCTTTTTACCGAGACCCTTGCCTGGTTCATATCCCGTCCACAACATTATGCTTTCTATATTCCTTCTCCACCATCGATCCTTTTCAATTGTGTTTACCCGCTCAATATGGTGATATGCTTCTCCACCTAACATCCTCCTATTTTCGATGACTGGAACGGTCTGATTAGTGTAGACAGGGTTGCTTTCGTCTCCATGAATGGTCACCTTCTGATGATTCCATTCGAACTTCACAGCTTGGTGCATAGTAAAAGCCACTGCCCCAGCTGCATGTATCCATGGTCGTCCCAACAATAGGTTGTAAGTAGCAGATATATCTAGACCAAGTCGGGCCCATCTGTAGATCAAGGTTTATTTTCCCAATAGTGGCTCTCTGAGATCCGTTAAATGCCTTCACATTCATGCTTCCCATTCATACCTCGTACATGCCCTTACCTAATCTTTTCAGAGTGGTCAGTGAACATATGTTCAGACACAAACCTCCATCTATCAGGACCCTAGCAATGAACTTGTCCTCGAATTGCATTCTGATGTGCAACACCTTGTTGTGACTCAATCCTTCTGGTGGTAATTCATCTTCATGAAAAGTGATTTTGTAACTCTCCAGTACCTGCCCGACCATGTTAGCCATCTCTCCACTAGTGATGCCGGTGGATACATAAGCTTCACTCAACACTTTCATCAAGGCATTCTTGTGTGCGTCTGAATTTTGCAACAATGATAAAATGGATATCTGAGCAGGAGACTTATTCAAGTGGTCAACAATGGAATATTCCCTTGCTTGTATCTTCCTCCAAAGGTTATCAGTGCCAGTCTCAACAACAGGCGATTTAGGTGCAGCTTCTTTGCTTGTTCCTCCCAGATTCTCAGGTGTGTAAACTCTGCCAGTTCTAGTCATACCATGTGCAACACCTATTTCTTCAATTTTGGCTTTTCCCTTTCTTCTTGCTTCCGCAACATAATCACATGGGACGGCATCATACTTGTACGATGGTGTGGGAGCTACCATTATAGTGAAGGGTGTATCTACCTCAACTTCAAATGGTGCCTGGGTTTGTACCACAAATAGCGTGAGGGTGACCGGAGATGTTTTAAGAGTGTCCCCCTCTCAAATGAGTCCGATGGACCCTTCCTAATCCCATTCCTCGTCAGTTTATATCACGTTCACTCCCTCACCTCTGTGATCTGGGAGAGGGTTATTGCGGACATTCAGTGCAACTTTCTTTGCTTGTATAACCTTAGTGTCCATCAACGTCTGAATCTTGTCTTTCAATGTGCATCATTCGTCAATGGCATGACCCTTCATGCCTGAATCATAACCACATGTTTTGTTGGGGTTGATTGTCATGCCCCAATGTCGGGGAGCACGACCGACGCTCAACCGAGTGAACCCGGTCAGCAAGCCTGTTAGATACTTTCTACCCAACTCACCCATGATCAAGAGAAGACACGATTTCATTAATTAGGCAATAGGGAGTTCATGAATACAATACCAAAACCTTTCTATTAGTTTCTTCATCTTTAATATCTCAAAATACACACCTTTTTATATTCTAAAGTGGAACAAGTGATTCATTCAAACATAAACATGAATTGTTTGACTTCCTCCAACACCGACATACAACCCACACAATGTCTACGTAGCCTCTAAAAGATACAAAGGAGTACAATGATAGTGCTGGCAACAAGGCTCTGGCTTCTACCTCCAAACATGATAACAAAACGTACAAAAGATACATGACCCCGTAATGAGCTGGGGCTCACCAAGTCTGCTAGGAGGAAGGTGCACTGCTATCGCTGATCAACATTGCCCGTTATGGAACCACCTGTATCCATTTAAATATGCAGCGCCCCCGGCAAAAGGGACGTTAGTACTGTTGACTAGTATGTAAAACTAAACACTATCTTAGTAGAATGAATAATAATACAAGGGGGGAACAGTCAAGAATTCAATAAGAGCTTCAAATAATACTAAAACATCAAGTTAAGGATCACATAAGTTTTCAAGTCATCTTTAGAGCCGATATACCATAATTCACAATACCACTGTATTCTTACACGGAGTCCGATCATGACCCGATCGACTAGATCATCTCATTTGAGACATCAATCATAACCACAATTTCAATTATCATTTCCTGCACAGTCACCACCATGTGTGCGGCATGGCGTCCGATCACGGCTCGATCGGCTAGGCCGTCTCACCCGAGACATTACCTTTTCAATCAATCATCTCACTTCATACTTCTTTTATATCTTTTCAATTCACTGGCACGAGCGGCCACAATTATAAAGTCATTCTTGGCACTTGGTCGTATTTCATAATTCCAGTTTTCCTTTCCATATTCAAACATCAGTATCATTATCAAGAACAATAAGGCTTCTCATCCAAGACATTAAATTCACATATGAGCAATTTGGGAATCATAAGCACATAGAGGCTTTTCATACAATTTAGCATAACAACCTTTATTCGATCTTGACATGAAGTCTTAACATTTCTAACACATATTCCACATTTTGAACAGATCTTTAAATGGAAATATGTCATAATGAAGCATTTATAATAAACATTGAACATACATCCTTCAACATAAACACATTAGGAATAGCCAATTATATAATGATCAATTTGGGACTTACACCAATTACATGAACACCGTGGGATTCGATTCTAAGAAGACAGGGGTTTAGCAAACATACCTCAATTGAGCTTCATTTAAACTTTAAACCATTCCGGAATTCTCAGCAACTCTGATCTATTTTAGAAATATAACAAGTTGGACCAAAATTAGGAAGATGGTCATGATTCTAGCTCATTTGAGCACATTATCAAACACTAGGTGGGCATTAATATTATTAAGGCCCTTTTAGGAAAGATTCTATCATTCCTCAACCCATTCTCTACCATTTGTTAGCTCACAACCTTCCCACAATGTTCAAGAATACATGCATACAAGATAACAACCCCCACACCCAATAATTGTCTTTCTAATTATCCCATTTTTGTAAATTTTTGAAATTAAGAGCTAGGGCATAGACTCTTACCTTTAGGATGAAGACTTTCTTTGTTAACCCTCAATGATTGAGCAAGAATTGATGGATAATAGGTTAAAGGTTACTCCCCCACACTAAGCACTCTTTCTCAATCTAGAAATATCAGAAATTTGCTCAAAATGGACTATGGCATATGTTTTATCGAAGTAGGGTTGGGTTATAAAAACCCAAAAATGAAGCACCGGGACAGGATCTACGGTCGCATATGTGACCGCATAATGATTCTGCGGTCCGCGAAATGGCCGCAGAAAATGGCCTCCAGAACTGGGCTAGCCTGCTTCACTATGCGGTTGTTATGCAACCCGCAAACCTATTTTGCGCTCGCATAATGCGCCGCAGAACATCCCTCTGCAAAATTCCAAGGCTGATTATCCGATCAAAGTGCGGCCCGTGAAATGGTTGTGCGGACGCGAAATTGACATAAAAAAATGGTCCAGATAACGCTTCACTTTACGGCCATTATGCGGCCCGTAAAGTGATTATGCGGCCGCATAATGGGCTGCAGAAATGCATATTTCTTCAAAATAATGGGCTCATGGAACCCCGGCTTTTAGGAAAAATTTCACGGGGCCTTACATTGATCCATTGGGAAGGATTTTCCACAATAATAGCAGGAATAAGGGGTTACGTAACCAGCAGCCTTCAAATTCTCATACAGTTGGGCTATGGTTTTAGCAATTGGGGTGTATTGTCTAGGAGTTCTGTGATCGGAATTTGGACATGGCTTTGGGTAGTTTTGGCAGGTGGGTGAAGGTTAATGGTAATATGCAGGTTGGGTGTTGTAGGTATGGTAGGTTGTGGCAGGGTATTGGTATTTTGGGGGTGAGCGTTGATATGTGGGTAGAGGTGTTTGGTTTGTAAGGGGAGACTTAGGGCCTTGGGCTACCATCATAGCACCCACTTCTTTCTTCTTTGAAATACCTCCTGATTGCAAGGCTTTATTTGTGGCTTGCAGCACCTCAAAATTAGTCAACATCCCGCTCTTGATTCCTTCTTATATTCTCTCTCCCAACTTGATGATGTCTGAGAACTTGTGATTCTCGATGGCCATCAATCTTTCATAATACTACTGATCTTGAGCTCTAACAAAGAACTTGTTCTTTATTCTTCTTCGAGTGCTGGTCTTACCTTTGCGGCCTCTGATCTCCAGTGATTAGCTTACTCGCGGAAGGTTTCTGTCGGCTTCTTCTTGAGATTTTGAATATAGAAAACGTCTTGCACATTTTCTGTGTTGAACCTGAATCTGTCCGTAAAGTCTGATGCCATACTTACCCAATTTTTCCACTTGTTTGGGTTTTGACTGATATACCAAGAGAAGGCATCTCCTGTAAGACTTCACATGAACATCTTCATGCAGATTTGTTCATTCTTACCTACTCCTACAAGCTTGTCGTAGTATGCTCATAGATACACCTTCAGATCACCAGTATCATCGAACATTTCAAACTTTGGAGGTTTGTAACCCTTTGGCAATTCCACATCTGGCTAAATACACGGATCTTCGTAATTCAGACCTTCAACACCTTTTCCACCTTCAACACTCTAGACTCTACATGTGAGTTTCTTGAGTTCCTCTACTATGTTTCTAATGAGCAGGTCCTTCTCAGTCGGTTCGGGTATGTATAGGATTTGCTGCGGGGTATGGGTTACGGTTTCCACATATATCGGATTGCTTTGATGATTTCCTGGAACTTGGGTATATGGGTGGTCGTTGGTTGAGTTTTATGGATCGGGAATAGGTTACAGTGCATTTTGGGGAGTGTGATAAGTAGTGGTTTGCGGGTATTGAGTTTGATGATGGTGATATTGTCGAGGGGTTTGCATTGGTGGTGGTTTAAGGTTTTGGGGAGGTGCGGGATTATGATATTGGTGTGGTGCGGGAGGATTTGGAGCTATGGGTGGTGGATTATGGTTTTGTGTGTTTTGTGGCAGTGTTTGGTTCTGGTTAGTCGAGTTTTGCTGGTTGATGTCGGAAACATTGAGAGTAAAGGAAAGATTTGACAGATTTCGGACCTGCTCAAGCTCGCCCTGCAGTTCCAGAATTTTTTGCTCCAAACGTAAGACCAACTCATTCTACCCCGAAGTGCTTCTACCATCCGAAGTTTCAACAATTTCCGCCACAATAGTATTATCTTTCCGGATACCACTTAAATTATCCCTTTTCCCTTTGCCCTTGCTTTTGCTTTTAGGGACACTAGGCGGAGGAGGACCTCTGGATCTAGTGTGGTATGTTGATGATGCCAGTATGCATGAACCAACCTTTGGAAATGGGAATAATCAAAAAAGAAAGAAAAAACACAAGGTAACCAAATCAGTAAGGTGAAATAAAGAGTGTTCACAATATTTAAACATGTTTCAAGAAGTCATGCAATAATTCACGTCCTAATTTGTGGGACCTCATTGTGCTTGAGGTAAGCCTAAGAGACGCATAGACTTGGAGAAAATTGATGCCAACTTTGCTTCATTTCATTAATGAGAAAATAAGCCAAAACAAACTTTCACTAAATCAACAATAGTAATGAAGTCACTAATGGCATTAGGCCTTATTACATCGAAATCTAAATCTAATCTAGAAAGCAGTAACGAACATCAGCTCCTAGTCTACTTTGTCCCTGAAGGACCTTCTCCATGCTTGGCTCTCTTTATCTCATCAATCATGTTCCCCAGATCACGCATGTCCAACAATAAGTAAGCTTTGCTAGCTTTCCTCCTTCATCGTCGTCCATGCCCTGACAATCCCGATGTTTCTTCCTCATCTTCCATCCTAGCTCCATCAGTCCTTGCTCCAAGTATTCTAATCTTTCCATCGACTTAGTGGCAATCTCTTTCCATTCCCTTAACACCTCCATGTTTGCCTTATGTTGCTCCAGATGCTTAGCTTTGGATTCGGACACCCTTTTGCGTAGCCTCTTGTATTTCACTTTTGCCTCAACCACTTTATCTATGATCCTATCCTTTAGATTGACTCCTGGTTTGATGTCCCCAACTACGTCGTCTTCTAACCATGATAGATAGTAGTGCATATGGCCCGGGTGATACCTGTCTGGCTCAATGGTTTCTCCTTCCACGATGATCTTTTGGTTCCACATGTGTTGTGCTTCGAACTTAAATAGGATGACATCTCCCTTAAAATCTGCCTTGTATTGGACCATGTTGGAAACCCAAGGTATGAATTGTTTTCTTTCAGCTTGCCTCATTACCCTTATAAGAGTGTAAGGGTAGATGCCTCGCAGCCCGATTAGGACCAAGTGAGTAGTCCCTTTTGATCTGATGATGAACTCACTACTAGGAAACCATTCAAACATCGAATGCGCCTGCTCGTCTATTAGATTGTTGAAGAAACACACCCAACCTACAATATTTCTAGGCTTTACAAACCTGTCTGGAATAAACATCATTTTCTTTGGGTAATGGTTGGCTATGTAGTCATGCAGTGGTCTTCGAAGAAGCTCTTGAAGGTACTCTCTCCTCTTAAAGTGTTCCAGCAACCAAACTTGTAGCAATAGATTACAACCCTCAAAATGTCTGAATCCCTGCTTGCACTGATCCAGAGCATGGTACATCTCAGCTAATATAATGGGAATGATAGCGTAAGTTTGTCCTTCGATACCCTCCATTAAGGTCCTAGCGACCATGGCTAAGCGAGTATGAATCCTTCCTTTTTGCATCGGAAATATCAACAACCCTAAGAAGTAGACAATGAACACATAAACTCGGTGATGCATCCATCCTAAGGAAGTAATGGCTAGTTCGTCATGATGAACGAGATTTGATTTTTTATGCCCATAACGCTCGTAGAGAAACTCAAAAGGGATGTGTGACTGCTTTAGACACAGCAATTCATCATTCTTATTAAAACGCAACATTTTCAGAAAATCGCAGGGAATGCGATTTTTTGGCACCAGTAGTCCTAGACTATCCCATGGCAACTTGGAGAAACCCACTATTTCTTCTAGGAGAGGAGTTATTTCTATATTGCAAATCGAAAAACAACTCTTTTCTAATCCCAGAACGTAGTAGTGGCCTCGATTAGTTGCCTATTTGGTCGAATGTTCATCAAAGATGGCAGGTTACCAAGTACTCTCCTCACATGATTTTTATCACAAGGTGCAAAGTCTTTCTACCAGTCAAGTAGCAAAGCCGGGATGTTCTGCACCATACCAAACCTGGGAATTTCGTGCTTCATTTTCTGCAAACAAACAAAGGTTAACCCTTTCCCCCTCCATATTCGACTACTTACGCAGTAATGATCAACATGATGGCACATTTTATCCAAGTGATGCACATAATATGATAATGTCCATTGGGATTGTGGAAATCCCGCCGAACTTTGGACAACGTTTTATCTGAGTGGGTCGTTACGTCAATGGCATCTCAATCCGTACTAGGTTTAGCATGATGCATATACATTTCAAATCGGAGTGTTGTTTCTTGAAGGGTTTAGACTGGTACTCTCAAGTTGACAACTTGAGAGGGAAAGGCACGGGACCGTTGACTGCACCGCTGATCGACTAGTCTACCGCTAATAAGCCTTTTATTTAAAAGGGTGATTTCAGGAAATCGCAGCCGCTCATCAAGCGCCGCTATGTTGATAATAGGCACGAGTGGAGTATGATGTGGAGCATGCTATAGTAACACGTTGCCAAGTATTTACATGATAAGAATACATAAAAGCAGTAAATAACATAGTAAAGGTGAACATGAAAAGAAGAGAAAAGAAAATAAAGACAAAAAGAGAAGTCAGTTTAGCTCATGAAAATGTGCGAGGACGTAATGAAGCGAGTAGGTAAATAGGGACGGGAGAATCAGGATATAGTAATCTTAGACACGATAAAGGAAATGAATAGAGGTCATACATGCCTTATCAAATAAAGGAGAATAATGGGAGGGATGTGCATGTCATAGCAATTTAAATAAATAAAGAAGAATAAGGGGAGGGATGTGCATGTCATTAGCAATCAAAACAAATAAAGAAGAGTAAGGGGAGGGATGTGCATGTCATAGCAATCTAAAAAAATATAGGAAAATAAGGAAAATAATCCACATAAGTCAAAGCCGTTATGGTAAGAGCCTAAGTGTATCCCCAGCAGAGTCGCCACGCTGTTGCGCCCCATTTTCTCGCAAAAGCGGTCTTTGACATGTGACAACATTTTTAAAGGGAGGGATTAAAAGAGAAGAATCGCCACCTAACGATTTTTAAGGTGCATTAGGGCACCTATTTGCAAATAACTATGTTTAACTAGTCTGTGTCACCAAAGATCGGGTAAGGGCTCAAATTACCTCAAAGAGAAGGTGTTAGGTACTCTTCGAGGTCCACAACTGTGGGTTCCGGCCGAGTTTTAAATTTGGTGGATAATGTGATTAGGCTAGGTGATCGAATAAACAAAGAAAAATATAGAAGTCGAAGAGTCTTATCATAACACATGAGAATCGGTACAAATCTTTAATGATTATAAGGATGCAACTACATTGGGCTATGTTAGATGACTAAGGGTAAATAACAAGTATATAAATAAAGGGGGGTCCTAAGTTTCTAGCATATAGGATCATCCCGTGCAACATAAATAATACTTTGCAACTCCCTTAAGCTAGGGGGTTGCTCATATTATTCAGTGGGCACAAACTATCATCCCCTGCTACTCAATTATTATGTTGAAGTTGTTACTTAACGGCGCTCTAATTCAATTCTAAACCGCAACCTATATGTGGTTCTAGACTTTACCTAGATTGCTCAAAATGATAAAACTAATCGCGCATTTAAAACAAGTAGGACTGCACACAATGGAAAAGAGTGGTTCGTGTTAGCGTCCACACGTAACAACAAAGCACGTAAACAAGTTCCAGGCTACACAGTAGACAATTTCAGGATTAAGACGTATTTGAGTCATTAAGTCTTATGCGCATGATTTCTATATGATTCTGATTCCTGGTATCATGCAGGCAGTACTACAATTTTTAGAGAAATTCTTAGGCAGACTACAGGATTTTTAAATCCTATAGGCATAATTTCTAATTGTTTGCGCAATGAAACGATCCCAGAATTATGAAATTACCAGTGCTGATTTTATAGACATGTGTATGGAGAAGGTGATAGTATCTTATAGGCAGGATTTCTAATAGTTGATAACTTAGGCAATACAACAGACTTGAAAGTCTAGTATTAACAACGTTGATATCATAAACAAGTTTTTAAGCGAGTGACAACATCCTATAGGCGTGAATTCTATCCATTGGCAATCGGACTTGATTTTATAACACTGTACTCTTAAAGGCATGTTATCTAGGCGAGGCAGTGCAATGAAAACAAATAGGAGTAGTTGATTAGTGTGAGGGGGTTTATATAGTGTTGAATCAAGCAAGTAAACAAGGAAATAAATCAAGTAAACAAGAAAAAAAAGAGTAAAATATCGCATGCAATCAGAAAGTAACCGGAAAGGAAATAAATCGAACTCCAAACCCTAGTTAGGGTTTAATACTCAAAATAGGCCAACGGTATGAAGGATCATGCCTTTCTTCATGTATATGGATAAAATATTATCCAAATCTCCAAGATTGATGTTGATTCCAGTCTGATATAGAGATGGTATATGCCAAAATTGGGCAAATACTTAAGTAATACCATAAACGTGTGACCAGATACGGAGAAACATAGTTATGGTAAGCAAAAAATGGTGGAATACCATTATCAACGGGATTAGGAGAGGGAATTGATGGAGAGGCGGCTAGGGTTCTTCAGAAGAGAGAATAGGAAAGTTCAGGGGATTTGGGGCGGCTGTTAGGTGGGAGATGAGGTAGGATTTCCGTGTTTGGTTAATTAAAAGGGATTGGGTGAGCGAGGGTCGTTGATCTTGAGAGATCAACGGCCATGATTTAAAAGATGAATGGGTGGGTCATTTAAAATGGGTACCGAGTGGGTTTATTAAAGATTCGTTTGGTTTTGGGCCAGGGGGAATTGGGCTAAGCTTTAGTCCGAAATTAGCCTTGCATTGTGCTGGATTTTAAATACAATAAATTTAAAATAATAATTTAATAAAATAGCTAAATAAATATAAAAATATTATTTATGCAACATAATATGTTAAAATGATAGATGAAGGTTATAAAAATATAAAAAAATTATTTTTACCTTGAATAAAATGACAAAATGCAATTAATTGTAAAGTATAGGCTATTATTGCAAACAATGTGTAAATAGCTCAAAAAATGCGAAAATGTAATTATATGAAATGGACATAAAATGTTATAAAACATGAATGTGGGTATAAATAATAAATTTGGATGATTATATCATCCCAAAATAATTTGAAGGGATACTTAATAAATATTTAAAAAATTAAATGCGAGAAAATCAATTTTAAGCTTTAATAATAATAGAAAATTCTTATATGAATCCTGTAAATTTGGTAATAATGCAAGAACTAATATTTTGAAAGTATACATGACATTTATAGAAACATGAGGGCTAAACTGGGTATCAACATGGCTCGAGATGCGATATTCAAACCAGTAGGTTGTGAGGTGAGCTCTTATTTTTGACTTGCACTACTTATGATTTATAGCCGTGTGAGGCCAAGTGTTGCTATTTATAGACATTGGCCTTGTGTGGCATGTATAGCATATTTTCTAGCTGCATGCAGGTTAGTTTTAGTTTAGTGTACATAAGAGACACTGGCGGAAATTTTGCAAGTCTCTGAGAGTTGACATTCGAGGATAAATGTTCTTAAGGAGGGAAGGATGTTTCACCCCGTACTCTCATATTGGAATGCATTTTAAGTGAATCAATATATGCAGGAGAGTTTAAGGACCTTTACAAATATAATGATGAGTTAAAGCAGGTGTTAAGGAAGTATTGTGAGGGTTGGAGACTGATATCAGTCAACATTCGAGGACAAATGTTCCAAAGCGGGGAATGATGTTACACCTCATGTATTTTCGGAAGTAAAAGTACGTCGTAAGTCAACTGATATATGCTCTGAAATGAGATCATTATTAAAAGTATATAATGTAAGTTAATCATGCTATCTTGGAGGTTACAAATATATAAGATCATGAACGACAAGTACCAAGAGTGTTGGAAGGCTTAGAATCTAAACAAATTGAAGAAAATAAGTTTTGTCGAAAATCGACAAGTTGGGAATGTTATAACACGTACTTTTGGGGAGAGACTAGGGTTATTAACATCATAAGGAGGTTATTTTATGAGATATTTTATCGTGTGTTAAGTTTTAAAGTCAAGCGGGTTGTGGAACAAACGTCGATGAAAGACGTCACAAGTTACGTTCATAAGTTTTACTAAAATTTGGGTCTAATGTCACTAAGCTTTTATTTCAATATACTTAGAGTTATGGGGTTATCCACACATAAAATTGGAGATCTACGAGCCTTGTTTCCAACACATTAAACTATTTGTCAATACGACATTGGAATAGGGAGATATACGCACTTTCACGAGACGGCAAAAGCAGCTCCCTATGGGACCCACTTAGATGGTGGATGATTCTCCGACCTTTAAAGATTGGGGCAAGGATCATTTGGGTTCATCTTTTGACCCAACCATACCCTACACTCCCCCAAAACACTCTTAAAGTAGACTCCACAAATCTAGAGTGTAAACCAAAGATAAAAACATGAATCTAGCGCTACAAATCTCATAGTGCTTGCTACACCGTAGCTCTTTATCTTGTGGCTGTTTTGGAGGATTATTCCATGTAAATTAACTTCGGCTTTGGACTGATTCTTATTGTTTAAGGTAAAATTATAGCTCTCACATGATTCTGGAGCAAAACCAAAGGGAAACAACACAAAACAAATGTCAGAACTCTTGCGGAACTAGTGGAACCAAGTCCTTCCTCGCTATTGATGATTTTAAAGTTTCTTCGCTGTGAAGTAAGCTCAAGTTTAAGGCTGATCATATGTTATAACGTAAGTTTTATCCTCTTAGACTTAGTCTTGGACGAATTTAATCCCTCAGCGCCTCGTATAATAACGAAACTTGCGAAATAATGGTTGAAAGTTGTTGTTGAGATGTTAGTTCATATGGGACTATTTTGGAGGTTTTTTTGTGCTACATTTTGGCTGGTTCTTGATGTAGTAGCTCGGATACGTTGTTGTTGATATTTTTCTTATTGTGTTTCATGTTGTTTGAATTAAAAGGAAGTGAATGATATAGCGGAAGTGCTGCCCAATTTTCTAGAAATGAGCCACTAGCTAAGTAGTGTGTTTTAAGTCTTTCAATTGTTTAATCTTAGCCCTAATGTTAATTTTATAGATTGAAAGACTACGAGCATAGTATGTTGAGTCGTTAAGTAAACGACAAAGGTATGTTAAGGCTAACCCTTTCCTTCATTTTTGCATGATACAATAACTACATGCGTTTGATAAAGAGATATAAGAAGTTCATTTTCCATAATTTGTTTCCATTATCCTAGTCTCATAAGTTACAGTATTCTCCCTTATCACACTTTATATTCATTTATGTATTATCTTCTTTCAATCAAAAGATCAGAGGGTCTATATATATACGGTATTATAGATTTTCACCACCACCGAGCTATAATCGCTGGGCAGGCCTCTATTGGGCAACCTCATATCAGATGATAAGTTATATACCGAGCCTACTGTGGAAGAGAACCTATGAGTGAGACCAGAATGGCCGAGATACCGAGCCTAGTATGGACGAGTTCCTATGAGCGAGCATACTACGGCCGAGCAGTTGCACATACTGAGATCATTTTTGAAAGTACATAAAGTAAGTTAATAATGTTACCTCGGAGGTTACAAATCTTCAAGATCATGAATAAAAAGTACCAAGAGGGATGGAAAGCTTAGAAGCTAAACGAAATATAAGTTTCATCGAAAGTTGATAAGTTTGGAAAGTTATAACATGTACTTTGGGGTGAGACTACGGTTCTTAACATGATAAGGAGGTTATATTATGAGTTATTTTATACATATGCTAGTCGTATGTTACGTTTTGAAGTCAAGCGAGTTGTAGAACAAAAGTTGGCAAAGGTTATCAGAAGTTACATTCATAATGTGATGAAAATTAGGTCAAATGTAGCAGAGCTTTTCTCCTAATATACGTGGAACTACAGGATGTTCCACATATCGAATTGAATATCTACAAGTCTAGTTTCTAATGCATTAAAGCATTTATTGATACGACATTGGAGTAGAGAGATATTCGGATTTTTGAAAGACTGCACAAGCAGCTCCCAATGGGACCCACTTAGGTGGTGGTCGACCTAGTTCACTTTAAAAATGATTTGGACGACCTTTATTTCTCGTTTTTAACCCAATCTCGTCCCTACACTCCTCCTAGCCTTCCTAAATAGATACCATAAGGGTGTGAAGTGATCCCAAAGTTATTACACCATATTTCGACATCAAAAGATAGTTCTAGTGAAGAACAACACCTCTCTGAGGTTGTGTTGTCATTGAGGATAATTGTGGGTTATGTTTGGCTGAAATTTTAAGTTTTAGCTATTGGGTAAGGTGAGTATAACAAACTACTAGCTGTGCTTAAGCTTGATTGTATGTTGGTTAGGTTATTAGGATGATAAACTACAAGATAATACTTGGATTATCTTGAGATGTTGTTGTTCTTGATGGATTGATTTGAAAGTTGCTTTTATGGACTTTAAGTGGCTGGAAATTATGGAAAGTAAGTTGGCTATGATATTGTTAGTATGATTATGTTGGTTTACATGTCAATCTTGTTGAGGAAGTTGGTAACTAGAAACGAAAATGGCTATAAAGCACTTTGAAGTTGTCCACAGTAATATTATCTTGTGTTGGGCTATTTCGAGTAACTTTGAAATTGAGTACAAGGTTGGAAATCATTTAAAAGGAATTGGTTATTATACTGGATATATTACTAAGTTTAAGAATGAATGATAATGAGTTTTAAGTTGCTAAAGGGATTCAATCCGAGCTTGTCGCTGGTCATGATATGTTATTGACTTGTTAATAAAATATTTTGTACCCTACTGTTGATGTTGTTCTTATTGTATTGCTCTGGTTGTTGTTGTTGGTATATTATATTGGAGGAGGCCCTTGTTATAGGGGAGATGTCGTTCAAATTTACATAAACGAGCTACTAGTTTAAGTTGCGGACTTAGCCTTTACTCCGCACTGATTTTGAGTCTCCTTATGCTATGGTAGATTGAGTTGAGTTGTTTAAAGAATTACTTGGAAGGTATTAAGGATTCAACGGAGTTAAGATATGTTAAGGCTATCCCTTCTATCCTTTTGGCATGACCCGCATGATAAAAACGAAATGAGCAAACGTGCAACATTCATAAATGACTCTATTCATAGAATTACTAGGTGTACATATGTTCTTGATTCCCCATGTGTTATTATTTCGTTTGTTCATGGGTCTCAGAAAATACGTAAGTTGATCAAGTTTATCCGAAGGCATAATGATCTTATGACATTCCGATAGATCATATTGACTTACTCCATTATGCATTGCATTCATTTATGCATGTACGTTGACCCATGACCAGATGGCATTATATACGTGTATATTATATGTATATGGGGTATGGGAAAAGGTTAGGGTGTTATACGCACTACCACTTGATCAACTGGTATATGTTGATGATTTTGCCCATAGAGGCCGAGATGATATGATGGGATGTCCTAAGAGGCTTGATGATGTTATGTACGCATATACCTATGTATGTCATAACATTTATACACATATGCATGAAATTATAAATGTTTCATGATTCAGAGAGCTGTTCAGATTTATAAGTTGAGTCCTTTACTCCATGTTTCTTTCATTTCTTTTACTCAATGGAAGGTGTTGGCGCACTCCACTTACTCTGGAGTTGAGTATTTGGTCAGTATGCTTTGGACATATAATGATTGGTATGGCGGGGCCTTGTCCCGACCATTATGATGTTTATGTACTCTTAGAGGCTTGTAGATAGGGTTATGTAAATGGATACTTGTATGGCCTTATCGGCCTATGGTTTGAGTGTAAAAATGATCATGTTGGCCTTATAGGTCCGCATGTCACATGTATTAGTTTGTATATCATGTTGGGTCGTCCTTTTTCAAGTTTTTCCTTATGTTTTATTCTGGTTATCTCATGAGGGCCTTTCTAGCCCAATTACCCATGATGGTATGATAAGAAAGATATGTTACGATGGTACTCGGTTGAGTAAGGCACCGGGTGCCCATCGCGGCCCTACGATTTGGCTCGTGACAAACTCAGTATTAGAGTAGTTCTGTCCTAGGGAGTCTACAAGTCGTGTCTAGTAGTGTCTTGTTTATGGGTGAGTTGTGCACCACACTTATAAGCAGGAGGCTATAGGGCATATAGGACTGTCACTCCTTCTTCTTACTCTAGATCGTGTGGTAGAGCTTAGTTGTAAGAATTCAAACTCCTAAATTCTACTTTATTCGTAATACAATGATACCTACATCAACAAAGACAGTTTGTAAGAGATTTAATGTGGCTGTGCACGAGTTGAGTTAGAGGAACTCGATTTTGCATCATGCTTATGATGAGCAAATGTAAGGTCTTCAGTAGATTATGTGTGTACTAAGGCATGTAAGCTTCTTGACAAGGAGCCCTAAGGCATGAATATCTATCCATCCATTTGGTTTAAAAAGCAACAAGAGAATCAAAAGGTAGATACAAGTTTCAACAAGTAAAAGAAGCAAGGTGAAGAAGGGTACGAGGTACCCAATTAGTGAAGATTATCAGTTTTTACAATTCAGGCAGAGAAATATAAGTTTTCTAAGTTACTTTCAACAGTAACATAGGTATGTACAATTGGCCACACCCATCTTAGTTATGCCCTATGGGAGCTAATAAACATTGTTTAAGAGAAGGATGGGATATCAGGATCCAGCTGGGGTTAGAGTAACCCAAAATGGTGGATGGATTGTTAGCATTAGCTAACATTTCCGAAGGATATTGCAAACGTGGTAATAGTTCTCCTTTTGAGACACCTAGATGGTGCACTCTAGAATAGTACATTTAGATATGAACACTAGAATGTCTAGAAAAATTTAGAAGATTGGCATTGGAATCCTAGAAGGGATAAATATTTACCTTTGTATGGCTCCTGCCCCTAGTAATGAGAGAATGCTAGGCGACCCGAAGAGCTAGTGGATAGAGCATGAGGAGCTAAAAGCAAAAGAATATTTTGTTGAAGTTTTTAGAATAAGGTGATAGATAGAAATATTAGCAGGAGAATAAAAGGAGAGTGAATGAAGCATTATGAGTAAGATGTGATAAATGGGTGATAACGGTAAATCAAAATATGACACAATGACAGAGTCTATAGTCAAGTGAAGGAAAAGAAAAGAGGTGACAGACTTCGAGAAAATAAAAGAGTATAGGCGAAAGGTCATATCCTAATTTCAAGAAATGAGTTGATGACTCAAACGTGATTACCAGAAGGCTAAGTTAGACCCCCGGTAGTAACAAAAATTAGTATGGTCTAGTAAACAAGATAAGACCGAACATAAATTAGGGACTGGAGGATTTGATAATAGTCGACATCGTGACAATTTCAGAGATTGTATTCCGACAATAACAGAATGGACAACAAAATAATAACCTTTAAAGGTCATTTAGGAAGAAGACGCTTCCCTAAAGCAAGCATTGTGAGCAGAGTTGAGCTTAAGGGACTAAGTGTGCCAGTTACACTTGGTGTCACCTTCGTGCGTAAGAAATTCAGTTATCCCTGGTACAAAAGGGTTACCGCAAGGAGAGTAATAGTCCGTGAAGATGTGAAAAGATGCCAATGATATAGAGGTAAAATATTTATTGGTAAATCTTCATAGCATTAAATGTTAGTACTCTCCTAAAGGGGGGAGATGGTTTGATATCGTATTAAGTCAGATTTATGTGGTTCAGGTAACTATGGAATAGTAAAAGAAGAATGTGGTAGAAAGGCAAAAGGAATGAGATTGCACTTATTCAGATCCTACAGATTTGATACGACTCCATAATATTTTGCAAGCGCGACACCGAGGAGAGGCAGTAAGGGTTACAACACCAAATGTTATTGATAAATAAGTGAATACTTGATACATAAGGATCCAGTGCGAGGGGTAAGTTAAGACAAAGGACATAACTCAAGAGAAATTACGCAGAATATAGATACTAGAATGGACTAATGAGTAGACTTTAGTTAATTTAGGAAGAGCCTAATTATGGCTAGGCAAGAGGTCATAGATAAATCAACAGATCATGCAAGAAAAATGTAGTGAAACCCAACATAGGGAATTCAGTCTCGCAAATATGATGAAATCGTGATCCTTGAGAAATATTCGGATAGGAGTTGGGTAGTTAAAGGTACCATATAAGTGTTACGAAAATAAAAGAAAGTGCCACTAGAGAGATAGTCAAAATTTCAGTTAAGAAGCAACCTTACTAGCACAAAGACGTGGAGGTAAGTAACTAAGGATAATTATAGGCGAGTAAGAGCATGAAAAACTTCTTTGGGTATACGATGTAATAAGCTTACAGCTCTACAGGAGTCAGAGGATCTCCCCTAAGTACTACCATGAAAGACTAGCTGAGGAAATAAGGGAGAAGGCTTCAACCTAAGCATAGGTTGAAGAAGAAATGATCTTGTAACAACAGTCTCACTACAACATTGTACTCCATAAGAAAGTGGCACATATCGTGACTAATGACTGGGAAGAAAAATCAAAAGTAATGTTTGAGATCACATGGGTTGCATGGAATTCCAAGTATCTATGCAGCAAGTGGCAGAACAACCAAGAAAAGTAATTGCTCATATTTAAAGACAATTGAGAAGGCACGAAAGGAAATTTATGGTGCTAGCAATTTAAAGGAAGATTACGAGTAGTATAAATAGATATGTGTAGGTCGCAGGCTAAAATATGGTAGGGAGACAAGGTTAGGTAGATAGGAGTAAGGATAAGAAAAGGTGAGTGAGAAGGTGACAAGAATAGGTAAGGCCTCGGAATTAAGCCCATCAAAATAAGAGAGTTGATGGTTTCCGTAAGTTATAGAAAGCTCAGTATAGCGTGAATGAACTCGGAGGAGTCTAAGACTAGCTGCATTTAGAAGAGATTGAATGCTTCACTGGTAGTAGAATAATGGTGTAATTGGGATAGATAAGAGGATGACGCTTAGGCCTTTGATTGAATAATTATTTAAACAAAAGGTATTTCATGAATTGCACGGGATTAAAATACCCCCATAAGATGAATCACATCGGGATGATATGAAATACGGTTATTGAAATATAGTATTGTCGCTAAGTGGAGCAAACAAATAACTTCAGATGTTCCACGATGAGACGTGAACCCTAGTGACAATGTATTATGTAAGACATTTCAAGTTATCAGTGGTATATTATAGATCAAAATTAAGGTGAATCAACAATGGATGGATAAAAGTTACAAAGTATAAGATGGGATTAGGCAGTCATTCGTAAGATGAACAGTAATGAGGAAGCATTAAAGGACTTAGATTTATACATATAGGATAAGCAGCGAAAGAGTAACCTGGATTTGGGTAGCAGATCTCGGTAATAATAAACCGAAGTAAATGTTATGGTATAGTATAACCTACCTAGATGTAGTAAAGCCATAAACATAGATAGTTGAGGCTATTAAACAAGATATATCAATAGTCGTAAGTTTGACAAAGAACCGAGCGAAGAACTTCAATACACCTATAGATTCCAAGGGACATCTTCTCATAGGTCTGTATATGTTCAGAAAGTGAGGCCTAGAGATTGGCTAAAAGCTGGAGGAAAAAGGAGATAAGAGTCGCATAGGCGCACATACAAGGACAAAGTCATACAGACTTCCTGATAGAAGGTAGCAATAGTTACGAGATTGAGAGAATTCCGATCACAACTCATTGTGTGAGAAAGAGGCCTAAAGGGGGGAATGCCCTAGCCTAGGGATTTATTCATAGAACACTTGCCTAGATGGCAAGGACAATATTAAAGAATTCGTAAGAGCTATAGGTTATGAGACTGATAAGTGCATCAGTCAACATTCAAGGACGAATGTTCCAGGGGGGGGGGGGAATGATGTTACACCCCATGTTTTCATATATAAGAGTACGTCGTAAGACAATTGATGTAAGCTCAGAAATGATATAATTTTTGAAAGTACATAAAGTAAGTTAATCATGTTACCTTGGAGGTTACAAATCTTTAAGATCATGAATAAAAAGTACCCAGAGGGTTGGAAAGCTTTGAAGCTAAATAAAAAATAAGTTTTAAAGTCGATAAGTTTGGAATGTTATATTATGTACTTTAGGGTGAGACTAGGGTTCTTAACCTGATAAAGAGGTTATGTTATGAGTTATTTTAGTCATATGATAGTCGTGTGTTACGTTTTGATGTCAAGCGATTTGTGGAACAAAAGTTGGCAAAGGTCATCAGAAGTTACACTCATAATGTGCTGATAATTAGGTCAGATGCAGCAAAGCTTTTCTCCTAATATGCTTGGAATTACAGAATGATCCACATATCAAATTGAAGATCTACGAGTCTAGTTTCTAACTCATTAAACCGTTCTTCGATACAACATTGGATTAGAGAGATATTCGCATTTTTGAAAGAGTGCACAGCAGATCCCAATGAGACCCACTTTGGCGGTAGTCGACCCACTTCACTTTAAAAACTATTTGGACGACCTTTATTTCTCATTTTTCGACTTGACCTCGTCCCTACACTCCTCCTAACTCTCCTAAACAGATACCATAATGGTTTGAAGTGATTCCAAAGTGATTACATCATATATCAACATAAAACGTTAGTTCTAGTGAAGAACAGCACCTCTCCAAGGTTGTGTTGTCATTAAGGATAACTGTGGGCTGTGTTTGGATGAAATTTCAAGTTGTTGATACTGGATAAGATGAGTATAACAGCCTACTAATTGTGCTTAAGCTTGCTTGTATGGTGGTTAAGCTGTTAGGCTGATAAACTACAAGATAGTACTTGGATTAGCTTGAGACGTTGTTGTTCGTGATGGATTGATTTGAAAGTTGCTCTTATGGACTTTAAGTGGCTAGAAATTATGGAAAATAAGTTGGCTATGATATTTTTAGTATGTTTATGTTGGTTTTATATGTCAATCTTGTTGAGGAAATTGGTAACTAGAAACAAAAATGGCTATAAAACACTTGGAAGTTTTCCACTGTGATATTATCTTGTATTGGGCTATTTTGGGTAACTTTGAAATTGAGTACAATGTTGGAAATCCTTTAAAATGAATTGGTTATTATACTGGATATATTACTAAGTTCATGAATGAATGATAATGGGGTTTAAGGGTGCTAAAGGGATTCAATCAGAGCTTGCCGCTCGTCGTGATATGTTGTTGACTTCTTAATGAAATATTCTGTACCCTATTTTAGATATTGTTCTTATTGTATTGCTCTAGTTGTTGTTGTTGGTATATGGTATCGGAGGAGGCCCTTGTTACAGGGGATATGCCCCCCAAATTTAAATAAACGAGCTACTAGTTTAAGTTGCGCACTTAGCCTTTACTCAGCACTGATTTTGAATCTCCTTATGCTATGGTAGATTGAGTTGTGTTGTTTGAAGAATTGCTTGGAAGGTATTAAAGACTCTACAGTTAAGGTATGTTAAGGTTATCCCTTCTTTCCTTTTGGCATGACCCATATGATAAAAACGAAACAAGCAAACGCGCAACTTTCATAAATGACTCTATTCATAGAAGTACTTGGGGTGCCTATGTTCTAGAGTCCCCATGTGTCCTATTATTATATAGTCTATTCATGGGTCTCAGAAAATACGTAAGTTGATAAAGTTTATCTAAAGGCATATTGATCTTATGACATTCCGAGAGATCTTATTGACTTACTTCATTATGCATTGCATTCATTTATACATGTACATTGACCCATGACCAGATGGCGTTATATACACGTATATTATATGTATATGGGGTATGGGGAAAGATTATGGAATTATATATGCACCACCACCTAATCAGCTGGTATATGTTGATGATTTCGCCCACAAAGGCCAAAATGATATGATGGGATGCCCTCAGAGGCTTGATGATGTTATGTATGCATATACTTATGCATGGTATTATCACGCCTCGACATCGGGGAGCGCGACCGACGCTCAATCGAGATCACCCGGTCAAGCAAGCCCTCTTGATACTTTCTACCGGAACTTACCTACGAATAAAGAGAAGATATAATTCATCAATTGGACCATGATAAGATCATATGAGCAACACCAATTCATTACCATTAGTTACGTCATTTATAAGTCTCCAAAATATTACATGACACATTCATAGTTTTGAAGTGGAAACATGTGATACAATTATAACATTATTAGTTTGACTTTACCAACACCAATATACAATCCACACTATGTCTACTGAGCCTTTAACGGATACAAAAGTGTACCGTGATAGTGCTGGCAACAATGCCCCGACTATACCTCAAACATAACACAAGGAAAAAGAGATACACGACCCCGAAATGAAGTGGGGCTCACCAAGCCAGCTGGGAAGAAGGTGTACCGCTATCACTGATCAATGCCGCCTGCTATGGAACCGCCTGCATCCATCAAAGATACAGCACCCCGGCAAAAGGGATGTTAGTACATATGGAATAGTACTAGTATGTAAGACTAAACGCACTCTCAATAGAATGAGGAACAATACAAGAGAAACATTCATAGGAGCAATGGAAGCCTCAAACAATACCAAAGCATCAAGTTAGGAGCAAGATAAGTTCTTAAGTAAATCTCAATATTTTAGTTTAGGAGTTCTTTAGTACCGATATATCACTGTGAATTTAGCATGGAGTTTGATCATAGCTTGATCGGCTATGTCGTCTTACCCAAAGACATCCAATCACAATCACAATCACCACCATGTGCGCGGCATGGCGTCTGATCTCTACCCGATCAGCTAGGTCGTCTCACCACAATGCCGTGTGGATTGACATCACCCTCTGCTAGCAATCATCTCATCCCAATTAAGGGGAATAATCTCAACACATTAATCTCATCCGATTTAAGGGGAATAATCTCAACACATCAATCTCATCCCATTTAATGGGAATATTCTCAACACATTAGTACGGGGATTTAACCCTCAATCACTCCTACACCGGTACATGTAATTTCGGGGTTAGGTTATTTCAACCTACCCTTCCTCGGAGACTAACTTTACTCCCAAAATATTTATTATATAAAGGATTTTCAGCTCATTTCATAATTGTTTACAGATCTATTCATTTCATTTGCACTAATGGCCATAAATGTAATATCATTCTTGGTACATTGGCCGTATTTCATATTTCATGCTTACCTCTTTTCACTTTCAAACATCATCATGGATTGTCAACAATAAGGCATTTCTAATCAAGACTTTAAGTACACATATGAGAAATTAAGAGTCTTAGCACATTGAGTTTTCCTCCACAATTTGACATGATAACTTGCAATTGAAACATGATTCGAATCCATAACACTTTAATACGCAACCCATACTTTGAACACCTTCTCGAAGGATAACATAATATGATAAGAGCATTCGGAACACATTTTGAACATATATCATTCGACATAAAATTTATTCAAATTTATAATGAATAACTCGGAACGTGAGAAATAAGAACTTGGCCCATCATACTTGAGACTTACGAGAACATCTTGGGATTCCATTCTAAGAGAGAAGTTTAGCCAACATACCTCGCTTTGAGCTTTCCTTAAATTACTATTATCATCCGAAAATCCTAGAAACTTCGATCTATTTAGAGACATGATAAAATTGAACCATAATTAGAAAGATATACATAGGTTCAGCTCATTTATGTATTTTATCAAATGCTAGGCGTGCGTTGTTATTTCAAGGTTCTTATATGGTGGATTCCTTCATCCCACAATCTAATATTTACCCATTTGATCTCAACAACCTTTTCACAAACCTTGACGGTACACGCATGCATAAATATCACTCTCATACCCAAGAATCACACTCCCCATTACCCATCTTCTACCCCAAATTCGAAATGGAAAGCTAGGGCTAGAACCTTACCTCTTTAGAAGACAGCTAGCATGGTTTACTTGTTAATTCTCCAAGACTTGAGCAAGGATTGACGAACAAATAGCTTAGGGACTCCTTCTCTCACTCTAAAGTACTTTCCTCTCTCTAAAATAGAAGTTTGAACCTTCTAAAATAACCCCCAAGGTTGTTTTGGAAAAATGAGATATGCTTATAAAATTAGAAAATATACCCTCTGAACTCAACTCTGCGGTCGCAAAGTGCACCGCAAATAAGGTATGCGACCCGCTAAGTGGACCGCAAAATGGTCCTCCAAAACTAGGCTGGCCTGGTCTAGTCTGCGACAGATCTGCGGCCCGCATATCAATTATGTGGTCGCATAGTACATCGCAGAATCTTCCTCCTAATTTTTCTCATAGTTGTTCTGCGATGTATGTGTAGCCCGCGAAACGATTATGCGGTCGCATAGTTGACCATAAAACAACCTCCAAAATTGTCCCATTTTTCTGCTCCACTCCGTGGCGGATCTGCGCTCCGTGGAGTTGTTCTGCGGTCGCATAATGGACCGTAGAAATGCCATGTTCTACAACAATTTTCCTTCAACTCCGTGACGTACTGTGCAACCCAAAAAGTCTGTACCGCGGCGAGCTAACCTCCAACACATAAGCCTACCTCGGCACCACAAAACCCCGGGTTCTAGGTGAAATTTTTATGGGGCCTTACATCCCTCCCCCGCTTAGGATCATTCGTCCTCGAATGAGGTTGAAAATCAACCATCAACATCCAATATGATTCAGCTATTACCTCATACACCAACAGTTCCAAATTTTTACTAACTCCCTAAATTTCCAAATATTTCGGTAGAGTTTCCCCTATAACTAGGCCTATCTACCTATCAGAGAATCCCAGAAACCAATCCTAACAGCATATACAAAATCCAACGACGTAACATAACATGAAAATAACACCAACTATGGCCTCATAAGCAATATACTACCAGAAAGGAACACCCTTAACATCAATTGTACAAGTGATACATAATTCATAGAAGGTAAGCTCTTAACATTTTCATAGAACACAACTACCTAAATATATAGTTATTTAAACAAATGAGTGTACATCTTCTTCATCTCTTTCTCGGCCTCCTAGGTGGCCTCTTCAACCTGTTGGTTTTGCCATAGCACTTTCACAGAGGCAATCTCTTTATTTCTCAGCTTTCGAACGTGCCTATCGAGAATGGTAACTAGAATTTCTTCATAAGTCAATTCCTAATTAACCTCATTGTCTCAACTGGAACAATGAGTGTCGGGTCTCCAACTACCTTCTTCAACATAGACACAAGAAACACCGGGTGCACTAGGGAGATCTCTAGAGGTAGCTCAAGCCTGTAGGCCACCTGACCAATCCTTTGAATGATTTTGTACGGTCCGACATACCTCGAACTCAATTTCCCTTTCTTACCAAACCACATTATACCCTTCATGGGGGAAACCTTAAATAATACCTAAGCATCCTCTTTGAACTCCAAATCCATGCGATGTACATTCGAATAGGACATCTGATGACTCTGTGCAGTTTTAAACCATTTCGTAATGGTCTTAACCTTCTCCATAATCTAATGCACGAGTTCTGGCCCTATCAACTCTGCTTCCCTAATCTCAAACCACCCAATGGGAAATCTAGATCAACTACCATATAGAGCCTCGAGCCATCTAAATGCTAGCATGATAACTGTTATTGTAAGCAAATTCTATGAGCGGCAAATGATCATCCCAGCTACCCTTGAACTCAAGAACACAAGCGCGCTACATATCCTCAAGCATCTGAATAGTCCGCTCTGCTTGCCCGTCGGTCCGTCGATGGAAGGCTATACTAAGAATTACCCGAGTACCCAAACCTTGCTGAAATTTCTTCCAAAACTTAGCTGTGAATTATGCCCCTTGATCTGAGATAATAGAAATCGGAGTGGCATGTAACGTGACTATTTCCTTGATATACAACTGAGCATACTGATCTATTGTGTCGGTAACCTTAACAGGTAAAATGTGTGCTGATTTTGTGAGTCGATCCACAATCACCCAAATCGAGTCGAACTTGCGAGGAGTGCGAGGTAGTCCTACCACAAAGTCCATATTGATCATCACCCAGTTCCACATTGGTGTTCGGGCTTCACTTGCTAACAATTTGGACATCTTGCCACAAAGTCCGCTACATTCCTCTTCATATCATTCCACCAGTAGGCTTCCTTAAGATCATGATACATCTTTATAGAGCATGGGTACACGGAATACCTAGAAGTGTAAGCCTCGGTCATGATTCTTTCCCGGAGACCATATACATTTGGAATACATTATCGCCCTTGGTACCTTATTGAACCATCATCCATGCCAAGAGAAAAAGTCGTGGTTTTATTTTTATGAATCCCCTCCTTCAACTGTACCAACAACGAATCGTCGTATTGCTTCTTCTTGACTTACACCACAAGCGATGATTCGGCCCAATTTTCCACAATCACCCCTCCTTTACTAGAGTCTGCAAGACGAACACCCAAACTATCCAACCGATGAACATCCTTGGCCAACGACCATTGATATGGCTATAAGTGAGCCAAACTACCCATAGATTTAGGGCTAAGAGTATACATCACAACATCAGCTTTCCCCGGATGATATAGGATATCGATGTCGTAGTCCTTAAGTAACTCAAGTCATCTTCTCTACCTCAGATTCAATTCCTTCTACTTGAAAATATATTGAAGGCTCTTATGATCCGTGAATATATCCTCATGGACCCCATACAAATAATGACGCCAAATCTTAAATGCAGAAACCATCGCCGCAAGCTCTAAGTCATGTGTTGGATAGTTCTTTTCATGATTGTTGAGTTGCCTAGAGGAATAAGCGATCACCTTGTCATGATGCATCAATACACACCCAAGTCCGATCCTTGAAGTACCATAAACCCATTTGTACCCTCCGGTAGGGTCAACACCGATGGCGTAATCAATCTTGATTTCAACTCTTCGAAGCTCTTTTTATAAGTATCTGACCATTGGAACATAACTGCCTCTTGCATCAATTTAGTCAACAGAGAGGCAAGAGTAGAGAACCCCTCGACAAAGTTTCTGTAATACCTAGCTAAGCCAAAGAAACTACAAATCTCTATTGGAGTTGTAGGTCTAGGCCAATTTTTCACAGCTGCAATCTTCTGAGGATCAACCTTAATTCCTTCTCTGGAGATGACATGACCCAAGAATGTGGCAGATTCAAGCCAAAACTCACACTTCGAAAACTTTGCATACAACTTGTGCTGATATAGAGCCTGCAACACTATATCGACCTGCTCGGCATGGTCCTCCCAACTTCATGAATATACAAGAACATTGTCAATGAACAATATCACAAAGGAGTCGTGATAACGCTTGAAGACACGATTCATAAGATACATGAAAGCTGCCGGGGCATTTGTTAGCCCAACAGACATCACCAAAAATTCAAAGTGCCCATACCGGGTCCTGAAAGCTGATTTCGGAATATTCTTCTCCCTCATCTTCAATTGGTGATACTCGGATCTTAAATCAATTTTGGAGAAGTACTTGGCACCCTTCAATTGATCAAACAAGTCATTTATCCCTGGCAGTTGATACTTATTCTTGATCGTGACCTTGTTGAGTTGCCGATAGTCAATACACATTCTCAGTGACCCATCTTTTTTCCATACAAAGAGGACCGATGTGCCCCAAGGCGACACACTCGGATGGATGAAACCCTTCTCTAACAAATCCTTCAGTTGCTCCTTTAGTTCGTTCAATTCTGTCGGTGACATTCTGTATGGTAGAATAGATATAGAATGCGTGCCTGGCGTCACATCAAACCCAAAATCAATCTCCTTGTATGGTGGGATCCTAGGGGGCTCATCAGGAAAGACCTCTGGAAATTCATTCACAACTGGCACTGACTCAAGTGTAGGTGCCTCAGCATCGGTGTCCGTAACCCGGACCAAATCATAAATACACTCCTTGTTGATCAACTTTTTGTTCTTAAGATAGGAAATAAACATACCCTTCGGCACCACATCACCCCCCTTCCATTCAATATCTGGCTCATTTGGAAATTCAAACTTAATGGTTCTGGTTCGGCAATCAAGCATGGCAAAACATGAATAAAGCCAGTCCATCCCCATTATTACATCAAAATCAATCATCCCCAATTCAATGAGATCGTCCATGGTATCCCGACCACGCACCGTGACAACACAATCTTTATAAACCCATGTGGCCACAATAGACTCACCAATCGGAGTAGATACAGAGACTGGCTCATGGAGCTGTTCCGATTCTATCCCAAATTCCATAGCAATATAAGGAGTGGCATAGCACCGAGTGGAACCGGGATCAATACGAGCATACACATCATGAGATTGGGTAGTCAATACACCTTTGACAATATCTGGAGAAGCCTCCAAACTCTGACGACCCCTCATAACATGAAAATGGTTGGGTCCTCCCGAACTCTGTGCACCATCCCTAGATGCACCATGCCCGGCTGGTGCTGGAGTGCCTCGAGCTGGAGGAGGTGATGCGGATACAGTAGCGGCAGAACTGGCTGGTTGTGTCGTACCCCTGCCCACACTCTGGCGGGATGAACGATAATCTCTCTGAATGTGACCCCTCATACCTCACCTTTGGCATATGGGTAGGTCCATGTAGCACACCCCTAAGTGCATCTTCCCACACCTAGGGCATGAGGGCCTTCGCTGCTGCTAGAATCTCCCACCAGATTGACCCTGATGGCAGGATCCCATGTTGCCATGATCGGGCCTAAAACAACTCCACTGCTTTTGTCTGGGCCTTGATGGCTGAGCACTGATTGAAGACTGAGCAAAGGACTGGGATGGCCCTGATGACCCTCCCCTACATACCGACTTGCCACTACCACCACAACCATAAGAACCACTAAAGTTGCTCGCAGACCGGGCCTTACTGCTACCCTCTCACTTCATTCCATTCTTCGATTTACGGGTCTCTGTGGCATGAGAAAACACCACCATCTTCCCATAGTACATATCAGAATTCAAGGTTGTTGTAGCCGCCTCATTAATAACCAAGGGGCTGAGGCCTTGCACAAACTGGTGCACTCTAGCCTTTATAGTGGGAAACATGTAAATACCTTACTTGGACAGGTGCGCGAATCTCATATAGTACTCCTACACACTCAGGCTACCTTGCCTCAGGCTTTCAAACTCAAGGGCACAAGCCGCCTTAGTCTTGGCAGGAAAGAAATGATCAATGAAGGCATTAGCAAACTCACTCCACCTCGTAGATCCACGTCCAATCTGCACTCAATAGTGAGTGAAAACGGTCTTTGGAAAAATAGTACCCAGCAAGAGTCGGGGTCGATTTCCACATGGATCTGCTATGGGTGTCAAGGGTATACACTTGACGAAAGCAAATGGAACAACTAAATTGCACTTCCAAAAAATGGTTTTGATTTCTAATTCTACTTTTCCCCTAACAATTATAATCTAAGAGAAGAAACTAAAAAGCGAATGATTGTTTTTGGGGTTTTTCCAAATAGTTAAAAAGCCTAGAGATGTGACCTTAACCTAAGTGTTCGCCTAATGGGTTAAATACGTTAACACTTATTTTGTTTATTGGGGTGTATTATTGATCTCAACTCTACGTTACCCACTTAATACCTTTCGATCATAGAGTGATTTTGCCCAATTTGACTTTCTCAAGCCCAAATGTGTATCAAACTAAATAGTTGATATGAGCTCAAGTCGAGTTCTCGCTATCACTAGTTTGAACCCTTTAATTATGCTAATCAAACCCTTAATTAGCCCAATTCATTGTTAGCTAAGTTATCTTAGACTAGGTCCCTCTTTCTCAAGTAGAGACCAAGTCAAAAAGACATGAATCGATGCTTGCAATCATTAATTCTGAAATTGAATAAGCTAAATAATCAACACACAAAATAAACAAGCGTTAAATTAAATACCCATAAGGTTTACACACTTGGGTTGGGTCACAACCATAGTAAGAATCTAGCTACTCAAAGTGAGAAATGAAGAAAACAAAGAATAAATGCGAATTAGACTCATAATCTAAGATTAAAATGATAAAATATGATGTTTGAATCCTAAAATAGTCACAAACTTTCTAATATAGCAAAATATAACGGCTACAACAACTCAAACTTCGAAACTTGACCTAAAATGTGGATCTCGTCTATTTATAGTAGCCCAAAATTCGCTGGCAAAAATGCCCCTCGGGAGGTTCTGCAGCCGAACAATTCTATGTGCGGTCCGCAGATTGCTTCAGCTGGCAAGGTCTTGGATTCTGCAGACAAAGCATCTTTTGCGGTCGCACAATTTCTGTGCGGTCCGCACTTCAGCAAGGATTCAGGTCTTAGTCTTTTGCACAATTCTTGTGTGGTCACGCACGTAGTTAAGTGTGTTGGTACCAAATGAAGCACGATTAACTCTTCGAGAATGACTTGATTAGGTCTTTTTATTCATTACTACTACTATTATTACCTAAACATAAAAACAAACTCATTCCCTTAAGGAGGTTGTCATGCCATACATCGTTGGGACGAGTCACCCGGTTCACACAAAAACTACCTTTGGAAAGAACCGTGGCATTAAGAAAACCAAAAGCTTATTATGTAGATAAAAAGAAGCTACTTACTTAACAAAACTAGAACTAATATGGAAATATTAAAGAAGCTAATGATCAATAACTACTAAAGATAGAATAAATATACATAAGAAGAGAGATAGAAGATAGATAAATACAAATACAAAAAGAAAGAGTATTATCAAATTATTATAGCCCAAATTGTATCCAAAATGTACCTATGCATCAAATAAACTCTACCCCTGAATAAAAGTAAGCACTGTCCCCAACGCTTTTCAAAATAAGAATAAATGAGGAGAGGGTGAAGAAAACTCCTTAAGGATCCTTGGATATCTCAGTGGCCCCATCAATGTCATCTCCCTCAGGATCAGCAAACTGTATCTCATCATCATCAAATTCAGGCGTGGCTGGGTTGTCTAACATAGCACGTACTGCCTCAGCAGTGTCGGTAGTAAGGTTTGGCTCCTCAGACTAGCCAGCTAGTGCTACCGGTGCAGATGGTGCTGAAGGATCTGAGGCGGACTGGTGCGGGTCAAGTAGCATATCAAAAGGCAGGTCTCCAGCTGTGGGAACTCTAGTTATCTCCTTTCGAAGCTTGTGCATTGATTTCTCTCTTGCCTAGGACTTCCTCATCTTCTTTACTTCCTTACCGAGCTCCTCAATAACTGACCTGTGTTGTACCAAGGTGTCCATGATAGTCTTCTAGTTCTCTACAATCTTTTTAGTGTTTCATCAATGTCAGAGGGAGCATTTGGTGCACGAGAAGTGGATTGCACTGCAACAGTACTAGACAAGTCATACAGCTTTGAAGTAGTTGTTTGCATCATGTTGTTGAGACTCGCCAGTGTTTGGGAGATTCACAACGCAGATAGTGGAGTTGAGGGCATGTGTACTGGCCTCAGAGCTACCCTAGGAGTTGTGGTAGGAGCTGGAGTAGGGGCTGGAGTGGGAGCTACGGATGATGGCGGAGGCATAGCAGCGGCACTGGACGAAGGCTCAGCAGATGTGGAAGGAAGATCAGATGTCTCAGAAACTACCACTACTGGCTCATTAGACTAGCCTATGGTGGTAGAAGACTGGACTTTCTTCTTTGGGTTGCTCGCATCAATTAGTGAATACCGGTCGAATGGCTTCTCGGCTTCACCTTGGTATCAAAATCTCTCGACTCTACCTTTGCATCAGTGAAAGGTACTCTATGATAGTGTTGAGATATGGGTAGGCCGAGCTGTCTTGCCGTGCAATCACTGAAATGTTGGCCAACATCATGCCACCCACATTATTTGGGTACCCGGACATGATGGAAGCCATAAGAACTGCCCGAGGGATAGGAAGTTGAGTCTTATTCTAGCCTGGGTCCAATCTGCTGCAGACAAAAGTTTGCCACCCCTTCGCCTCAAAACTAAAAGTGCTCCGGTGGATGGGAACCTCAGCAGTGATCCATGGTGGTCGTGGCCCTGGTGGTGCTACGATCTTAACTATCTAAGGTCGGACTTCCTCCTTCATTGCGCACTTTTACAGATACTCCTTTGGCTCAACATCCTCGAATCCCAAGTACGCATTTAGTGTATGCTGATCAAACCTCACCTTAAGATTGCGTACTTTGGCCATGTTTGTCCCTTTCTTTATATGAGCAACATTGGCATAGAATTCCCAAACGAGGTATTCTTTGGCATCCTCCACTCTCTCGGTGAACTACATCCAACATTTTTGTGCCCTGAATTGCCTCAAAATTGCCGGGTTGTATTTCTCCAAATCCTTCAACAGAAATTGTTGCTCAAGAGTTAGCGACCTCACTGGCCACCACATACGAAAACTGGTGAAGGCGCCCAAGCTAACAAAACGATCCTCCTAAACCACTTTCTTCTTTGATCTTTCAAGCCATGTAGCTGTAGTGTCTCCTCATCTACCATCATCGGGGATGTCAAGTATAACATGTGCCTCGGGGACTAGTGCAGCTGATGGCTCAGAAGTCTGGCTAACACTTTTCGACCCCTCGGAGGTTCTGTGAGATGAAGATGGCTCGTCTCTGAGTTGGTATCTCCCCTGCAACCTTGACTGTGTGGCCGTCTGCTCCTCGTGAACATAGGCTGAGTTGCCCTCTGACAACTCCCTACACGGGACATAGGAGCTAGACTCGGAGAGGTCTGCACCTCTCCCTCTGCCGGTTATTGTTTTCTTTCTTATTATCTTGGGCTGGCCAAGGGGCAAGGCACTTTTGCCTTAACCCCAAGAAGATTCACCTCTCCTATTTAAAGTGTCGCCTCGGCCTATTTATCGAACCATTGTCTGTATCAAGTGGAGGAGATTTTTAGTTGCAATTCATAGTTCAAACACATATAGGAGACATATAGGTAAGGGAGATACAATTGGACACCGTGGGGTTGTGAACTTGTGTCATGCTTGCAGGATAAGGGATTTGCGGTCCGCAAAATTCTGTTGTGCGGTCCGCACATTTGAGATTGCGGCCGCACTTCTGAGTCCTAAAATTGTAAACTCTCTGATGACAGAGAAATGGTCAATCTGCGGCCGCAAGAGGAAATCTGTGGTCCGCACAATTTGACTTGCGGCCGCAGATTCCTGCCTCACATAAGTTTCTAAAAATCCATATCTGCGGATCGCACAATTCAAGTGCGGCGGCAGAATTCAAACAATTACGAGCAGACAACTTTTTATTCTAAGATTTTTTAATTTCTTGAAAAAATAGGCATTGTAACATTGTAAAATGAAATTTCACTAAACCAATCCCAGTAGAGCATGTATCAAGTTAACGCAATTCAGATCTACCCCACATGGACACATAATTGAACCGTAATAACAGATGGCCTAAAAAGAACTTGAAATCTACAAATGAAACTAACACACAAAAAAAATAACGTGAAATTGAAGCATACTAGATAGAGTGAGTGCAATGAGTGACTAATCGATGTGGTTGTATGTGTGGACAGTGGAAATCTCCAAGAACATTTAGCAGGGTAATAGTGTTTTGTTCAAATTGTGAAAAGGGTAAAATGTGGCTCTTATTCTATTTATACCAGAAATTTTGAGAAGGGAGAAGAGACGACTGCGGCCGCATATTTTCATGTGTCGTACTTACCCTACCACCTGGGTGAATATTCTCAGAACCTATTCTGCTGTCTGCATATTTTTAGGTGCGGCCACAGATTTCACGTGCGGTCACTGATCGATCTTTGCACTGACAAGATTAAACTTTAGAGACTTGATATTTTTGATGTTTCAATTGTGCGGTCCATAAGAGAAATGTGCGGCAGCAATGCTCATCTGTTATGGCACATAAAAATGTGCGTAGTCCGTACTCTTTTGAACACTTAGCCATATTTCCATCCATAATTCTTGTAAGTCACACTCATCCTGTAGCATACTTCAAATCAACTTAGAATACAAATAACACCTAATTAATAAAAGAAAAATAAAAAGAACATGGGTTGCCTCCCAAGAAGCGTCTGATTTAACGTCGTTGCACGACACAAAAAATTCTCAAATGAAGTGAATGACCGCCACCACGTGGCTATCTCAATACTTTCCCAAGTACTGCCTGATCCAGTGGCCATTGACTCGGAATACTTCATTGTGTTTGTTCTTCAAGTCTAATGCACCAAAAGGTATCACACCAATAATTTCAAAAGGACCACTCCACTTGGATTTTAGCTTACCGGGAAACATCCTCAATCTTGAGTTAAACAACAATACAAGATCGCCAACCTTGTACTCTTTATTCCAAATGTATTTATCATGAAGGTATTTCATCTTTTCTTTGAACCGGGATGAACTCGCATAAGCATGGTACCTGAACTCATCCAATTCATTCAAATGTGCAACCCCCAAGTTAGCGGTTACATCCTAATCTAGATTCAACTTTTTTTAGAGCACACACCGCCTTGTGCTCTAGTTCTATCGGAAGATGACAAGCTTTCTCGAACACCAACCGGTATGGAGATATAAAGCCGTCCAATAAGCCCATAATGCATCATCAAGTTCTTGGACCAATCCGTGCGATTAGCATTCACCATTTTGGACAAGATACTCTTTATCTCCCGGTTGGAGACTTCCACTTGCCCGCTAACTTGTGTGTGATAGGGAGTCGTGACTTTATGAGTAACACCATACTTGCTAAGTAAAGTGTCGAAAGCCTTGTTGCAAAAATGTGACCCCCATCGCTTATAACTACACGTGGAGTGCCAAACCTTGCGAAAAGATTCTTCTTCAAGAAAGCCACCACACTTCTCGCCTCATTGTTGGGTAAAGCAACAGCCTCAACCCATTTGGACACATAATCTACCACGACCAAGATGTATGTTTCCATGAGAACTCACAAAAGGGCACATGAAGTCTACCCACACATCAAAAATATCAATCTCCAAAATGATTATGAGAGGCATTTTATTTTTCTTTGAGATTCCACCAGCCCGTTGACAATCATCACATCTTTTCACTAACTCACTAATATCTTTGTAAGAGTAGGCCAAAAGAAATCACAACTAAGTACTTTGGTTGCTCGCTCCACCATGATGACTACCATATGGCGAAGAATGACAAGCCCCAAGAATTTTACCTTGCTTTTCTTCCGGTATACATCTTCTAATCACTCCATCTGTACAAATCTAAAAATATGTGGTTCATCCCAATAATAATCTTGATAATACCGTTTGAGTTTCTTCCTTTGGCTTGAAAAGAACTCATCCGGAATGATTCCACACTCAAGAAAATTTGCTAAGTCCGCGAACCATGACACCTCTGTTATTGAAATTGTCAAGAGTTGCTCATTGGGGAAGGAGTCATTGATTTCAAGATCATCATGCGGCCTCCCCTCCTCCAAACGGCTCTAGTGGTCCGCCACTTGATTTTCACTACCTTATCTATCTTGGATATCAATATCAAATTCTTATAACAAGAGAATTCATCTCATCAACCAAGCTTTGGAGTCCTTTTTGCTCATAAGATAATGAAGTACCGCATGATTCGTATGGATAATAACTTTCGCACCCATCAAGTACAGGCAAAACTTCTCAATTGCAAACACAATAGGAAGGAGCTCTTTCTCTGTAACGGTATAGTTAACTTGGGCACTATTCATGGTCTTACTAGCATAGTAGACCGGATGGAAAATCACTACAAGAAACATTGCCTTTAAGGAAGTGAATAATGGTTACTAAAGATCCAAATCTAGTCCTAATAAATCAATTGCGACGGGAAAAAGCTGGTCGTCACTCGTCGCAATAGCTTCCACCGCTAAAGGTCTACAACGACGGTTTAAAAACCTGGTCTTTAAATGTTTTTAGAGACGAGAGAAACATCTAGTCGTTAAATACTTATAGAGACCTCGTCCCTAGTAGACCATTAACATATTATTCCAATAGATATTTTTTGGTCATTAAACACTATTAGAGACCAGCCTTTCCGTCCCTAATAGACAATTAATATATTATGAAAAATATATATTTTCCAGCCGTTAACACTTTTAGCGACTAGCTTTTAACTGGTCGTAGATTATATTTTAGAAACGAGCCCCACTAGTCCCTATTTAAAATAACTGCAATTACTTTAACGACCGTATTTCTGGTCTCTTATTAACCACAACTAGTCCTAAAGCTCGATGTCTCAGAAAAGTTATTTTTATAAATAAATATCAATTTGCTACAAAAAATTCTTGGTATAAAAAGATATTAATTACAATGTTAACATCCCATCATGTTAGTTTCAATATTTGCTCAACACCTTAACAAAAATACTTAGCTAACATCATGAGTTAGACAACGATATCAAGTTTTACATAACATTCCTAGCAAAATAATAATGAGCTTGTGTATCTTCCAAACTTGCATTCTTGTACCTTCAATCTTCAAAACCTGTAAGTATAAAATTTTAAAATATGATGAATAACTATTGATAAAATAATATATGTAAAATTACACTTGAAATGGTTAAATTGCTTTGCCCAAAAGAGATCTAAATTCATCAGGTGTTATCCAACAACATCAACAAGGCTGCAAAAATATAAGAAAAATTAATTAGAAAAGTTTTGGGATGGTAAATCAAACTTTGATTCGAAAAAATCCGGCACTTTATTCTTTTGTTTTTTACTATTCATGCTTTAGATGAAGATGCAGAGTAACACAATGTTGAAGAAGATCTACAAGATTCCAAAGATAGTGTCATAGAAATCAGACAATAGAAGTAAGATGCAGCCACTGAAGGAGAAACTTCCGAGTACCATAAATCACTTTTACACCATATTTGTGCCTAATGTATTCATTTCAAGTTGTCGAGGCTACTTCAAGAATGAAATGTCATTAATTCACAACTGTTAGCATGTTGATATTCAGTACATGTTTAAAGATTATGTGATCTTCTTAATATATCAATCTATGCAAGATATCAACAACATGTAAAACAAACTTATTTGAATGTAAGAGTTCTTCTGTAGTAGCTACTTAAAACTTTAAGCAACACGATATCGTGCAAGAAGTGTCTCATCGATAATTAGCCTAAACTAGGCCTATACAACTTTGCAAGAACATAACTAATACTAACTTTGGCATGTTAATCATTTTGGAACATTATGGTCTGGGAATTTATCCATACGTGTCCTGGAAAGGCTTAGGTAAAGTAAAACGAAGTCACAAGTATGTTTTTTTCTGATAGAAACTTTAAACTACAATATAAGTTCAATACAGCTCTGCAATTAGAAATCTCTACATAGTACATAATTGGTAGTTTGGTGCTATCACCCAGCATCATTTATCATAAACATGTGCAAGTGTCATTTGTCACTTATTGATGAAATAAAAAATATCAACAGAGGAAAAGCTCTTCGTCAACTCTTCAGAATCTAAGTTTGCAATGTTAGCAGCATTATAATATGTAAAGGAATCACTATAAGACAGCTTTCAGAAGAAGTATGCTGATGGTGTGAAACATCTTTAGATTTTGAAATGCCTTTTTAGGTGAAAATGCACTTCTGTCTGTACCTTTACTCCACTTTGATATGCTTACATGTGATTACTCTTGCCACTAGGTGTATATGCCTTAAACCCCACACATCAAAGAGTCTCCCTATCCAACACTTTTTATGCATACCCATGAAGAACGCTCTTATTAAATTGCCAATAGAGCAAACAAAACAACGAGAAATTCTATTATCTTTTTCTGCATTCATTTTTCTTTGTTTGATAAAATCTGACAAAATACCTGGATAAATTTACAGAGCAAAATACGATGCCACATCAAAAGTTTTGAAGTCTTAATTATATATAATACTTGTCTGACCCAATAAGTGTACAATTGGACAAACAGTGCATGTCAAACAGCCCAAAAGCATAAAGAAAATGTATGTGTATCTAGAATTGTTATATATGCAGCACATGGATGCTTCAGAGAAGCTCCTGACCCCGGCTAATGTAACAAGAAATACAGCAAATCAGACTCAACACGGAATGAGCGCTTATTTAAAGAGCAGGCAGTAGAATGGATTTAGTAAAGCATATACTTCCATCACTAAAACACTTGACGCATTTTAACCACCTAATACTTTTGGATTTTCATTTAAATAACTAACAAAATTCAGCCTTCTTTATGCTGTTTTCCTTACAATGTGGCAAGTAATATCTCTTGCCATGGTGAACAGAAACTTGGGCACACAACTCTTGGATCAATGATGATAGAATTAGTTGTGATAAAAGAATCCCAATACATGTGGTATATTGATGGGATTCTTCTGTTTACTCATAGTTTACTCGCTAGTCAAATCAAACAACTGATAGAATCTATAAGTAGAAGTGACTATATGTAAATCAACAAAAAAAAATTAAAAAGTAAGGAATATTATTACTAACTTGGCCAGCAGACAAAAATAGTGGTCATTCAGTTGAAATGGGCGATGGCGTAGGCGAGACATGCGATTATTGAGTAGCGAAGAATTACCTTATTTTCTTTATTTCTTTCATCTCATTTTCTAAGGAAGACAAGCGATCATGTAGGGATTTGTTTTCCTCGTTCAAAGATTTGTTTTCCTCTCGAGTTTGAACGTAGCGCGGACAGTAATTTATCCTTTGAAGAAGTGCCACCTTTCAAGTCTTTCACCTTTACTCCACCCCCAAAGCCAAATACATGGCTACTAGTTTGAGGTCCACAATATTTTTCTACTATCTCTATGCTAGGTAGAGATGGATCCGACGAACAACTTCTTCAATCTAAGCCTACAAAACATATGAAGAAATTTTATATCAAAACCCATAATAATTTCAAATCATTTACATATTTAATTTACCAAACATACATGTTTCTCAATTGCTTCAGGTTCAACAAGCTTGTTATTTTTCTTACGAGTCTCAAAGAAAATTATTGTCAAGTCGGTGGATTGCCATCTTTTCCGCCCTTTACGTCAAAGGCAAACATGTCAAAAAATACCTCTTAAATATTTTCTTTAGGAAAATAGATATTTTATGATAATATCTTTTGATAAATAATCTCTCGAATAGGTTTGCTACCCATATGATGAAGCATCTTCAACTTAGCTCGTTTTGCTGCATTCCTGTTGCTTCTTGCCTTTGTGAAACAATAAGCTTAAATATAATTATTGTAATAAATTTAAATAATACACAGGTTTGATTCCAAGTATAGAGCAAAAAAAATATTTGGTGTCAGGGAAGGAATCAGACTGCAGATGCTTTGGCAAAATAGACTATTAAATCACTGGGCATACCTGAAAATGTTTTGAAGAAAAATGTTCCTTTACTAACCGCTCCCATTCTTTCTTGTCTACACCCTTTGGAATATTCTTAAGACCATGTTAGATTGGCTTATCCTTCACATATTTTGCATGTAAGTGTCCTCTCCATTTATTCCATAGCTCTTTCATCCATCCCAAGATATGATCGCGATGATCATTCATGTCAACACTCTCAAATTTATCCTACAATAATCAAAATATTGGTTGATTATATGCATCGCAAGATACTATCAGCAAAATGATACAATTCTCAATTCCTCTTCAGTTATGAAGCTACCATGAAGCCTTTTCAGTAATAACAGAAAAAGAGAATGAAAAACAATTCACCTACATTGCTGCACTTTTTGCAAGAAAGTAAAAAAGAAAACTTCTCCTAGCTTTCAAGACTTCTAGTTTCAAGTATTATTTTCATCTAAGACTTGAATTTCCTCTTCGATTGTAATGATCTGGTCGGTTATTTTGAGAGTAATAGTCCCGATCCCCTATTTACTGCTTTTTCCGTATCATATTATGCTTATGTGACTTGCCGGGAGGTTTTGTTCTTGATTTGGAGTGTTTTGGGACACTTATTCCCTAAAACGGAAGCTTAAGTTTTAGAATTTTGACCGTAGTTGGAATTATGTGAAGACGACTCAAGAATGGAGTTTTATCAGTTCTGTTAGCTCTATTGTATAATTTTGGACTTAGGAGCGTTTACGAATTTATGAATTGGAGGTCTGTAGCTGAATTAGGCTTTAAATGGCAAAACTTGAATTTTTGAAAAGTTTGATCGGGAGTGAACTTTTGATATCGGGGTCGGACTCCGATTTCGGAAGGTGGAGTAGGTCCGGAATGTCGAATTTGTCTACTGTGTAAAATTTGAGGTCAATCGGACGTGATTTGGTAGGTTGCAGCATCGGTTGAGAAGTTTGAAGTTTCAAGTTTATTAGGTTTGAATTGGAGTGTGATTTGTATTTTTATTATTGTTTGATGTGATTTGAGGGCTCGACTAAGTTCGTATGATATTTTAGGACTTGTTGGTATGTTTGGTTGAGGTCCCGAGGGCGTTGGGTTGATTTCGGATGGTTAACGGATCATTTGGAAATGTGTTGGATTGGCTGAAATTGTTGCACCTGGTGTAATCGCACCTACGCCCTTTGGGCTGCAGGTGCGACCCCGTAGAAGCGGCCATCGAGCCATAGAAGTGATTTTTGGCCTGGCTGGCTGGGACCGCAGAAGCGGTCAGAGTCTCACAGAAGCGGACTCGCAAGAGCGGTGAAAGGAACGCAGAAGCGGGCGCGCAGAAATGGCCCTTGATCGCATAAGCGATTTTTGAAGACTTAAGTTAAGTCTGCACCTGCGATGGTTTTTTCGCTGGTGAGGAACCGCATAAGCGGTGAACCCCTCACAGAAGCGAGATCGCTGGGCGAAAAAAGGCTATATTCGAGTGTTTTATCCCATTTTTATTTTGGGACTTTGAGAGCTCGGATTTAGGCGATAATTTGAGAGATTTTCAGAAGAAGCTATTGAGTAATGATTCTTAACTCATTTATAGTTATATTCCACTAATCTATCGTTAATTTCATCTTTTAATTGAGGATTTGGGTTGAGAAAATTGGGGAAAACGTTGGAAAGTTCTTTAACCGAATTTTTGGGTTTTGATTGAGATTTTGGTATCGAATTTGAGTAATTTTGGTATGGGTGGACTCGTGGTTGATTGGGTGTTCATATTTTGTGACTTTTTCCTGATTCTGAGACGTGGGTCCGGGTCGACTTTTTGGGGCAATTTTTGAAATTCTTGTTAAAGTCTTGATTTCATTAATTAGATTAGTTTATTATAGTTGTATTTATAGTATGTGATGGTTTTTGGCTAGATTTGGGCCATTTAGTGTTATAAGTTCGAGGAAAAAGGCATTCTTGTTGATTGATTGAGCTTGGTTCGAGATATGTTGCTCGCCTAAACTTGTGTGGGAGAAATTCCCTTAGGATTTGGTATTGTTGTGATACTTCTGATATGTGAGCGCCGTGTACGTGAGGTGACGAGTGCTTACACGAGCTAATTGTTAAAAAATCTAGTTTTTACTGAGCAGTAACCTGTTACGTCTTAATTGAGTTATACCAGCATGTGTAGTTATCTTGTTAGCCTAATATCGCATGTCTACGTGTCTTAATTGCTTATTTAAAACCTGTACAACATACTTAGGTGATTTCATGTGTTTTCCTTAACTCGTATTTAGCCATAAACTGTAGGATTTCTTGCTGTAATTATTGTTTCCATCGATTTCGAGCTGTCTGTTTACTTTTGGAACTACGAGGTGGTACCTCGAGAGATCCCCCTGCATATTTACTTTTGGGACTACGATGCGGTACCTCGGGAGATCTCCTGCATATTTACTTTTGGGACTACGAGGCGGTACCTCGGGAGATTCCCTGTTGAGCATTTACTTTTGGGACTACGAGACGGTATCTCGGGAGTGCCCCCGTTGTTTATCCTTATGTGTTGTGCTGTTAGCTTTCTGTAATTTCTCCTCGTTAAATTTCCAGTCTTTTATTACATTGCTAATTTTTATGCCTTAAATTATTATATACCAGTAGGGCCCTGACCTGACCTCGTCACTACTCTACCGAGGTTAGGCTTGGTACTTACTGGGTACCGTTGTGGTGTACTCATGCTAATCTTCTGCACATGTTTTGTGTGTAGATCCAGGTAACTCCTACCAGCCCCACTATTAGTTGTGTACTTGCTGCTGCTCTGGAGACTTCAAGGTATATCTGCCTGCGTCCGCAGATCTCGGAGTCCCCCTCTGTCCCTTTCATGTTGTTCCTCCCTTATTTCTTCTAGTTACTGATGTATAGAAGTAGGTAGACAAATTCTTAGAGCTTGTGACTTGTGATTACCAAGTTTTGGAAATATTGTTATACTCGAGATGTTGGTTACTTGTACATGCCAAGCGATATTTTCCGTTATATTGTTATATGTTGATATTAGTGGTTGTTTCTGTCTCTATTTTTTATTATTCTGCAATTGTTAGGCTTGCCTAGTCGTAGAGACTAGGTGCTCCCACGACATCTTACGGAGGGAGAATTGGGTCGTAATAAGTTGGTATCAGAGCTCTAGGTTCATAGGTGTTATGAGTCACGAGTAGGTTTAGTAGAGTCTCGCGGATCGGTAGAAAGATGTCTGTACTTATCTTCGGGAGGCTATGGAACTGTTAGGAAAAAATTTTACTTCTTTTATTCCTTGTCATGCGAAATTGTTGACTTCGGAAATCTAAACTTCTGTCTTCTATTCTCTCACAGATGGTGAGGATACGTACAGGCGGATTAGATTACCAGGCACCTGCGTCCCCTGCTGGAGTTGCGAGAGGTCGGGATCGGGGTAGAGGCCGAGGACGTCCACGTGGTGCAGCCAGAGCACCCGTACGAGCTGCTACAGAGGAGCCACCAGCAGCCCCAATTGGAGAGCAGGCACCTAAGACGCCTGTTATTGCGCCAGCTCTTCAGGAGACTCTTGCCCGGTTTTTGAGCATGTTTGGTACTCTAGCTCAGGCAGGGTTGATTCCACTTGCTCCTGCCACATCTCAGGCCGGGGGAGGAGCACAGACTCCCGCCGCCCGTACGCCAGAGCCACGACGGCTTCAGGTTGACTAGGTTCTAGAGATCATACCGGTGCATCCGGTAGCTCCAGTTCAGCTCGAGGTTAGGGCAGCAGTTTCTGAGCAGCTCAGGCTTGAGAGGTACAAGAAGTACCACCCTCCTACTTTTAGTGGCTTGGCATTTTAGGATGCCTAGGGTTTTCTTGAAGAGTGTCACCGTATCCTCCGTACCATGGGTGTAGCGGAGTCGAGTGGGGTTTCTTTTACTACGTTCCAACTTAGAGGAGCAGCCTATCAGTGGTGGCGTGCTTATGAGTTGGGTAGTCTGGCTGAGGTAGCTTCAATTACATGGACTTAGTTCTCGGATATGTTCTTGATGGAGTATGTTCCCCAGAGTCTCAGAGATGCATGGCGCGCAGAGTTTGAGTAGTTGCGCCAGGGTGCTATGACAGTGTCAAGTATGCAGTTCACTTCAGTGATTTGGCTAGGCATGCACCAGCCTTGGTTGCTACAATTCGAGAGAGGGTCCATCGGTTTAATGAGGGGCTCAACCCCACTATCAGGCTTAGCATGGCCCGGGAGTTGGAGATGGATATTGCATACCAGCAGGTTATGGGGATTGCTAGGAGATTGAAGAGTATGCTTGCTCGGGAGAGACAGGAGAGGGAGCCCAAGAGGTTTCGCGAGTCTGGCACTTATAGAGGTGCTCGTGCCCCAGCTACAGTTCGTCATGGTAGGGGCTATATGAGTTGCCCTATTCATTCAGCACTTTCAGCCGCCAGTGGTATTCCGGCTACTCCTAGGCCCCAGGAGCCTTATTATGCACCGCCAGTGTATAGTGTACCTTCTGCACGGGGTGCTTTCAGCGGTCAATCCAGGCGACCTGGCCCGAGCCTATCGCAGCAGTCATGCCCTCCGAGAGCTTATTTTGACTGTGTCAACACTTGCCATGTGGTGAGGGATTGCCCTAGACTTAGGAAGGGTGAACCTCCACAGACTTCTCAGGCACCGCGTGCTCCACCGGGCCCCTAGGATATGATTACAGCACCATCTACCACTCCACCTGCTCAGCCAGCTCGAGGTGGAGGTCGGGCAGATAGAGGTCGCCCTAGAGGGGGAGGCCAGGCCAGATACTATGCCCTTGCTGCTCGTACAGAGGCAGTTGCATCCGACTCTGTCATTATAGGTATTGTTCTGGTCTGTCATAGAGATGTGTCAGTCTTATTTGATTCAGGCTCCACTTATTCCTATGTGTCATTTTATTTTGCTCCATATTTGGGCGTATCCCGTGATTTTTTGAGTTCTCCTGTTGGTGTATCTACACCTATGGGTGATTCCATTGTTGTTGACCGTGTGTATCGGTCGTGTTTGGTTGTTCTTAGTAGTTTTGAGACCAGAGCCGATTTATTATTACTCAGTATGGTAGACTTTGATATTATTTTGGGCATGGACTGTTTGTCACCCCATTATGCTATTCTTGATTGTCATGCCAAGACCGTGACGCTGGCTATGCCAGGATTACCGTGGTTAGAGTATCTAGCTTATGTGAGAGTTATTTCATTTCTTAAAGCTCAATGAGTGGTTGAGAATAGGTGTGACGCGTATCTAGCTTATGTGAGAGATGTCAGTATTGATACCCCTACAGTTGAGTCAGTCCAAGTAGTGAGGTATTATCCAGATGTATTTTCAATCGATCTTCTGGGCATGCCGCATGACAGAGATAATGACTTTGGCATTGATTTATTGCCGGGCACTCAGCCCATCTCTATTCCTCCATATCGCATGGGTCCTCCTGAGTTGAAGGAGCAGTTACACGAGTTGCTTAATAAGGGCTTCATTCTGCCCAGTGTGTCACCTTGGGGTGCTCCGGTCTTGTTTGTGAAGAAGAGGGATGGTTCTATGCGTATGTGCATTGAGTATCGCCAGTTGAACAAAGTTATAGTGAAGAACATGTATCCATTACCTCGTATTGATGACCTATTTGATCAGTTACAGGGTGCCAGAGTATTTTTCAAGATTGACTTGCATTCAGGCTATCATCAGTTGAAGATTCGGGAGCCAGATATCCCAAAGACTGCTTTCAGGACTAGGTATGGTCACTACAAGTCCTTGTGATATCATTTGAGCTGACCAACGCCCCAGCAGCATTCATTCACTTAATGCATTGTGTATTCCAGCCCTATCTTGGCTCATTCGTCATTGTGTTTATTGATGATATTTTGGTGTACTCCCGCAGTCGGGAGGATCATGAGCAACACCTGAGGACTGTGCTTCAGACCTTGAGAGAAAAGAAGTTATATGCAAAATTCTCAAAGTATGAGTTATGGCTAGATTCAGTGGCATTTTTGGGACATGTAATGTCGAGTGAGGGAATCAAGGTAGATCCGAATAAGGTTGAGGCAGTGCAGAGTTGGCTTAGACCGTCCTCAGCTATAGAGATCTGGAGTTTTCTTGGTTTGGCGGGGTATTACCGTCGATTTATAGAGGGTTTCTCATCTATTGCAGCACCTATGACCAGGCTGACCCAAAAGGGTGCTCCGTTCAGGTGGACAAAGGAGCATGAGGAGAGCTTTCAAAAGCTCAAGACAGCTTTGATTACAGCCCGGGTATTGGTATTGCCTACAGGTTTGGGGTCTCATACTGTATATTATGATGCATCACGGATTGGTCTCGGCGCGGTGTTGATGCAGGACGGTAGGGTGATTGCCTATGCGTCTAGACAGCTGAAGGTGCATGAGAAGAACTATCATGTCCACGACTTTGCGTTAGCAGCTATTGTTCATGCCTTGAAGATTTGGCGACACTATTTTACGATGTTCCTTGTGAGATCTACACAGATCACTAAAGTCTGCAACATCTGTTCAAACAGAAGAATCTTAACTTGTGTCAGCGGAGGTGGTTAGAGCTGCTTAAGGATTATGATATCACTATTCTATACCATCTCGAGAAGGCAAATGTGGTTACAGATGCCTTGAGTCGCAGGGCGGAAAGTTTAGGGAGCCTAGCATATCTACCAGCAGCAAAGAGATCATTGGCATTGGATGTTCAGGCTTTGGCCAACCAGTTTGTTAGATTGGATATTTCTGAGCCGAGTCGAGTTTTTGCTTGTGTGGTTTCTCATTCTTCTTTTTATGATCGTATCAGGGAGCGTCATTATGATGACCCCCATCTGTTTGTCAGCATGGTGATGGCAAGGAAGTCACTGTTGGAGATGACGGTGTGTTACAGATGCAGGGCAGGCTATGTGTGCCTAATGTAGATGTTCGTGAGTTGATTTTCCAGGAGGCCCATAGTTTGCGGTATTCTATTCATCCAAGTGCCGTGAAGATGTATCAGGATTTGAGACAGCACTATTGGTGGAGGCGGATGAAGAAAGACATAGTGGAATATGTAGCTCATTGCCTAAATTGTCAGCAGGTGAAGTATGAGCATCAGCGACCGGGTGGATTGCTTCAGAAGATGGAGATTCCAGAGTAAAAGTGGGAGCGGATCACTATGGATTTTGTTGTTGGGCTCCCACGGACTCAGAGGAAGTTCGATGCGGTTTGGGTGATTGTGGATAGATTGACCAAGTCAGGTCATTTCATTCTTGTGGTTACTACTTACTCTTTGGAGCAGCTGGCTCAGGCTTACATCCGCAAGATTGTCAGGCTTCATGGCGTACCGGTATTTATCATATCTAATCGGTGTACGTAGTTTACATCACGGTTCTGGAGAGTCGTACAATGTGAGTTGCGTACTCGCGTAGAGTTGAGTACAATATTTCACCCTCATACGGACGGACAATCCGAGCGCACTATTTAGATATTGGAAGATAAGTTGCGTGCGTGTGTGATTGATTTTGGGGGTGCTTGGGTTCAGTTCTTGCCACTTGCGTAGTTTACCTACAACAACAGTTATCAGTCTAGCATTCAGATGGCACCGTATGAGGCTTTGTATGGTAGGCGGTGTCGGTCTCCAGTGAGTTGGTTCGAGCCCGGCGAGGCTAGGCTATTTGGTACAGACTTGGTTTATGATACTTTGGAGAAGGTTAAGGTTATTCAGGATTAACTTCGCACAGCCCAATCCAGACAAAAGAGTTAAGCAGATTGAAAGGTTCACGATGTTGCATTCATGGTTGGAGAGCGGGTCGTGCTCCTGGTTTCGCCCATGAAGGATGTCATGAGGTTCGGGAAGAAGGGCAAGCTGAGCCCAAGGTTTATTGGCCCGTTCGAGTTGTTTCGGCGAGTTGGGGAGGTTGCTTATGAGCTTGCCTTGCCTCCCAGTCTAGCAGGAGTTCATCCAGTATTCCTTGTTTCTATGATCCGGAAGTATCACGACGATCCGTCTCATGTGTTGGATTTCAGCTCAGTCCAGTTGGGCAATGATTTATCTTATGTTGAGGAGCTGGTGGGTATTTTGAACAGGCAGGTCCGAAAGCTGAGGTCAAAGAACATTGCTTCAGTGAAGGTTCAGTGGAGGAGTCAGACGGTCGAGGAGGCGACTTGGGAGACCGAGCATGATATGCGCAGCCGTTATCCTCATTTTTTTCACCACTTCAAGTATGTCTCTATGCTCGTTCGAAGTCGAACGATTATTTTAAGAGGGGGAGAATATAACGACCCGACCGGTTGTTTTGAGAGTAATAGCCCTGATCCCCTATTTATTGCTTTCTCCGTATCATCTTATGCTTATGTGACTTGTCGGGAGGTTTTGTTCTTGGTTTCAGAGTATTTTGGGATACTTAATCCCTAAAACGGAAGTTTAAGTTCTAGGATTTTGACATCTTACAGAAGGAGAATTGCGTCGTGACATCGATGATGCTCACAACATAGCTATTCAACTTTTCCCAGTCCAAATGAAGTTTCACAATCAAGGACTCATTCAAACAATTGTTAAACTTAACTCTCAGTTAAAAGAAGAAGTTAGAAACTCAATCAAGGATTGATATCACAATTGGCAGAACAACTGGAACACAAATGAATTTTTTTAAAACTTACAGTAGCTATGACAAACTTCAGCTCAATACACATAAATAAAGAAACTAAAATCGCAATTAAAAATCTAAACACATTTATTGGAAAAAAGATTTAAAAAGACTCAAAATGCACAACATACTAGTCACTACATTTGTTAACTCAATAGCTGCCCACATGTGATTCAACTTTTCTTGCTTAATATCATTCCACGATGATACTCCAACGGACACATATTGTGGTCACGTACTATTCTGCCCAAGTGCCTCAAAAATAGTTTGCTATTTGTTCTAACCGTTCGATTGTTGTAAAGGTTACTTTCAGCTTTTGTCCGACTTCAAGTGATGCAACTTCTTTGCACTTGTTCCTACCTCGAACTCTTTTTACCTTTCCAGGATTAGATGAACCTGCAGTTGCATAATTTGGTAAAAACTATAGCAACAAAATTTAGTTCTACAAATTAATAACATATGGATTCAAAATATCATACCTGTTTCAGCTGTCTGGGAGTGTTGCATAACTTGATTAGTAGATGGAGACAATAAAATATTGGCTTGCATATGCTCTTTCTCAAGAACGAGGGAGTTTTTATCCATTGTACGCGTTTTTTGATTAGAAGATATGGTAAAATTCGATCTTGTACTTTTAGAAGGAGCTTGCATACATTGGTTAGCAAAAACAACACTCTTATGGAAAGATCCCACCTCATTTTTATAAATCCCTAAAGAGGAGCAACATGATCTAGGCATTTGCTACCGTCCCTTCCCTATAGCACCTGGACCCAAAAAATCATATTAGTAAAAGATTTGGTATTTAATTTCAGTTGTATATGCAATTAAAAATACAACAGATTTGGAGAAACTTACTTGTTTCAACATTTGGGTGTATTGCTGAACTTGATCAGTAGATGAAGGCAATGGAATATCAATTTGCATTATACTCTTTCTCAAGAACGAAGGGGTTTTTATGTATCATTCCTTGACTAGCAGACATGGTAGAGTTTTTAAGCCCTTGTCCTCGTCCCTTCCCTATAGCACCTAATGAAAAAAAATTATATTACTTACACGTAAGCATTTAAATTCAGTTATGCAAATTAAAAATATTAGATTTAAAAAATCTTACATGTTTCAATTGTTTGGATGTATTGCTTAACTAGATCACTAGATTGAGGAAATAAACTCTTAGTTGTCATATTCACTTTCTCAAGCGATCATGTAAGGATTTGTTTTCCTCATTGAAAGATTTGTTTTCCTCTCTAGTTGAACGTAGCGCGGACAGTAATTCAGCGTTTTAAGAAATGCCACATTTCAAGTCTTTCGCCTTTACTCTACCCCCAAAGCCAGATACATGGCTACGAGTTTGAGGTCCACAATATTTTTCTACTATCTTTATGCTAGGTAGAGATGGATCCAACTGAACAATTTCTTCAATCAAAGCCTACAAAAAATATGAAAAAATATTTTATATCAAAACCCATAATAATTTCAAGTCATTTACATATTCAATTTACCAAACATACATGTTTTTCAATTGCTTCAGGTTCAGCAAGCTTGTTATTTTTCTTACGAGTTTCAAAGATAATTGTTGCCAAATCGGTGGATTGCCATCTTTTCTGCCCTTTACATCAAAGGCAAACATGTCAAAAAATACCTCATAAATATTTCCTTTAGGAAAATATATATTTTATGATAATATCTTTTGATAAATAATCTCTCGAATAGGTTTGCTACCCATATGATGAAGCATCTTCAACTTAGCTCGGTTTGTTGCATTCGTGTTGCTTCTTGCCTTTGTGAAACAATAAGCTTAAATATAATTATTGTAATCAATTTAAATAGTACACTAATGTTTGATTCCAAGTATAGCGGAAAAAAAGTATTTGGTGTCAGGGAAGGAATCAGACAGCAGATGCTTTGGCAAAATAGACTATTAAATCACTGGGCATACTTGAAAACTTTATGTAGAAAAATATTCCTTTACTAACCACTCCCATTCTTTCTTGTCTACGCCCATTGGAATATTCTTAAGAACATGTTGGATTGGCTTATCATTCACATATTTTGCATGCAAGTGTCCTCTTTATTTATTCCATAGCTCTTTCATCCATCCCAAGATATGATCGCGATGATCATTCATGTCAACACTCTCAAATTTATCCTACAATAATCAAAATATTGGTTTATTAAATGCATTGCAAGATACAATCAACAAAGTAATACAATTCTCAATTCCTCTTCAGTTATGAAGCTACCATGAAGCCTTTTCAGTAATAACAGAAAAAGAAAATGAAAAGAATTCACCTACATTGCTGCACTTTTTGCAAGAAACTAAAGAAGACAACTTCTCCTAACTTTCAAGACTTCCACTTTCAAGTATTATTTTCAACTAGGACTTGAATTTCCTCTTCGATGATGCTCACAACATAGCTATTCAACTTTTCCCAGTCCAAATGAAGTTTCACAATCAAGGACTCATTCAAACAATTGTTAAACTCGACTCTCAGTTAAACGAAGAAGTTAGAAACTCAATCAAGGATTGAGATCACAATTGGCAGAACAACGGGAACACAAATGATTTTTTTAAAAACTTACAGTAGCTATGACAGACTTCAGCTCAATACACATAAATAAAGAAACTGAAATCGCAATTAAAAAATCAAAACACATTCATCAAAAAAAAGACTTAAAAAGGCTCAAAATGCACAACATACTCGTGACTACATTTGTTACCTCAATAGCTGCCCACATGTGATTCAAATTTTCTTGCTTAATATCATTCCACGATGATACTGCAACGGACACATATTGCGGTCACGTACTATTCTACCCAAGTGCCTCGAAAATAGTTTGCTATTTGTTCCAACCGTTCGATTGTTGTAAAAGATTACATTCAGCTTTTGTCCGACTTCAAGTGATGCAACTTATTTGCACTTGTTCCTACCTCGAACTCTTTTTACCTTTCCAGGATTAGATGAACCTACAGTTGCATAATTTGGTAAAAACTATAGCATCAAAATTTAGTTCTACAAATTAATAACATATGGATTCAAAATATCATACTTGTTTTAGCTGTTTGGGAGTGTTGCATAATTTGATCAGTAGACGGAGACAATAAAATATTGGTTTGCATATACTCTTTCTCAAGAACCAGGGAGTTTTTATTCATTGTACGCGTTTCTTGATTAGAAGACATGGTAAAATTCGATCTTGTACTTTTAGAAGGAGTTTACATACATTGATTAGCAAAATTAACACTCTCTTTCCCACCTCATTTTTAGAAATCCCTAAAGAGGAGAAAAAAGATTTAGGCATTTGCTACCGTCCCTTCCCTATAGCACTTGGACCCAAGAAATTATATTAGTAAAAGATTTGGCATTTAATTTCAGTTATACATGCAATGAAAAATACAACAGATTTGGAGAAACTTACTTGTTTCGATTTTTGGGTGTATTGCTTAACTTGATCAATAGATGAAGGCAATGGAATATCAATTTGCATATACTCTTTCTCACGATCGATGGAGTTTTTATGTATCATTCCTTGACTAGCAGACATGGTAGAGTTTTTAAGCCCTTGTCCTCGTCCCTTCCGTATAGCACCTGATTAAAAAAAAATCATATTACTTACACCTAAGCATTTAAATTCAGTTATGCAAATTAAAAATATTAGATTTGAAAAATCATACATGTTTCAATTGTTTGGATGTATTGCTTAACTAGATCACTAGATTGAGAAAATAAACTCTTAGTTGGTATATTCTCTTTCTCAACCAAAGATCTAAGTTCCCATCCTCTTCCTTGTCCTTTTCTTATAGCACCTGGTGCGACGAATGCAGAATTGGCAGTAGTCTTCATAGTCTATCCCACCTCATTTTCAATCATTGATGGTTTCATATTGAACCTGCAAAGAGCCAAAAGTAAAACAAATTAAGAAAAAATGTGTGATAATTGTAATATTAAAAGAAACCATGACATCAGAATATGTACAATGAATATACTAATTCATAAAGAGATACTTCACCTCATCATTTCTTTTTTGTTTCTTTAGTGAAGGATTTCCCAAGTCTACAATATCATCATCCATTTGTTTCACAATCTCATAGGAATCATGAGGTTGAGTCTTCCTCACTACATGCCAACCTTTGTTGGAATTTTCACTAGCATAAAATACTTGAGATGCTTGCTCCGCTAAAATAAAAGTCTCATTTGTTTTCAAAAATCTCCATGGATTAACACTCACAAAATCATACTCATCTTTTTTAACTAAGATGTATTTGAATTGTTTACATATTTGGTATGTTTCACTGCTTTTACGATTAAAGATAAGAGTGCAGTTTTAGGTAATCAAGCATGCCTAACATTTTCTTGGCCCATGTATGAGCATAATCATTGTTGTATAATGTGCAAAATCTTCTAAAAAATTCTGAACACAATTCAACAGGAAATGTAGAAAAAAGTAACACTCCTCCATCCACTATTGTTACGATCAGATGCATACAATCAGAAGATACTAACATAAATAAAAGATCATAAATTAACTTGTAATTAAATATGTTGGTTCCCTAAAACTTGTATACTTGTTTTCATCTAGCCTGTTCTGAGATCGAAGTAAGTACTTACACCAAAGAAAAATATAAACAATATACTTTACGATACAATCATCCAAAATAGTCGTGTGCATCTGAAAGACTGCTTCTTGGTAATTTGTGTGAGCTATGAATTTCCGTGAGTTCTTAACATGTATTGGAATTTATGTTCCCTGTTATTTCTTTTTTCTTACAGACAAAGACCCATATTCTCTTGCTTAGTTATATGAAAGAAAAATATATGTGAATACACTGTTATTTGTATGCTTGACATTACTTGGCTCATAAACTAACTTCTCCTCGTAGTTATGCAAAATTAATGAGGTCTTACCTTAGCTAAGTATACCAAAATCTTCTTTCAGAGAGCATAAAATCTAATGAATTTCAAATATGATCATTTTTTGGTGCAGTTTTCTTAATCCACCTAAGCTGTTCATAGTACCATCCAGAGAAATTTACAACACTGATGTTACACAAAGCAGTAACTGTAGAAAGCAATTCTGGATGCCCAATCTCCAGCTACTCACATATAAAGCATGCCATATATGCATCTAATCTGTGTGGAACTCTAATGTCATCAATCAGACAAAAGGTATTTCCAACTACCAACTCTTTTGATAAACAAAATTTCCAACAGCTAACTACTAGAGTAAAGTAAGAGCTAAAACATCTGTAAAATGAAAGTATGCACCAGAATTTTATTTTTTGAACAGATGGAAATGAATAGTATGCAACCCTTCTTTTTTTGAACAAAGAAAATGAAAACTTTTTCAGATGTAAAATACATACAACCAATATATATTTTTCATTACAAGCAACAAGGAATTGCAATTTTCCCAGATGCTATCTCATTACTACATTTACATTAAGAGTAGGTACTGACAAATAAGAAAGAACTCAATACACTATTTATGCCATATGATATGTAACTAACCATTACTCAAACAACATGCTGCTAACTCCTGCTCTATATAGATGCAAACCAGACAATGTTGCAACAATAACTTTGGTATTTGCAGATGCAAATAAAACATCACCTACTTCTCAATTGTAGGTCAATTAATAAGCTATTACATATTCTTATTCATGAAATTCAGCATATCTTTAAGCTAAATTCTTTCTCGTTGTCATTTTAAGATTCGCTAAGCACAATAGTTTTCTACAAGCCGCTAGGTATCACTAAACATAATTTTAGCAATTCAAAAAGATGCTTCCATCACTCCTCTATAGTACAAAAACGAGACTGCTACTTACAGGGATTAGATAAGTGGGGAAGGCAGAAACACACATCAACGAAGCAAAAGAATGCAATTAAAATATGCCGCATACAATGCAGAGTTGCAATTTTAGATAAACTTCAGAAAATTAAATTATCAAATTTAGGAATCCCAACCCAATAATATTTTCACTGATTATACAAAAGAAAAAAAAATACCCAAATCTGAAACCTTACCAATTTTTTAATGTTAGAGAAGAAGAAGAAGATCGAAGAACTCGAATAAGCGAAGCAATCAACGAAAAAGAGCAACTTGAAAGAGGGGGCATACCACGGATTCTCAAACGAGCGATATGGAAACTTGGGCAGATTCACACACAACCAGATTCAGAACTTGCGTTTTGAGAAAACACGGATAAAGGAGACGGGCAGAGCTTGGCGGAATACTAGGGCAGAGCTGACGACTTGTGATACAGAGAGTTTCTTTACTACTTAAAACTTCTTATTTCAATGTATTAGTTTTGACGCCTGATTTTTCAGAAAAAAATAATTTTTTTAATATTTTGGTATTAGATTTGGCGGCACACTCACGCTCAATGCCTCCGAATTGTAATTTGGGACCGGTTACTAATATCTCTAGGGCCCAAATTTAGTACATTCCCAATAAAATAAAGCATTAAGTGCCGCAATATAATCTCGTCCCAATAAATATATTTATTGCGACGGGATTATTAACTTGTCCCTAAAAGTTGGTCGTAGATAAGGCTTTTTCTTGTAGTGATTCTTGTTGAGCGTTGCCCAAAACAGCCCCAACCGCTACGTCGCTTGCATCACATATAAGTTCAAAAGGCACACTCCAATTTGGAGCGGTGATGATGGGAATAGTTGTCAACTTGAGCTTCAACAATTCAAAAGCTCTCATGAAATCATCATTAAAATTAAACTTAGTGGCATTTTCAAGAAGCTTGCACAACGGGTTCATCACCTTAAAGAAGTCTTTGATTAAGCGCCGGTAAAACCCCGCGTGGCCTAGGAAACTCCGCACACCCGTCATCGAAGTTGGGGTTGGAAGCTTAGAAATACCTCTATCTTTGCCTTGTCAACTTCAATTCAACCCTTTGAAATTTTGTGGCAAAGGAAAATACCTTCCTCGACCATGAAATGGCATTTCTCCCAATTGAGCACCAAATTGGTCTCTTCAAATCTGACCAACACTTTGTCCAAATTTGCAAGACAATCATCAAAAGAATCTCCAACCACCGAGAAGTCATCCATGAAAAATTCAAGGTGGTCCTCCACCATATCCGTGAAAATATCCATCATACAACTTTGAAAAGTCGTCGGTGCATTGCACAAACCAAATGGCATCCGCTTGAAAGCAAAAGTACCACATGGACATGTAAAGGTTGTTTTCTCTTGATCTTCCGGAGCAATGAGAATTTGGTTGTACCCCGAGTACCTATCAAGAAAGCAATAGAAAGCATGGCCGACCAATCTATCGAGCATTTGATCTAACAAATGAAGTGGAAAGTGATCATTCTTTGTGATTTTGTTGAGTTTGCAATAGTACATACACACCCTCCAACTGGTCACAGTTCTAGTAGGAATCAACTCATTATTGTCATTAGTGACCACCGTTATGCCCCTTCTTTGGGAATTCAGATAGGATGGACTAAGATTGATTTGAAATTGTTTAACATATCTGGTATGTTTCACTGCTTTAACGATTAAAGATTAGACTGCAATTTTAGGTAATCAAGCATGCCTAACATTTTCTTGGCCCCTGTATGAGATTAATCATTATTGTATAATGTGCAAAATCTTCTAAAACATTCTGAACACAATTCAACAGTAAATGTAAAAAAAAAAGTAACACTCCTCCATCCACACTTGTTGCGATCAGATGCATACAATCAGAAGACACTAACACTAATAAAAGATTATAAATTAACGTGTAATTAAATATGTTGGTTCCCTAAAACTTGTACACATGGTTCCATCTAGCATGTTCCGAGATTGAAGTATATACTTACACCAAAGAAAAATATAAATAGTACACTTTACGATGCAAAATCATCCAAAATAGTCGTGTGCATCTGAAAGACTGCTTCTTGGTGGTTGGTGTGAGCTTATGAATTTCCCTGAGTTCTTAACATGTATTAGGATTCATGTTCCGTGCTATTTCTTTGTTCTTACAGACAAAGACCCATATACCAGATTTTTATTTTTTGAACAGATGAAAATGAATAGTAGACTTGCAACCCTTCTTTTTTTGAATAAAGAAAATGAAAAACTTTTTCAGATGTAAAATACATACACCAATATATTTATTTCATTACAAGTATAAGGCCCCGTTAAAATTTTCTAATGATTTAAAATTTTAAAGTGCGCCAACAATATTTGGGAATAAAGTATTCGAGTATTAAAGGAGACCTATGGGATAGAACCACATCATTTTGAAATGAAAATATATGTTTAAGGTGTGTTGGAACATATTAAGCGGTTTTGTGAAGGGGAAGAATTTGGGTGTAACAAGTTGGATACATTAAATGAAAAAGATGTTATTTTGTAAACATGGTTTCATAATTATATGAAGGTTTGGAATTCAATCCAGGGTTATATCATAAGAAGGTATCAATTGAGGGTGAGTGGAGAAGCAAGAAATCAAAAATAAAATAATTGGGAGCGTGCTATGTTCCGTGCATGCCAGCCCTCTCAGCAACTTTGAAAACCAGTGAAGTATAGGCATTTGGCACTGGAACTGGCATGCTACCCCCACCTGAAGCCTTTTTAAGTACTCACCTTGGGGGCTCTTTTCTCCCATTTCACTTGGACGGATTTTGGAGCTCTTCTCCAGTCTCTCAAGACCACCCACCCCTATCTTCTTCAAGGTAAGCAATCCCCATTATCTTGATGTAAAATTTCATCATTTCTACACTAGTATTGATGAAATCTACACATAAAATACCTAAATTTTCAAGAAATGTCTTCAAAAACATAAAGGAGGGTTTTGTAAGATTTCTTTCAAAAGGTAATTCTTCACCCCTAAACATACATGCATGGATTTATTATGAGTATGTGAGTATAAATTAAGTATTGAAACTTATGGGATAGTGATTGGAAGCCATATGTTCCCAATTTAGTTCATAGCCATTGTAGAGGTTGAGAGGTGATTATTTGATGGAATTCTGTTGGTTGGGTGTGGATGGATAGTCGTGTATGTGATGTTGGAAGTTATGAATTATTTAATAATATTGGTGGGATAAATTATTGATAAATGGTAGTAGTTAGATGAACTAATTCAATGGTTAAGATATGTAATAGATTCATGCCTACTGGGTGTTTGATAAAGTGCCTAAATGGCCTAAATTATAGAAATTACTGCTAATATTAGTCCCATTGGATGTTGTTATTGTAGATTGGAGTTGCTTAGTGTAGTGGATAATTGTAATATCACTAAGGGGCGAATTTGAGGTATGTTGGCTAAACTTCTCTCCTAGAAATGAATCTTATGATGTTCTTGTAAGTCTCGAGTTATTCATTATAAATTGACTATTCCAAATAAGTTTTGTGTCTAAAGGTATATGTTCAAAACGTGTTCCGAACGCTCTTGTCATATTATGATATCATACGAGAATATGTTCAAATATGGGATGTGTTTTAAGATGTTATGACTTCAAGTCGTGTTTCGAATGAAGGCTATTATGCCAAATTGTGTAAAAAATCTCGATGTACTTAAGACTCTTAATTACTCATGTGTATAATAAAAGTCGTGATTAGAGATGCCTTATTGTTAATAATCTATAAAGATGTTTGAAAGTAAAAGGATTGAGTTGGGGATATAAAATGTGGCCACCGTGCCAAGAATTAAAGTTATACTTGTGGCCAATAGTGCCAATAAAATGAAATGATGTGTGAAAGGTTATGAAATGAGCCTTGATTCACCCGTTTCAAATTGACTTTGAAAATAGTTTGCCTAAAAGCTTATGTCCTTAAGTCATGCCCCAATGTGGCTACTTTAACTAATGTTATGCTTTATAAGTATTTCCAATGTGTTTTATGCCTTTACATATTTATCAGTTAAAATTGTGTATTGCCCTTTTGGGGAAAGATACTTCAAGAATATTCTATATGCTGATGTTTATGATGATGAGCCTTGAAAGTAAAGAAATAAAAGTGTGGAATATGAGATACGGCCACGTGCCATGAATGAAGGAAGCAGCCAATGAAATAATGATGTTGTAATTAGTTGAAGGTTCTAATGAAGTGATATATGGTATGAATGGTTATGAGATTAACGTATCCGTACTTATGTTTTCAATGTGTTATAAGCTCCTACGCCCTCATGAGGAGAGGCTATGGTATTCCTAAATATTTTAAATATTCTTAATTTCCTATGACCACCCATGACAAGTACAAGTAAGTGATAGTATGAATATGAAATGTGGCCATTTGCCAAAATGAGAATTTTGAGGCGTTGTATGTCCCAATGGTTTCAATCATAGTATGTATGCTTCTAAGATAATAAATACAAATGACTTCGTTGTTAAGTCCCCAAGAATCATGAACTTAGCTAATGACCTTAAGTTGACAAGAGGGTATATAATGAGGTGGAAGAGACATGTCCTATGCTAAATGATGATGAAAAAGAAATTAGGCTCATGTGCCATTGAAATTGAGTTATTGATTTACCATGCATGTGTTAATGTAATTACTTGTGTTTCTCCATGATGAGCATGCACACGAAGTATTCCAATGATATGGGAAATTACAACCTTAAATGTAATATTAATCATGTCGCTTTGAGTTTAAATATGGTATTGTGATACACCTCCACCCGCATATGTTCGGGTGAGGCGGTAGGGCCACTTTGTGTAGAGATTGTGGTATTGTGATACACCTCCATCCACATATATTGGGGTGAGGTGGTAGGACCGCTTTGTGTGGAGATTGTGGTATTGTGATACACCTCCACCCGCATATATTGGGGTGAGGCGGCAGGGCCGTTTTGTATAGAGATTGTGGTATTGTGATACACCTCCACCCGCATATATTGGGGTGAGGCAACAGGGCCGCTTTGTGTAGAGATTGTGGTATTATGATACACCTTCACCCGCATATACTGGGGTGACGCGGCAGAGCCGCTTTGTGTGGAGATTGTGGTATTGTGATACACCTCCACCCGCATATATTGGGGTAAGGCGGCAGGGCCGATTTGTGTGGAGATTGTGATATTGTGATACACCTTCACCCGCATATATTGGGGTGAGGCGGCAGGGCCGCTTTGTGTAGATATTGTGGTATTGTGATACACCTCCACCCGCATATATTAGGGTGAGGCGGCATGAACGCTTCATGTAGAGATTGTGGTGTCTTGATACACCTCCACCCGCATATGTTGGGGTGAGGCAGTAGGGCCGCTTTGTGTGAAGGTGGTTATAAAGGATCCCCGACTTAAAATCTATAAATGTTATTGGAAGCTCTTAATAAATTTGGTTGACATTAACGGCTATCTAAGACCTTTTATTGTTACCATGATTCATCATAATCATGTTGTATTTCCAAGTCCTTGAATAGGTGTATTGTGTATGTGAACACTATGGACGGTCTATGAGACGCATAGGTGTATAATATAATATGTGAACACCAATGACGGTTTATGAAATATATAGGTGTAAAATAAGATAGGGATATGGACGGTCTAGTGAGACGCATTGTTAACGCAGACAACAAGTGCCACTTTCATTGGCCTTGTTTGTACATGTTGTTTGAATTTCATTAAATTATGTATTCCACGCATAATTCATATGGCTCAATTGATCTCAAAAGATGTTTAAAATGATCTAAGTATAATAAGACTTGAATTTTGATTCTATGAGATGTTTCGTAATTTCTTGATGTATTTTATTTGCCTCTTATTTGAGTTACTGTATTTTTATATGTTGTTTTGTCTACCTTACATACGAGTACTATTCTACATGTACTCACGTTCCTTTTGCCGGGTGCTGCATCTTTTAATGGATGTAGGTATACTTCTATAGGATGATATAGATCTTTGATAGGGATCTTCTTCACTACTCAGCTTATGGTGAGCCCGTTACAGTGGGTGTTTGGGTCTAGTTCATTTTATATATTAAGGTATCTATTGTCATAGAAGTTTCATGTACATTGTGGGTCATGTAATTAAAGATTTGAGTTTTGTCATATATTTATGTTCACGGTTATTAAGAGCCGGTCGTGCTCCCCGAGGTCGGGACATGACAAACTTGGTATCAGAGCCAACTTTAAGAGTCCTAAGGTGTCATGGAGCTGTGTCAGTAAAGTCCCTCTTATCGGTGTGTTGCCGGCCATACTTATAATAGGGAGGCTACAACGACATTTAGGAAATGTTTCTCTTCTTCTATCCTCGATCATGCGTTAAGGTTCTGAGTTAATCTAGGAGTTCATGTGTCAATATCAAGGAATATTTTCACATCGTGCTACGAAGAGAAAAAGGCCTAAGGATTAAAGAAATGACGCACATAACATGGCCGTTTTGTGTACAGATTGTGGCATTGTGGTAGAGGTCATATAGAGTATTCCCAACTTGAAATTTATAAATGTTATTGAAAGCGTTAAATTAATTTGCTATGGTTATTTAATGGCTATTTAAGCTCTTTTATTGCATCCATGATTCGTCACATTCATGTTGAACTTCCAACCCCTGAAGGGGGTGTTTGGTTTTCATACTTGTACTATTTGACATGTGCTAACGCCCTTTTTGCTGAGGGTGCTACATCTGTAATGGATGCAGGTGGTTCCACAGCAGGCGGCTTTGATCAATGATAGCGGTGCACCCTCTTTCCAACTGACTTGGTGAGCCCCACTTTATTTCGGGGTCGTATATCTTTTGCTCCTTATGCATTTAGTTTTGAGGTATAGCCGGGGCCTTGTTGCCGGCAATATCATTGTACTCTTCTTTATCTATTATAGGTTTCGTAGACATAGTGTGGGTAGTATGTTGGTGTTGGGAAGGTCAACCTATTGATGTTGTATTTGTACCACATGTTCCACTTTAAACCATGAAAGTATTTATATTTTGAGACTTAAAAATGATGTGACTAATGAAAATAAATTAATGTTGTTTACATGATCCTCCTCATTGGCTAACTAATAAAATATATCTTCTTGTTATTCATGGGTGAGTTCGGATAGAAGGCATTACACAAGCTTGCTTGGCCGGGTTATCTCGGTCAAGCGCCAGTCGCGCTCCCTGAGGTCAGGGCGTGACACTTTTATAGCTCCAATTCAACACGTTCTACCACAATAATCTTCATTTTCACATCCCCTCATCCTCACCATGATATCCATAACTTTACAATTCCATTTGGTATCTTAAAACATGTAAAAATAGCCCATAGAACAAAACTCAACTACAAGTTTCATAGTTACTAGTTTTTCAAGAATCCTCCAACAAAATCCAACCCAACACTTGTACAAACTTAATATTATTGAAGATGAAACTTACCTCAAATATAACAAGAACCCTCTGTTCTTTAACTCACTTCAACACCAAGTAGCTTCCTAAGTCGTCACAATGAGAAGGAAAGAGAGGCAACGGTAACCATGATGTTCCTTACGTCGAACATGCGTGGTTTATCTTTGGATTCACTCTAGGATCATGGGGGAACCCTTGGAGAGCATATAGGAGGGTTTAGGAACTATTTTGGTCGAGAAATATGAGTTAAAACAACTTAGAATTGACTTATATATAAGCTGGAGTTTTACACTGACTTTGTGGGTCCCGAGGAAGCTACTTGTGTAGTCTTGCGAAAATGCAAATATCTCTCTACTCCGATGTCGTATCGACAAACAGTTCAACGTTCTATGATATAGAAACTAGACGCGTAGATCTTCTATTTGGTAGGTAGATCACCACATAATTTTGTAAGGCCTCGTAAAAAATAATTTGCCATGGAATTTGAGGTTTTGTAGTACCGAGGTAGACTTATGTGTTTGAGGACTGTAGATTCTTGGCAGAAGAAGGCTATTATGCGGTCTATTTCGCGACCGAAGATTTGTTCCGTGGGCCGCAAAATCATCGCAGAGTTGAGCAGAAAATTATTGAATTTTGAGGGTTGTTTCGCGGTCCATTGTGCGATCGCATACCTGTTTCACGGTCCGCACTTCTGTCACAGAGTTGGCATGAGGAAATTTCTTTTGGGCGATTCTGCGGCCACTCTATGGCCGCATAAGTGGTCTGCGGCCGCAGACTTCTCGCATACCGGTCTATAGCAGCCCAGTTCTTGGTATCATTTTCGCGTCCCATTTTGCGGGACGCATATCTGTTTTGCGTTCCATTTTGTGACCGCAGACCTGAGTTCGGGCGGAGGGTCCATTTTCTTATTTTTATAACCCGACCCCATTTTAATAAATAGCCTTTGGGGCTTATTTTAGAACGATTACCTGATGATTTTAGAGAGAGGTAAGAGCATTTTGGAGATAGAAGGAGGAAACCAAACATTTTAATCATCCAATCTTTCACCAACTTTCAAGAATCAAGAAATTCAATCACTAGATTATCATCTATCCGGGTAAGTCCTATTCCTAAGATTTCATGCAAGAGGTTATAAGTTGTAGTATATTGTCGGGGTTGGAAATAGGTCATGCATGTGACAATAGGTTGTAGTATATGGGGTTAACGAACTAGTTTGGATAGTTTCTTGTTGAAATTGGTTGAAGGAGGAAAAGATTACCATTGTAGAGCTTTGTAGTTTATTTTCCATACTAGGTGTCTGGCAAAATTCCTAAGAGAGTTACACCATGTGAATCCTTCTAATTATTATTCGATTTTTGCTATCTTCCTATAGATTGTTATTGCTAGAAGTGTTAGGACGTTGTAGCAACTTAAGGAAAGCTCAAACAAGGTATGTTGGCTAAACTCCTCTTTTAGAATTGAACCCCACAGTGGCCTTGTAAGTCCCGTGTTGCTCATTATAAATTTATTATTCCGAACAAGCCTTGTGTCAAAAGATATATGCTTTCAAATTGTATTCCATACATTCTTCTTTGTTGAGTTACTATTTGAGAAGGTAGCTAAACATGAGCTGTGTGTTAATATGTTATGATTTGAAGCATGATTCTAATGAAAACTAGCATGTCGAATTGTGTAAGAAATAACATGTGTCTAAGACACTTAATTTGGTTAGTTGCTCAAATGTGTATTTAAAGTCTTGAATTAAAATGCCTTGTTGTTGATAATCTATAAGGATGCTTAAAAGTGAAAGAAGGGGTTGGAGATGGAAAGTGTGGCCACCGTGCCAATAATGAGAGTTATACTTGTGCCCAAACGTGGCTGTTTTAACTAATGTTATGCTTTGTAAGTATTTTCAATGTGTCTTTAGCTCTTTTATATATATATATATATATATATATATATATATATATATATATATATATATATATATATATATATTATTCATATATTCATGAGTTGAAATTGTATATTGTCCCTTTTGGGAAACGTATTTCAAGAATAAATGATGTGTTACTCATTTATGATTTTAACTTGTGCTTCGATTGCCAATCATTTTACTCCATTTCTTGAAAAGAAATCCATTGTGTTTAAAGTCTTCATTACTAGTGAATTTAAAGTTGTGATTTCCGGAATATTCTATATGTTGATGTTTATGTTGATGATCCTTAAAAGTAAAGAAATAAAAGTTTGGAATATAAGATACGGCCACCGTGCCTTGGGATAAGAAATCATAAGTATGGCCAAGAGAGCCAATGAAATTATAATGATGTTATGAATGGTTGAAGTTACTAACGAGGCTATAAAATATATGCAAACCACTAGTAATGAGGTGAATATAAAATATATTTGTGCTTTTGTTTCCCTTGTATGCAAACCAATAATATTTTTGGGAGTATCATTAGCAAACCGAGGAAGGGTGGGTCATAAGGCCCGTACCCGAAATTACACGTGCCGATGTAGGGGTGAATTGTGATTATTTCCCTTAATTGGGATGAGGTTGATATTAGCTGTGAATTGGAAAGTTAACCCACACGGCATATGTCGGAAGGCGGCATAGCCGATTGGGTGGAGATCGGACGACATGTTGTGCACATGGTGATACTACGCTTGGTAATACCTTTATTTCGCACCACATGTCAAACCACATTGTTCGTGGGGATATGGCCTAGCCAATCAGGCATGATCGGACTCCGTGCTAAAAACACAGTGGTATATCGATGCTAATGATTTCCCAACCAAAAATATATATTTTGTTTTCGTATTTTGAAAGTTGTTATGTTTTATCTTGGCATTTGGATATTGTTAATTGTGACTTGCTATTTCTATGGTTTTTCCTTTCTTATATTGGCATTCTATTTTGGAAGAGGACATTTAGCTTTATATACTAATACTATTCTATATGTACTAACGTCCCTTTTGTCGGAGGCGCTGCATTTTCAATAGATGTAGGTGGTTCGTCAGCAAGTGGTTTTGATTCTCGTTAGCAGTTACTCTCTGTTCAGCAGATTTTATGAGCCCTACTATGTTTCGAACTTTATGTCATTTGACATCGTACGTTACATTTTGAGGTATTGCCGGGGCCTTGTCGCCGACACATCCTCTTCTGTTTTACTTAAAGGCTCTGTAGATAGGTTGTGGGTAGTAGTCGATGTTGGAAATTGAACTAGAAATATTGGTATTTGGCAAATATATTTTTCATTACATCTATAAACTTATAATATTTTGGGAATCATAAATGAATATCTTTTGAGTAATGGAAACAGATTGAGGAATACTTGATTTCCATTCTCATGTTTATCTCTTGTATTGATTCTTATATTGTTAATGGGTCGGGTTGGGAGGAAGAAATCTAGCAGGCTTTCTCGGTCGGGGTATCTCGGTTGAGCAACCGGTCGCGCTCCCGAGGTCGGGGCGTGACAAATTTCATCTAAATTGGGAGAAAAGCTCAGCTACATTTGACCTAATTTTCAGCACAATTATGAATTTAACTTGTGATGACCTTTGCCAACTTTTGCTCCACAACTCGCTTAACTTCAAAACATAACACACAACTATCATACGACTAAAATAACTCATAACATAACCTCCTTATCATGTTAATCAGCCTTGTCTCACCCCAAAAGTATACGTTATAACATTTCCAACTTGTCGACTTTCGACGAAACTTATTTTCGCTTCTAAGCTTTTCAACCCTCTTGGTATTGTTATCCATGATCTTAAAGATTTGTAACCTCCAAAGTAACATTATTATCTTACTTTATGGGGTGTAACATCGAGGCTCCAAACCAAACATCCACACAAGTCCAAAAATATCATACGAACTTGCTTGTGTGATCAAAAAACAAAAATTACATATAGGACTACGAATCAGACACCAAAACACATGAATTTCAAAGTAAAGTTTAAGAACTTCAATAATTGAAACTAAGCATCCGGGTCCTATCAAATCAACTCCAAATGATACCTATTACGAGTACCAAAATAAAATTCTGAACCCATAGACAAAAGTCAACCTACGATCAATCTTCTAAACCTTAAATTATCAATTTTCGGTAAAACAACACAAATCAACCTTCGGACCTTTGAATTCGATTTCGGGCATACACCCAAGTGTAAAATTATGATACGAAGCTATTGGAGCCATCAAAACAATGTTCCGAAGTAGTTTTCACAAAAGTTAAAGTTTGGTCAACATTTCTAACTTAGGCTTCTAAGCCAAGAACTTAAGGGTCCAAATCCACCCAAACTCTTCCTAGAATGAAACCAATCAACCCCGTAAGATATAAAACTAAAATTACACATGTGTGAAACATCAAAAGGGAAAACGGAGCACAAATACACAAAATAACCGATCGGATCGTTTCATTTTCACTGATGTGATTTGAGTAGTGTTGATTTTGGTATCATAGAAGTTTAACTAAATGTTGTTAAATATTTATTATTATGTCAGATGTCATGCCTATAGGATATAAATAGTGAGACTGGAAATTGACCATCCTATTCATGTTTAATGCTCCCATGGATTCTTACTGTTAAAATGTAATGAAGTCTACAACTATGCATTTTGTTTGTGTTGAATGATTGCCTTGAAGTTGTTCTGGTATCGTGTCACTTGCTTTAGTAGTCTACACATGTTTAAAGAAACTTTTTTTAATGGGATCCTTATGAAGCACTAAACCTCTGATAAAGTACAGTGAATGAGTGCAGTGTGTTTGTTTTTTGTTAACTACTTGATGTTGTTAATTCGAAGTTATTGGTGTCTTTGTAAGATTGAATTTCTGAAATGTGTCATAATAATGGACCTACTGTATCTGTACCGGTTTGTTTCATGTTGGTTATGTGAAACTGGCTAGGCATCTGTAATAGTTGACTGTTAGATCGAGATTTCATTTGCATTTAAACCTCTGTGGAAGAGTAAGGTTCAGTGCTCAAGGGTATTTTGGTGTGGGCTTGACTTTACTGTTAAGGAACCTCTCCCTGGAACAAGCACTGCTCGGGGTCGAAGAGACCCTTGTGAACTCTGAAGTGTTAGGGGTCCATAAGGGAACCTTATAAGTAAGTATGGTTCAGCCTAAGCCCATAATTGCTGACTTCCATTAATCTTCAGGGGATTAATACAAAAGAAAATTTTAGCTCTGTTATATTGACTCTAGATCATGTTTATTGTAAACTTATTCTACTTCACTTTTATTGGCACATACTAATTGATTCTTTTTTTTTTCATGAATACAGGACCTTCTAAGTTCATTGAGAACTCACGCCCAAGTTCGATGAACTGGGCTGCCTCCTTGTCGTCTGTTGAAGCTTGTTACATTTTGAGTTTAGCTGGGCCTGACCAACTGTCAGCCCAAAAACGAGAGTCCACCCCCTTCTCCTTCATCTGAAATTATTATTACTATTATTATTGTCTTGTTCTTTGTTTATGCCTTTGTGGGACTAATATTGATATTGGATATTTATTTTCACTTTGATTATTTAGGATAGACTCAAGGTAAACCAAATCTAATAAGGTAAATGATAACTATACTCGTAAATATTACTCGATTTAATAATCTCAACATATTTCGGAATCTGGACATTTTTTAAACTAATAGTTTATCAACTAATGTCTCTTTCGTTTGCATACCTAGTCTAGTGAGTTTTACTTATTTTAGGCATTTACAAGGTTATAATAAGCTTAAGCAAGAACACCCCCCTTTGAATGTTTTAAATAAGTCACTCAGGCAACTAAATATCTGGACTACTTTAAGCAAAAAGAAGTAAGTGCTCCACACATAGCCGGATTCGATTTTACCAAAACTAAGCCAAACAACCCTTTGCAAAAATGCATCGATTTTATGCCAAAACAGCTTTCAAATGAACAGATAAGGTATACTAGTTTTGATATATAACATAGATGCATTTTCTTATTTTTGCAAAATATATTACAAAGGTTTTAAGCAAATACTACCATTTGTAAAGGGACATATATTTTCTTCTCAAAGCAAAAAATGAGTTTTCAAACAATAATAAAATGTTTTTCACTTCATTTATTCAAGACTTTCATAGAAGCCCATTTAGCCACATTAATCAGTGAACCACTAGAATATAAATATTTCTTTCCGCGCACCTAGCATAAGTTTAAGGAACTACCTCAGGTAGATTTTAAGGGATGCCTAATACCTTCCCCTTAGAATAATTAGAACCCTTACCCGGATTCTCACTAGTTTAGCAGACAACTAGGATAATGATCTTCATAAACTTATAGGTACCCTAGTATACCTTTAAATATTAGGTGGTGACTCTTCTTTTATCAACTTCAGGGAAACCACAAGTTGTATTTTATTTTGACATGTGCAAAATAGGGTGCAACAACATGGCGACTCTGCTGGAGACTTTGCACTTAGTTCCGACCTTAGCATACTTAGTCTAGACTTTAAAACTTGGGGATGTTTGTTCATGTTCTATTTTGGTTGACACTTTATTATGTGTTTACATATGCAAATATGTGTTTACCTGCTTTGTTCTATTTGCTTGACACTTTATTATATGTTTACATGTCTATAAATATGTGTTTACCTACTTTATTCTTAATATCATCACTGACTCATCACAATTACTTGTTACTGCTTTAAACACCGCCATCACATTTTCCTATCGAGTCTTGGCTATACACAATCACACACAAATTACTCGAGGGTTGTCTTTTAACCCCTCTGAACCTTCTTTTCAAAACACTCTAGTTTCAGAGAATGACATTTCAGTTTTTAGTTATTTTATTATCTTGCATACACGGTACATCATTTTGTACTGACGTCCCTTTTTCTGGGGATGCTGCATTGCATGCGTGCAGGTTCAGATAGACAGACGGGTAGACCTCCTCAGTAGGTGTTGCTCGAGTTCAGCTTTATCGGTAAGCTCCACATCCTTCGGATTTGTCGGGTCTAGAAGTTTTGTGTACATCTTGTGTATATATGTATATAGGCTATGGGTAGGTCGGGGCATGTTTCTTCCTTAATTCACTACACAATTGCGGAATCCTAGCAACTTTGATCTATTTAGAGATATAGCAAATTAAACACAAATTAGGAAGGAGTTTATAGTTCCAGCTCACTTGAGCATTTTATCAAACACTAGGTGTGCATTAAGGTTTCAAGGTCCTCATAGATGCTTTCATCCCACTACCCAAAGTCATGAGTTCAATAATCTTCCCACAAATCATGAATGTACATGCATGTATAAACAACAACCCTCATTCTCAAAACCTCTCTCCCCTCCCCCCATTACCTATTCCTAAACAAAGTTTTGTAATTGAGGGTTAGGGCTAGAATCTTACCTCTTGGTTGAAGGCCTAGTGAGCTTTCTTGTTGAATTTCAAAGCTTGGACAAGATTTTAGAGGAACAATTAGCTTAGGGACTTCAGCTCTCACTCTAGGGAACTCCTTCTCTCTAAAAATACCAAATATCCCCTTTAGAAATGGTCCCTAACGTCTAATTATTGAGATAGGGTTTGGTTAACAAATTTGAAAAATGAAGAAACCGATGCAGATCTGCGGTCGCATATGCAACCGCAAAACGCTTCTGCAGTCCGCACAATTGGCCGTATAATGGCCCTCAGAACTGGGCACCCCTACCTCACTCTATGACTAGTCTGCGATCCGCAGACCTATTCTGCGATCGCATAATGCGCCGCAGAACGTTCCTCCGAAATATTTTTCTGCTGGATCTGTGAGGGGTTATGCGGCCGCATAATGGTCCCAAAAATTTGCCCAAATTTATGCCTCGGTCTGTGGAAGTTATGCGGTCCGCAGATCAGTTCTCCGACCGCAGATCAGTTCTACGACCGCAGAATGGACCGCAGAAAATGCCCTATGTTTCCAAAATTTTTCTTCAACTCCTCAATCGCCAACACATAAGCCTACATCGGCACCATGAAACCTCGGGTTTAGGTAAAAACTTTATGGGGCCTTACACTATTGGATAAGGAAAAATCTTATCTGTTGTTGAAAATTTTGCGAAAAATCATAGTTTTCTGATATACTCATATTTTTATGATTTCGGTGAAAGATTTAGGTTTTACTGTTATACCTGAAAAGCATGCCTATTTTCCATAACTATGAACGAGCTGAGCATCATATCTTTGAGTTATTACTTATGCTGCTTTTATTATATTGTTACGAGCTGTTCTTGGGTCATGACAAAAATATATTTCTATCACCACTTAATCATGATTGCATTTTAATTACAAAATTGATTCAACCTTTAAACTCAGATAGAGAGTCAATACAGGTTATCAATAACTAGTAATTATACCCATTGCGTTCATTATAAATTTATTCGATATGGAGGAAGACCTAAAGTCAACGCGTTGTCACGACCCCAAAATTCCACCTAAGGTAGTCATAATGGCACCTAGTCTCTAAGACTAGATAAGCCTAACATTCATTGATATATTAACATAAATTAAAAAAATTGAGATAACAAAATAAACCGATGAAAACTCATATTAATTCCAAAGAGGAACATTAGTAACAAGATCCCCAAAACCGGTGGAACTGAGTCATAAGCTCTACAGAAATAAACTTGTTCTTTATTGTAACTTTTTTTAGATGCCTATAATCAATACACATCCACATGGAGCCACTTTCTTCTTCACGAACAAAACTGGAGCACCCCAAGGCAAGACACTCGGCTGAATGAAACCCTTATCAAGCAACTCCTGAAGCTGCTCCTTCTATTCCTTCAACTCCACATGTGCCATACGATATGGTGAAATAGAAATGGGCTGGTTGCCTGGCACCAAGTCAATACCAAAATCGATATCCCTATAGGGTGGCATGCCCGGCAAGTCTGTCGGAAATACATCTGCGACATCCCTCTCTACTGGAACTGACTCAATGGTAGGAGTATCAACACTGGCATCTCTCATAAAGGCTAGGTACGTATCACACCCCTTCTCAACCATTCATTGTGCCTTTAGAACAGAAACAACCCATGCTAGGAATATAATCCAATGTACCCCTCCACTCCAACTGCGGAACCCTAATATTGCTAATGTCACAGTCTTGGTGTGATAGTCCAAAATAGCATGATAGAGCGACAACCAGTCTATGCCGAAGATCACATCAAAGTCTACCATATTGAGTAGCAATAGATCAATTTTGGTCTCATAACCACCAATAATGACTAAACACGACCGATAAACACGGTCTACAATAATGGAATCTCCCACAGGTGTGGACACATAAATAGGAGCACTCAAAGAATCACGTGATATATCCAAATATGGAGCAAAGTAAGATGACACATATGAGTATGTGGAGCCCGGATCAAATAAAACAGAGGCATCCCTGTGACAGATCGAAATAATACCTGTGATGACAGCATCTGAAGTGGCATCCTCCATCCTACTCGGAAAAGCATAGAAACGAGCCTGTCCTCCTTTTTTAGGGAGACCTCTACCTGACTGACCTCCACCCATAGCTGCCGATGCAGGTGGGGTGGCAACTGGAGCAGCAACCATAGTCTGTGGACCTTGTTGAATTCGTAGAGCCTGGTTAGTCTGTGGAGGTAGACCCCTCCTGAATCTGGGGCAGTCCCTCACTATATGCCTGGTATCGCCATACTTGAAATAAGCTCTCGTTGGGCTCGGCTGCTGAAACTGACTCTACCCTGATCGGCTGGACTGGCCTATGAAGGCACCCCGAGTGGGAGGTGCACTAGAAAGTGGTTGTGCATAGTGGGCAGCCTGAGACCAAGAAATAGTCAGGTCACTGCTAGTAGCTGGAAGTGCTGAATGAACTAGGCGGCTCACATAGCCTCTGCCATGACGGGCTGAAACTGTAGCGTGGCCACCACTAAAACCTCCAGGACCTCAAGGCCTTTTGGCCTCCTTTTCCTTGCCCCTCATACGCTCTATCCTACGAGTGATCTCTATGACTTGCTGAAATGGACTATCCGTCTCCAACACTCGAGCCATGCTGAATCTAATACCAGGACTGAGCCCCTCAATGAATCTGCAGACTCGATCTCTAACTGTAGCAACCAAAGCAGGCGCATGTTGGGATAACTTACTGAATCTGAGGGCATACTCCGACACTGACATGGTACCCTGGCGCAGCTGCTCAAACTTTATGTGCCATGTATCCCGATCTGTCTAAGGAACAAACTCTCTCAAGAACATCTATGACAACGGAGCCCAAGTTAATGAAGCTACATCGGCTGGGCTACCCTCCTCGTAAGCCTGCCACCACCTGTAGGCCGCTCCTAATAGCTGAAATGTAGTAAAGGAAACTCTACTCATCTCCAAAATACCCATGGTGCGGAGAATATCGCACCACTTGTCCATAAATCCCTGCGCATCCTCAGTAACTACACCATTGTATGTAGGAGGATGATACTTCTTGAACCTCTTAGGTCTCAGCTCCTCCTCCTCAGATGCCTCTGCCCTGACCTCAAGCTAAACCGGAATAACAGGCTGTGCTGACATAACCCCCTGGACCTGATCAATATGGACCCGCTTCTCTGGAGTATGGGATCCTCCCCTAACCTGAGATGTAGCTGGTGCAAGGGGAATCAATCCCGCCTGAGTTAGAGTGTCGAACATGCTCAAAACCTGTGCTAGGGTCTCTTGAATTCCAGGAGCAACAACAGGCATCTTGGATGCCTGTCCCCCAATTGGAGCTACTGGTGGCTCCTCAATCGCTACTCAGGCAGGTGCTCTGGCTGCACCAAGTGCTTCTCCCTGGCCTCTACTCCAAACCTGGCCTCTCGCGGATCTAGCAGGGGGAACGGGTGTCTGATCCTCTCATCCAGCAGTGCGTGTCCTCACCATCTATGAGAGAATAGAAAGACAAGAACTCAAATTTTGAAATAAGCAAATTTGCATGATAAGGAATCAAAGAAGTAGAATTTTCCTAACAGTTACGTAGCCTATCGAACATAAGTACAGACATCTCTGTACCGATCTGCAAGACTTTATTAATTGCTTATGACTCTTAGCACCTATGAACCTAGAGCTCTGATACCAACTTGTTATAACCTAAAACTCCCACCTAAGGTAGTCCTGATGGCACCTAGTCTCTAAGACTAGGTAAGCCTAACATTCATTGATAGATAACCAGAAATTAACTAAACTGAGATAACAAAATAAATCGATGAAAACTCATAATACCTCCAAAGCGGAACATCAGTAACAAGATCCCCAAAACTGGTGGAACTGAGTCATAAGCTCTACAAAAATAAACTAAGAATCTCAAATGCAACACTGTCTGAGTAGAGGACAAACATTAGTAAAAGTAACGACTGAAGGTGACTCCGAGACATACTAGCATCAAGCAGGTATACCTTGATGTCTGCGGAAATAACTGTATGATCACTGGCGTTCGACACGAGCAGAGGTACATGGATCTGCACAAAATGTGCAGAGGTATAGCATGAGTACACCACGATAGTACCCAGTAAGTATCAAGCCTAACCTCGGTAGAGTAGTGACGAGACTAGGTCAAGATACCTACTAGACGTGTAAACGTGTGCGGGATATAAAGTCTAATAATGGAAAACAAGGTAAATAAATGACCATAAGGCAGTACAAAAATGAAAGCTAACAACGGGAATTAAAGCAATAAAGACAACAAGAAATGAACACATGATGAGAACAACAAGTAATCAAGTACGGACAAATACAAGTAAGACAAAGAAGAAAACAACAAGAACTGTTCAATCAACAAGCCCTTTAACATAGAATGTACAACAAGAATCACAACCGAGGTACCACACCTCATAACCTCATTTCACAAATCACAGTCATAGTCTTTCATTATATTGTCGCGTGAGCCTTACATTTAGATTTTTGAAAATATTTTTCCGAAATAGCTACACGCGCTTTAGCCCCTCTATGTCATTGCGTGGCTTCAAATAATTCCCTTACTAGTAACACGCATATAAATCCCACATTATGTCGCTGCATGCACATCAACCCCTATCCTTATACTGTCGTATGCGCGTCAATATCCCAACTCAATAACAACTCGCACCCCACATGCCCATATGCCACTACTTTCCAAAATCAGCAATACCAATATCACCACAACATATAGCCCACAGCTCAACCACAATATGTACAAGAATCTCAATAATAACAAAATGAACGAGAATTACTCAACAAGGAAAAGATATCTCAATAATCAACAACTTCAATCTCAATGTGATAATAGTTTTCATAACTTTAACTTCACTAACTCAAAATGAAGGTATTCCATGAAAAGAAAAATTCCAATCCAGTTGTATAACATAAGCTTAACAACGAAAAAGATAGTATGAATTAACAACTACATCTAAATGCATGAGGATAATTCAACGTGAAGAGACATCATGAAATAACAAATTTAAATAAGAATGACTCAACAAATAATGAGGCACATGACAATAGGAGAGATAGCAACATCAATTAAGGCATATAAGAGCATGTTTGACAATAAAAGATAGAACATGTGATAATAACACCAAGTAAATTATGTAAGAGCAATTTAACAAAGAAGGTATAACATAATAAGATAGTTGTCAATTAAATGCATGAAAGAGCCTAAGAGTCTAAACCGATCAAATACCATATAAAAGCCCGTGTACACACTCGTCACCTCACATCGTCTTTCATAAAATTCAAATAACACAAATCAACCCAAGACCTAAAGGGTAGTTCCCCCACACAAAGTTAGGCAAGATACTTACTTCAAGCAAGCTAAATCAACTCAAATCACTAATTAAATGATAAAAATAATTATGAAATCATGATTATCGAACAAAGCCGAATCAAAAACACTTACCCCGATCCAAACCTTGACAATTCCTTTAAAAATCGCCCAAAACTGAGATCTCTAACTCAAAAAGTGGGAAATGAAATAAAACCTTCCATTTTCTCTATTTCAGCCCGGGTATTTCGCATCTGCGGGCTCATTTGTCGCATCTGCGGAAAATTTATTGCAAATGCAAGCTTTCGCTCAAGCCCAGAAGTTCTGCTTCTGCAAACCCATACGTGCTTCTGTGCGTCTGCCTTGGCGGAGAATGACCGCACTTGCGGTCCTAAGCCAACACACCAAAATCCGCTTCTGCGGAAGAAATCCCCTTCTACGGTTGCGCCCCTGCACAAGATCGTTCACACCTGCAGACCCAGCTTACCCAGGCCCAGTCTCGCTTCTATGGCCAATGAGTCGCTTCTGCGGTGCCGCACTTGCGGCCCAACTATTGCAGGTGCGATTGCACAAGGTTCCAGCATTCTTCAGCAAGTCCTTTTAAGTGCCAATAGGTCCGAACTCAACCTAATACATACTTGGGGACCTCGGGACCCCGTTCGAACATACCATCAAGTCCCAAAATACAACACGAACCTACTCGAGGCCTTAAATCACATCAAACAACATCAAATATATGAATCGCATCCCAATTCAAGTCTATTGAATCAGAAAATATTCAACTTCTAAAACTAATGCCGAATCATATCAAACCAACTCTGAATGAGCTCAAAATTTGCGTGCAAGTCCCAAAATACACAATGGACCTATACCAACTCTCGAAACCACAATACGTACCCGATATCAATAAATTCAACCCTCGGTTAAACCTATCAACTTTCCAAACCTTCAATTTTCCAACTTTCGCCAAAAAGTACCAAATCGACCTACGGACCTCCAAATCAACATCCAAACATACACCTACATCCAAAATAACCATACAAAGCAATCAGAACCATAAAGACTCTATTCCGGAGTCGTCTACACAAAAATCAAACGTCGATCAACCCTTCTAGCTTAAGCTTTCAACTTTGGGACTAAGTATCCCAATTCACGCTGAAGCTCACCCGAAACCAAACCAACTACCCCGCAAGTCACATAACCATAGTTGAACATATATGAGGCAATAAATAGGGGAACGAGGGCTAAAATATTCAAAACGACCGGCTGGATCGTTACACGTGTAAATTTGTTATCTCACTACAAACAGATAGTGGAGACCATGGGGGTTAATTCATATCACTGCTTGATCACAACCACGAAGTTTTCTCCAGGGATTAAGTTCCATAATTCAAAAACTACTCAAACCCCATCTAAACAGTCTTAAAATGCTAAAATTAATATTTTTCATTGCATAGTAGGGCGGTATTGATCACTAGGCTATTTTTGATAGACTTATCAAATTTCAGATCAATCGGAGACTGTTAAAATCACAATCTACAAAACCGCGACCAAATTTGCGAAATTACCATTTTAAGCATTTTTAAGAATATATAATATGACCTACATTCTTATCATATATTAATTCATGTCAAATTAACATGTGTTATCATGTTCCAGATTAGACAAATAAAATGGCAGAAAGAATGATTTTTCGTATGTAAATCACATCTAAACGATCCTGAATCGTCAAAATACGATGTGAGATCTTCTTAAATGATCTGTAAGGCCCTGTAAAAGTTTACCTAAAATCTGGGGTTTCGTGGTGCCGAAGTAGACTTATCCGTCGATGATTGTAGAGATTCTTCGCGGCGAGCTTTCGAGCCACGGTTCGGACTTTTTGAGCTGAACAGTGTGTTGAGGACTTGAAGAAAATTTTTGGAAGTGTAGGGCATTTTTACGGTCCACTCTGTGGTTGCAGATTTGATCTACGGACCGCAAATCTGCTGCAGATTGAGGCAGAAATCTGGGCAAATGTTTGGACCATTATACGGTCCATTATGCGGCCGCATAATCATTTTGCGGGCCGCATAACCCATCGCAGACCCAGCACAAAAGAATTTCGGAGGGAGGTTCTGCGGCGCATTATGTGACCGCATAATAGGCCTACGGATCGCAGACCGGTCGCAGAGTGAGGCAGAAATACCCAGTTTCAGAGGGCCATTATGCAGCCCATTTTTCAGATCGCAGAAGCGATATGCGGTCGCATATGCGACCGCAGATCTGCATCGGAGCTTTAATTTTTTTAATCTTTTAACACGATTCCATTCTTATAAAACAGTCTTAGGGATCATTTTAGAAGGTTAAAACTTATATTTCTAGAGTGAGAGGGGAAATTCCTAAGCTTATCATTCATCAATTCTTGCTCAAAGTTAAGGAATTTAGAAGAAGAACTCACTAGGTCTTCATCTTAGAGGCAAAGCCCTCAATTCCGGGATTTAATTGGAAATAGGTAATGAGTAAAGCAATTTTTGGGGATGGGAGTTGTTCATTATGCATGCATGTACCGTCAAAGGTAGTGGAAAGATTGTTGAGCTCATTTGGGTAAACTTTGGATAATAAGATGAAAGAATCCACCATAGGTGGACCTTGAAACCTTAATGCACACCTTGTCTTTGATAAAATGCTCAAATGAGCTAAAACCTTGAATATCTTCCTAAATTGTGTTCAATTTTGCTATGTCTCTAAATAAATCGAGGTTGCTAGGATTTTTTGGAACTATGTAGTGAATTAAGGAAAGCTCAAAGTGAGGTATGAAGGCTAAACTCTTCTTCTAGTATCGGAATTCCCGAATCCTTGTGAAATTCTATCATGTGTAGTCGAACTTGAAACGCTATTGATGTGGGGTATTCAAACTAATAAAATTGATTCCCGATTGGCATAACGTGTTAGAACCCTCGTGTGTTAATGATTCTTTATTTTTGACTTAATTATGTTAACCTCTTTTTAGGAAGAAGATCTTGTATGAAATCATTGTGATTAAACACTTAGTTCTCACATGATGAGACCTTATGAACTTACACTTGCTAAGGCCAAAGGTGCCAAATGGTTGATTCATAAGGGAACTCTTTTGTACAAACTATTATTGTTTTGGGAATCCAAAATATTGCATTGTGGATACACCTCCTCCTGTATACATTGGGATGAGGCGGCGGGGCTGCTTTGTGTAGAGTTGTGGTATTGTGAATATACCTCCACCCGCATACATTGGGGTGAGGCGACATGTCCGCTTTGTGTAGAGTTGTGGTATTGTGAATACACCTCCACCCGCATACATTGGGGTGAGGGGGAGGGGCCGCTTGTGTAAAGTTTCTAGTATTGAGATTGCACATCCACCAGCATACGTTGGGGTGAGGCGGCAGGGCCGCTTTGTGTAGAGGTAGTTGTAAAGGATCCCCGACTTATGAATTTATAAATGTTATTGAAAGCTCTTAATAAATTTGTTATGGTTTTAACGGCTAACTAAGCCTTTTATTGTTACCATGATTCATCATATTCATGTTGTATTTCTAAGTCCTTGCATAGGTATTTGATTTTCATACTAGTACTATTCGACATGTACTAACGTCCCTTTTGCCGGGGGCGCTGCATTTTTAATGGATCCAGGCGTATCCATAGCAGGTGGCATTGACCAGTGATAGCAGCACACCCTCTCCTCGGCTGACTTGGTGAGCCCCACTTCATTCTGGGGTCCTGTATCTCTTGTTCCATGTACATAGTATTTTGAGGTATAGCCGGGGCCTTGTTGCCGGCACTGTCGTAACACTCTTTTATTTCTGTTAGAGGCTCCGTAGACATAGTGTGGGTTGTATCCTATTTTGTGAAGGTTGAATTAAACTTGTTGTAATTGTATCATCTGTCCCACTTTAACTACGAATGTATAATGTACTATTTTGGGGACTTGTTAATGATGTAACTAATGGAAGTGAACTAGTCTATTTAATTAATGATATAAATTTATCTTCTGTTTATTCATGGGCGAGTTGGGTAGAAGATAGTACATGCTTGCTCGGCCGGGGTATCTCGGTTGAGCGCCGGTCGCGCTCCCCGAGGTCTGGGCGTGACATGATCGTTTGTGATGATCTTATTAAATAAACAGTTATTAAATAAACTATTTGAAAACTCATCTAAACGATCTCAAAATGCCGAAAAATAACATGGTACATTGCATAATAGTGAGTTTTTCTCACTAGATTATTTCCGATGAACCTACCAAGTTGCAGGTCAATTGGAGTTCGTCAAATTCATGACCACCAATCTGTAACCAAACTCTGAGAATAACTGTTTTATACAATTTCATGAATTAAAATAAATATGAACTTAGTTTTTATTCTCCTTATAATTATATTATGAGCTCAAGGAATATATTATGTTCTTCATATTCTAGGATACATAATATTTCCTCTTGTAATAAATTATCTTTTTATTAAACACACAAGAACCCAAAATATTATATTTTCTCCCATTCAGCGAAAACTCCAATATCACTTCTCATGGATGGAGCTGCTGTCACTAGTACCGAAAGATAAAATTATTTATCTAGTTAAAGCCTTCACCACTAGTATAGAATTATCAAGGATAATTTTTACATAGTACATTAAGCAAATTTTAATGACTCAAGTAAATTGACCATTTTTGTGGATCCTACTTATTAATCATAATGCTCAATCTATGAATCGACGTAATTACACATGTACAATCTTATTAATAATTTTTCATGAGTTTAAATAAACAAACCACTTTAGTAGTAACTATTTATTGCTCACAAAATTCTCACTTTACGAGTGAAGATACATATAGCTCATAAAATTATTTTATGGAAGAATGCGGACCAAGGCTTAAAAATCATACTAATAATATAAAACTCACACAAAATACCATCATATTTCACTTAATACAACCTCTAACCAGAGAACAAAATATTTCATCAAAAATCCAAGACTAGTAATCATGTAGGGTATGAAAACATAAACCAAAAATTGAGAAATTTGTATGCACAAACATGCCAAACGCACCAATAATTAGGCATCCAGGATATCAAACAAAGGATTTCACTTTCGTATAGAATGATTATATCATCACACATCATCAAGTATACTTTGTAAGACCTAGCTAATAAAATCCTACACCTCTATTATGGAATTCAATACAACTACACGTCTATTTACTAATAATAGCCAATGTGTAAACTCATTATATCGTTAGTATTTAACCATGGAGACCACAGGGAGCCACCCCTACCACCATTGGATTAAAAACGAATTAAAACTTTTAAGAAATAATTTTCAGAAAATATAAAAACGCCCAAAACACCATCCAAATGACCTCAAAACGCCAAAAAACAACATGATTTACTACATAGCAGTTAGTTTTTCTCACCAAGTCATTTCCGATGGACCCACTAAATTTCAGCTTAATTTGAGTTCGTTGACCTCCGAAGACACCGACTATTCAGTCAGAATTAGATTTTGTGTTTTTCTAGGGTTTAATGAAAAAAATTTCAGATCATCCTAATGAAATATCAACAATAAAATAATATCTCCCGATTACAAGAATAATCAAATAAATTGGCACAGTTAATTCACAAAACAGTTGTGATAACCCGATAGGTCATCTTATATTTTAAAACTTAATTCTATGATCCGAAGCCTTAAAATTTCTTTTTTTTACCCTCCTCGATTTGCGTGCATAGTCCGAGCATATTTCCGGAAAACTTTTATGTTAAAAACTGATAAAAATAAGAATTTTGCCTTAAAAATTTATTTAAATTGACTTCAGTCAACGTTTTGGGCAAACAGACCTGGATTTATATTTTGACGGTCCCGGTGGGTCCGTATCATAATTTGGGACCTGGGCATATGCCTGAAATCAATTTCGGAGGTCCCTAACTCGAGTTATTAATTTCTGATGTTAAGGATCGACTGATGTTTGGAATATTGATACCAGGTCCGTATTTTGGTTCCGGAGTCCGGTACAAGTCCACTATAATATTTATGACTTGTCTGTCAAATTTGGTGAGAAACGGAATTGATTGGATGTAATTCGGACGTTCGGTTGTGAAAATAAAAGTTTTAAAGTTTTCTTGAAAATTTTATTTGATTTGGTGTCCGATTCGTAGTTCTAGGCGTTATTTTGCTGTTTTGATCATGCGAGGGAGTTCGTATGATATTTTAGGATTTGTATGCATGTTTGGTTTGGAGCCCCGAGGGCTCGGGTGAGTTTCGGATAGGCTAGGGGTGAATTGGACTTAGAAAAAATCTGGTGTTTTGTTGTAGTTGGTGTTCTGGTGCGTTGTGCTTCGCGATCGCGAAGCCATTATCGCGATCGCGAAGGGGATCTGGGTTGGGGGGATTTTTCACTACGCGAACGTGCGACCATGCTCGCGAACGCGGAGCATTGGGGAGTTTGCTCTACGCGAACGCGACCCGTCATACGCGAACGCGTAGCTTTATCTAGGCTGGGCAGGGGGATAAAGGTGACTCTATGCGGACGCGAGCCCTGTCTCGCGAACGCGAAGGTGAGGTGGGCAATACCTTCGCGAATGCGTGGTATCTCCCGCGATCGTGTAAGCCACTAGGGCTCTGCTCTTTCGGGATTTTTGCCAGTCCTTCAAAATTTCAAAACTAGAAGACCTAGAGGCGATTTTCCTAAAAGCTTTTCTTCCCCAATTTGTTGATAAGTGATTCTAACCTACTTTCTTCCAATTACCCATTACATTTCATGAGTTTTCAACCTAAAATCTAAGGTTTCCATGGTGGAATTGGGGGGTTTTGGGTAGAAATTGAGGATTTGCTAAATTGGGGATTTAGACCTCAAATTGAGGTCGGATTCCAAAATAAATTACATAACCGGGCTCGGGGGTGAATGAGTAATCGGGTTTTGGTCCGAATTTCGGGTTTGGACCAAGCGGGCCCGGGAGTTGACTTTTGTTGACGTTTTCAATACTGACTTAAATTGAATCCTTTGCAATTGTGGGTAGTTCCTAAGGCTTAATTTGAATCATTTGGTTGGTAAATTGCTAGATTCTATTGGTTCTGAGGCTCGTTTGAAAGGCAAAGCTGTGATTGAGCTTTGAGTGGACCTTTGGAGTGAGGTAAGTATCGTGGTTAACCCCGACTTGAGGGATTAGGAATTATTTATCTATTTGCTACATGTTTAGATGTTGGGTACTGGTGACAGTAGTTGGGGTATTGCTAGGTTGTCGTGTTGATGCAGGAAAATGGTTGGGGATTGAATCTTGTGATGCAAAATGGGATGGTTGTGGAAGCGTTGTCACGGCCAAATGTGCCAACTCCCTGATTTGTTGTACCTCTTCACTTTATGACTCCATCTATTAATCCATCCAAGCGACGTGTTCATCATTGCGAGTTTTATCCCTCCCCTTAGAACCCCCTGGGTTATCAGTTACCACCAGAGCATATTCGGTGGGGTTATCTGTAGTTGTCATCTTCCCTTTGGACATCAGATTATACGGTGGCTCGGCGATTTTTTATATCAACACAAATCAACCATTGTTTCGAGAGTAAATAAATAAAGCAATAAAGTAGGAAAATAAAAGAAGAGTAGAAGTTAGTTCATGGAGTGCACATATATAATCATAGAGAGCAGTTAATTCACATATTCAAACAAGAAAGTTCCTAAAAATATTAAAATTCGGAGCAAATTCGATTTTTCATTGGTGGGAAATTTACAGCTGGAATGTGGGTATATCTTCAATTCCATCTCCCGCCATACACAACAACAACAACTCCAAGATCTACATTGGCAAAAGTTGGAAAAATAAAAGTTTGGAGAGTTGAGAAGTTTGACCAAGAGTTGGCTTTGTTGATACCGGTCTCAGATCTTGGTTACAGAAGTTGGAATAGGTCCGCTGTGTCATTTATGACTTGTGTGCAAAATTTGAGGTCAATCGGAGTTGGTTTGATAGGTTTCGTTATCGATTGTAGAAGTTGGAAATCCATTAGTTTCAATAGGCTTGAGTTGAGGTGTGATTTGTGTTTTTAATGCTATTTGATGTGGTTTGAAGCCTCAACTAAGTTTGTGTGATGTTTTAGAATGGGTTGGCATGTTTGGATGGGGTCCCGAGGTCCTCGAGGGTGATTCAGATTGAATCAGATCTATGTTTGGACTTGAGGAAATGCTAAAGGATTTGCAGGTCTGGTGCGATCGCAATTATGAAAAATTAGTCGCAGGTGTGGAATGTGCTGGGGGATGGGGGATGCACAGGTGCGAAGAGGTATCCACATCTGCGAGCTCACAGATGCAGGAACTGGAACACAAAAACAGAGTGCATATCAGACTGGTTTTCCGCATAAACGGGTGTTGTCGCACTGGTGCGCAGAAGCGCATATTTGACCGCAGAAGTGGAAGATGGCTAGGAGGTCTCAGGCTATAGATGCGGTCACCATTCCGAAGAAGCGATTAAGTGACCGCAGGTGCGGAATCACTGGCAGAAGGTTTAAATATAAGGGTTTCGTGATTTCTCTCATTTTGGACTTTGCAAGCTCGACTAGTGACAATATTTGGAGAGGTTTTCACCTAGATTTAAGAGGTAAGTGACTTTTGATCATTTTTATTCATTAATATTGAATACCCATTAAATTTTTCACCTAGATTATATGTTTTTGAGGTGACATTTGGGGGATTTTGCACTAGGGATTAAAGAGTGTGATTTCGGGCTTTGAAGGTCGATTTGTGGTCGGAATTGAATGATATTAGTATGGTTGGACTCGTTATTGAATGAGTGTCCAGATTTTGTGAATTTTGTCGGGTTCAAAGTCATATGCCTGGGGTTGACTTTTGATTTTCTTGTTAAAGATCTTAGCTTTATCATTTAGAATCAATTCCTATAGCTACGCGTTATTGGGTGCGCACATATGTGGGGTTGAGCCCATGTATTGACACTGGGTTTATTTATTCATGTTCGGATTGTGCTCAGGTTATAATAAGCCTGGAATTGACTGTTAAACCCTATGTTATGATGCTTCCCATATTTGTGACATTATTGTAAACTATATGAGCCATGTTTGAGGCCACATAGGGGTTTAGTCCCTAAATGAATTGATAAATGTTATTCTCTGATGAAATTACCGATTTGAGCTATGATAGTACACCTTGCACATGCATACACTTTAGTACACCTATAGATGCCCAAAGGGACATTGTCAAGTTCTGTATATATTTCCAAAGTGAGGCCTAGAAATTAGCTAAAAGGTGAAGGGAAGAGTCGCATAGGCGCACATGCAAGGAAAAAAAAAGTCGTACAAGCTGCATGATAAAAGGTAGCAATAGTTACGAGATTAGAAGGATTCCGACCACAAGTCATGGTATGAGAAAGAGACCTAAAGGGAGGAATGCCATGGCCTTTGGAATTATTCACAGAACAGTTGCCTAGATGGCAAGGAGAGTACTAGAGTATTCAGAAGACATAGGTTATGAAAATGATAAGTGCATCAGTCAACATTCGAGGACGAATGTTCCAAAGGGGGGAATGATGTTACACCCTATATTTTCATACGTGAAAGTACGCCATAAATAAATTGATGAAAGCTCAAAAATAAGATATTACATCCCGCATTTTTGTACGTTAAAGTTTTGTCGTAAGTTAATCGACGTAAGCTCGGGAATGAGATTATCTTGGGATTGTAAGTATGATGCTATTTCATATACGGGATAAGTAAATTTGTGAAGGTGAGAGGGTAAGCAAATCGAAGAAAATGAGTTTTGTCAAAGTTTGACAATTTGGGATAAAATACGATCCAAGTTACAATACCCGGTATTTATGGACTAGTACTAGACAAGGTACCATATGACCATGATAGTGAGGTGTATAAAGTGTGTTAAAAGTAAATAGTATTTTAAGTAATTTGAGATAATTCTTAATTATGTAGGTAATTGGTTAATTATTAGATTAGTGGGGGGATTAATGAGTTAATTAAGGAAAAGGTGAATTATTTGGATAAGGTTAAAGGCACCAACGTGACAGCCCATGAAGTGGATAATAAATCCAACAAGTGACTCATATGCTATGTAACAAGGTGTCACATTGTTAAAGCATACAAAGTGATTCACATTCTCTTTAGCCTTCTGCTAAAAGTTTGCATAATAATATCCATTTCTCTCAACACATGCAAGCTAATGTTTGCCTATCCCCTTAAGATTAGAAGATGCAATCATACATTTCAGAAAGATTTCATATGTGATTCAACAATGGTTGGAGCTGGTGAATTGTCAAAATCGTTTATAATTCCATTCGAATTACATACGGAATTTGCTAGAATCAAATCTCATACAAGAATACTTAATACAAAGCAACGTGAGATTTTGTGATTCTAAGGAACTACAGTGCAATCTTTCTCAAGAATATCATACGGATTTTTTCTACTTCGATCCGCCATTACGTGTTTTGTCGTAATTGGCATGTATTAGATGGATTGTCAAGAGAATCGGCTCAGATATGTTAAGGCTAAACCTTTCCTTCATTTTGGCATGATCTCGTAATTACATGTGTTTGATAACGAGGCATAAAGAAAAGTTCATACTCCCGAATTTATATACATTATCCTAGTCTCATAAGTTACAGTATTCTCCCTTATCGGGACTTCATGTTCAATTGAGTATTGTTTTCTTCCAGCCAAGAGAGCGGAGGGTCTATATATCATATTCAGTTGAGTATTTCCTTCTTCCAGACAAAAGAGCAGAGAGTTTATATATATACAGTATTAAAAGTATTTCCATTACTATCGAGCTATAATTGATAGGCAGGCCCATATTGGGAAAACCTCTGATCAGATGGTAAGTTATATACCGAACCTACTGTGGCCAAGCGCTTATGAGCGAGCTTAGTTGGTCGAGATACAGAGCCTAGTATGGTCGAGCGCCTATGAGCGAGCCTACTACAACAGAGCAGTTATATATATATATATATATATATATATATATATATATATATATATATATATATATATATATATATATATATATACACACACACACACACACACACACATATATTTTACTTACTATATTGAGAGAGTTGAGTTAGTATCAACAGGTAAGCATATCTTCAGATTACCTTTGACTCCCAGTTACTTTCAGTTATTATATTATCAGTTCAGTTTCAGCTTTCAGTTATTCTGTTACCTTACATACTCGATACATTATTTCGTACTGACATCCCTTTTGTCGGGGACGCTGCATTTCATGCGTGCAGGTTCAGACAGATAGACGGGTAGACCTCCTTAGTAGGTGTTGCCCGAGTTCAGCTTGATTGGTAAGCTCCATATCCTTCGGAGTTGCTGGGTCTAGCGTTTTATGTATATCTTATGTGTATATATGTATATATGTTATGGGTAGGTCGAGGCCCTGTTCCGATCACAGTACATCCATCAGTAGAGGCTTGTAGACATATCCTATCAGATAGTGCAGTATGTTGGGCTTGTAGGCCTTGTATGTATATTTTGTTGGTTTGCCAGCTGTAGTAGTTATGACGGTCTTGTCGGCCCAGCTTTATATTGATGTTTAGTCAGCATTAGTTTCCGTTCAGTTTTATATTTTGCTTCGCAACTGTCTTGCAATGTGGCTCCATGGCCAAAGTATGACATTATATGTTCAGAGTCCCTTAGTCGCAAGTTTGTATGCAATGATAGGTGAGGCACCGGGTGCCGGTTTCACCCTCCATGTTTGGGGCACGACAGAAGTGGTATCAGAGCAGTTCTATCCTAGGGAGTCTACAAGCCGTGTCTAGTAGAGTCTTGTTTATGGGTATGTTGTGCACCACACTTATAAGCAGGAGGCTACAGGGCATTTAGGACTGTCACTCTTTCTTCTTACTCTAGATCGTGTGGTAGAGCTTAGTTGTAAGAACTCAATTTCCTAAACTCTATCTTATTCATAATACGACGATGCCTACATCTAGAAAGATGGTTGGTAAGGGATTAAATGTGGCTGTGGAAGAGTTGAGTCAGAGAAACTCGAGTTTGCATCATTTCTATGATTGATAAATGTAAGGTCTTCAGTAGATCATGTGTGTACTAAGACATGTAAGCCTCTTGATAAGGAGCCTTAAGGCAAGAATTTTTATCTACCCCTATGGTGAAAGGCAATGAGAGATTGAGAAGATAGATACAAATTTCAACAAGTAAAAGAAGCAAGATGAAGAAGGGTACGAGGTGCCCAGTTAGTGAAGATTATCATTATTTACCATTCAGGAAGAGATATAAGCATTATGACTTACCTTCAACAGTAACAGAGGTATGCACAATTGGCCACACCAATCTAAGTTATGTCCTATGGGAGCTAACAAATATGGTTTAAGAGAAGGACGGAATATCAGGATCCGACTGGGGTTAGAGTAACCCAAAATGATGGATGGATTGTTTGCGTTAGTTGACATTTTCGAAGGATATTGCAAATATGCTAATAGATCTCCTTTTGAGACACCTAGATGGTGCACTCTAAAATAGTACAGCTAGATATGAGTACTACAAAGATAGGTACTGAAATCATGGAAGGGATAAATATCTCTTCCATGAGCCAATTGATGGAGCAAGAAAGAATGTTAGGCAACCCGAAGAGCCAATTGATGGAGCAAGGGGAGACAAAAGCATAAGAATATCTTGTTCGTGTTTTCTGAATAAAGTGATAGATATAAATGTAGCAGGAAATAAGAAGAGAGTTAATGAGGCATTATGCGTAAGATGTGATACATGGATGACAACGGTAGAAAAAAATAAAATGACAGTATTACATAGTCTATAGTCAAGGGAAGGAAAAGACGAGAGGTGCCAGGCCTGGAGACAACAAAAGAGTATAGGCCATAAAGTCATATCCTCATTTTGAGAAATAAGTCCGTGACTCTAACGTGACTACCAGAAGGAAAAGTTAGACCCCAGAATAATAGAAATCAGTGTGGGCTGGTGAACAAGATAAACTAAATATGAATTAGGGACTGAGTGAGGTGATAAAGGTTGATATCATGAGAATTTTAGATTTCGTTCCGGCGATAATAAAATGGACAATAGAAGAAGAATCATGAGAAATTCAGAGAATGGTCTTTCAGGAAGACGCTTCCTTAAAGCAAGAAATGTGAGCAAAGTTAAGCTTAAGGGACTGTATGTGCCAGTTATCTAAGTGTCATCCTTGCGAGTAAGGAAATTTATTATCCTCTGTACAGAAGGATTACTGCAAGGTGAGTAAGGGTCATCGATGATGTGAAAAGACGCCAAAGATGAAAAGGCAAAACATCTATACGTAGATCATCGTAGCACTAAATCTTAATACTCCCCTACAGGGGGGAATATGGAGTAATGTGCCATTAAGTCGAAAGTAAGTGATTCTAGTAATTACGGAATGGTAAAGGAAGAATGCGATACAAATGAGAAAGGAATGAGATAGCACATATCCAAATCCTACTGATATGGTACGACTCCAGAACATTATGCAAGTACAACGCTGGGAAGAGGCAGTAAAGGTTTCCCCCAGGATGTTATTGATAAATAAGTGTGAATGAACACTTGAGACATAAGGAGCTAGTGCAAAAGGTGAGTTAAGACAAAAACAATAACCCAAGAGGGATGTTACGCAGAATATAGATATGAGAATGGGCCAACGAGTAGTTATTAGTTGATTCAGGAAGAGCCTAGCTATGGCTAGACAAGAGGATATAGACAAATCAACAGATCGTGCAAGATAAATATAGTAAACCCAATATAGTGAATTCAGCCTCATAGTTATGACATCGTGATCCTTGAAAAATATTCAGATAGGAGTTGGGTGGTTAAAAAGGTACAATATGAGTGTTACAGAAATAAAAGAGAGTGCCACTGGGAAACATTCAAAATTTAAGTTCAGAAGCAACCCTACGAGCACAAGGGCATGGAGGTAAGTAAGTAAGGATAATTACAAGTAAGAAAGAACATCAAAAATTCCGTCGGGTAAACAAGGTAGTAAGCTCGCAGCTTTGCAAGAATCAGGGGGTTCTCCCTAAATACTACAATGAAAGACTAGCTGAGGAAATAAGGAAGAAGGCTTCCACCTAAGCATAGTAACTTAAAGAAGAAATGGTCATGTAAAAACAGTCTCACTACAACTTTGTATGCACTTCATGAGAAAGTGGCACCTACCATGGCTAATGAACGGGAAGTAAAGTTAAAAGTAATATTCGAGATCATATGAGTTATATGAAAACTCTGGCATGTGTGGAAACTAAGATAAGCTAGGTATGCATGCAACAAGGGGGCAGAAAGACCAGGAAAAGTAATTGCTTACGTTTGAAGAAAGTTGAGAAGGAACGAAAAGAATTATTCGATCGATGGTCCAGAGTTAGTTATGTTATGAACGCACTTAAAAGTTCAGAGTATTATCCATGCAACATATATGTTGACACTCATACAGCCGCAGAAGACTTCGGTATAAGTTAAAAGAAAGAATTGAGCCCATGGCATAGTTAGAAGATTGTATAATGGATATTCCATAGCGCCCATGAAAGGATAAAGTAATAACTAATACCAGGAGCCGCAGATCGGATGATAGCTCAAGCCTACATGAAGGTTGATCAGAAGGAAGAGGAAACTAAAGAGTTACATCAACCAAAAAAAATCAGGAGTCTGATTATTGGACCTAGAAAATTATACAAATCGTGATTAAGAACATAGCAGAATCACTCTTAATATCAGAGGTACAAGAGAGATAGTACGACAACCATATTCTATAATGGCTCTACGATAAAGCCAGTTAGAAGAGTACCAGCCTCATAAGAATTCATTATGAAGCTCCCACCGGATTGTGTATGCACCAGAGGTGCGAGTATTATAATAAGAGCTTCAAGTTGTGGATATGAAGTATACCTACGTGGAAGGGAGGTCATGAAAAGAGATAGAAGATGTGATGCAAGATTTTAAGGTAAGTAAGGTAAAGGTGAACAACGTACTAGATACTCAAATGCAGAAGGTTGCGAATAGTCCATACTTCAGATAGAAGGCTAGAAGCGTTGAGATTTGGTATCCAGGAATGATAGCGGCGTTGACAGTGGCATATCTTCCAGCCTATGGTTTCTAGGTATCAAGAGGCCTAGTCAAGAAAGTAAAGAAGAGTTAGAGACGATGTGATCCCTCGTTTGATGTTCCAGAATAATATAAGGAAATCTATGGGGCAAGCAAGTTGAACGAAGGTTGCGAGTAGTATAAATGGATATGTGTAAATCGCAAGCTAAAGTATGGTAGAGCGACAAGGTTTTAGGAAGATAGGAGTAAGGATAAGAAAGGGCGAGTGAGAAGGCAACGAGAATGGATAAGTCCTTGGAAATAAGCCCATGGAAATAAGAGAGCTGATGGTTTCTCTAAATTATAGAAAGCTCAGTATAGCCTGAATGAACTCAAATGAGTCTAAGACTAGTAGCATTAGAAGAGATGGAATGCTGCCCTGGTAGTAGAACGAGGGTGTGAGTGTGATAGATAAAGGATGACGTTTGGGCTTTCGATTGAGTAATAATTTGAAGAAAAAAAAGGGGGATTTCATGAATTGTACAGAATTAAAATACACACGTAAGGAGAATCACATTGGGATGCTATGAAATACGATTATGGAAGTATAGTATCGTATCGCCCCTAGGTGGATCAGTAAAATCACTTCCAATGTTCCATGATGCAACGTGAGCCCTAGTGATTATGTAAGAGGTTTCAAGTTATCAGTGGTAGATTGTAGATCAATTTTGAGGTGAATCAACAATAGATGGATAAAAGTTACAAAGTATGAGATGAGATTAGGCTATCAGCCTTAAGGATAAGCAACAAGAGTAACCTAGAGTAAGGTAGCAGACCTCAGTAACGGTAAATTGAAGTAAGAGTTATGGTATAGTATGACCTACCTAGATGTAGTAAAGTCATAAGGATGGATAAACGGATCTATGAAATAAGGTATAGCAATATTCATAAGTTCGACAAAGTACCGAGCAAAGAACTTCAGTATACCTATAGATGCCCAGAGGGACATTGTCAAGTTCTGTATATGTTCCCAAAGTGAGGCCTAGAGATTAGCTAAAAGCTGAAGGGAAGAGTCGCATAGGCGTACATGCAAAAAAACAAAGTCGTACAAGCTGCATGATAGAAGGTAGCAACAGTTACGAGATTAGAAGGATTCCGACCACAAGTCATGGTGTGAGAAAGAGGCCTAAAGAGGGGAATGCCCTGGCCTTTGGAATTATAAACAGAACAGTTGCCTATGTCACGACCCAAGCCGATGGGCCACGATAGGCACCCGGTACCTTACTCAACCGAGTACCAACGTAACGTATCTTTCTTATTACATCATCATATACACGTGACATACGGGCCTAATAAGCCAACATCATCATTTATAAACTCAAAACATAGGCCGACGTGGCCGTACAATCTTTCACGTACATGACATAGGTATACACGCCTCTAAAAGTACATAAATGTCATAAAAGTTGGAATAGGGCCCCGCCATACTAATCAGTACATGTCCTAATCATATTGACCATATAAGCAACTCCGAAAAAAATGGAGTGCACCAACATCTTCCGCTAAGCTAATCTCCTACTTGGAGGACTCTCGACCTGTTTATCGAGACCTGCGGGCATGAAACGCAGCGTCCCTAGGCAAAAGGGACGTCATTACAAATAATATACCGAGTATGTAAGGAATGAAAATTAGTAAATAATAAACATAAGAGAAACATGGAGTAAAAGACTCGACATGAACGTTTGCATAGCTCTGTGAATCATTTTATTTTTATAATGTCATGCATATACATATAAATTTTATACCATGCATTGGTATATGCGTTCATAACATCATCAAGCCTCTGAGGGCATCCCATCATATCATTTCGCCCACTGTGGGCAAATCATCAATGTATACCAGCTGATCAGGTGGTGGTGTGTATATAACGCCATAACCTTTTCCCATATCCCATATACATATAATATACACGTATATAACGCCATCTGGTCATGGGTCAATGTAAATGTATAAATGCATGAGAAATACGTTAATAAGATTTTCTCAGAATGTCATAAAAATAATATGCCTGTCGGATAAATTTTATCAAATACATATTTTTTTGAGATCCATGAACAGAAGATATAATAATAATTCACATGGGGAATCAAGAATATAGACACCCTTAATATTTCTATGAATAGTGTCATTTATAAAAATTGTGCATTTGCTCGTTTAGTTTGTATCGTATTGATCATGTCAAAAAGAAAGAAGGGATAGCCTTAACATACCTGGAGTAGAGAAAAATCCGTATGATATTCCTGGAAAAAGTTGCACCGTACTCCCTTAGAATCGCAAAATCTCACGTTGCTAATGTGCTAATAATTCTCATTGGAATTATTTGGTGTAGGAATTGGTTGAAGAATCAAAATCACATTGCTAATGTTTTGTAGGAATTTTCACGAAATTGGTAACAATTTGTAACAAAGTCACTTTGCTAATCTCCAAACCTCACGTCTGATGTGTGTTTGAGAATGAAAAGTGTTGCTTTTTATTTAAGATCCTAGAATTTAGGTGTCTTGAAATTGATAAGTTAGGTTGCCACCTAACGTAATGACTTAAAGAGTCATACGTATGATTTAAGGGGTGGTGCCACGTGAATCCCCCCTTACTTATCCAATTATCCACCCCTTTTTCTTAATTAATTCATTAATTCTCCCACTAGTCCAATAATTAATCAATTACCTACATAATTAAGAATTATCTCAAATTACATAAAATACTACTCACTTTTAATATACTTTATAAACCTTACTATCGTAACCATATGGTACCTTGTATAGCACTAGTCCATAAATACCAGGTATTTTAGCTCGGACCGTATTTTATCCCAAAATGTCAAACTTCGATAAAATTTATTTTCTTCGATTTTCTTACCCTCTCATCTTCACCAATTTACTCATCACTTATTTAAAATAGCATAATGCTTATAATCACAAAATAATTTCATTCCCGAACTTGCGTCGATTAACTTACGACGAAACTTTAACGTTCGAAAATGCGGGATGTAACATCTCATTTCCGAGCTTCCATTAATTTATTTATGGAATACTTGCATGTATGAAAACAAGGGGTGTAATATCATTCCCTCCTTTGGAACATTCGTCCTCGAATGTTGACTGATGCACTTATCATTCTCATAATCCCTAGCTCTTGCGAATACTTTAATATGGTTCTTGCCATTTAGGCAACTGTTCTGTAAATAATTCCAAAGGCCAGGGCATTCCCCCCTTTAGGCCTCTTTCTCATACCACGACTTGTGGTCGGAATCCTTCCAATCTCATAACTATTGCTACCTTCTATCACGCAGCCTGTACGACTTTTTCCTTGTATGCGCGCCTATGCGATTCTTCTCTCTTCTTTCCTCCAGCTTTTAGTCAATCTCTAGGCCTCATTTCGCAAGCGTATACAAAGCTTAATAAGATGTCCCTCTGGGCATCTATAGGTATACTGAAGTTCTTCGCTTGGTACTTTTTCGAAATTACGAATATTGTTATACCTTATTTCATAGATCTGCTTATCCATTCGTATGACTTTACTGCATCTAGGTAGGTCATACTATACCATAACTCTTACTTCGATTTATCGTTACTGAGGTCTACTACCGAACTCCAGGTTACTTTCGTTACTTATCCCATATGTATAAATCTAAGTCCTTTAATGCTTTCTCATCACTTGTTCATCTTAAGAATGACGGCCTAATCTCACCTCATACTTTTGTCCATCCACTGTTGATTCACCTTAATGTTGATCTATCATCTACCACTGATAACTTGATCTCTTATGTAATACTGCCGCTAGGGGTGATACTAACCGTATTTTATAGCATCCCAATATGACTCACCTTACATGGGTATTTTAATCCCGTACAATTCATGAAATCCTCTTCAAGTCATTACTCCATCGAAGGCCCAAACGTCATCCTTTATCTATCACAACCACACTCTCATTCCACTCTAGATGATATTAGTCTTAGACTCCTTTGAGTTCATTCAGGCTATACTGAGCTTTCTATAACTTAGAGAAACCATCAGCTCTCTTATTTTCATGAGCTTAATCTCGAGGACTTATCCATTTTCGTCACCTTCTTACTTGTCCTTTCTCATCCTTACTCCTGTCATAAAACTTCGCCGCTTTACTTATACTTTAGCTTGCGACCTCTACGTATCTATTTATACTATTCGCAACCTTCTTTCAACTTACTTGCACGATAGAATTCCTAATGTTATTTCGGAACATCAAGTGAGACATCACATTGTCTCAAACTCTTCTTTACTCTTTTAGCTAGACCTCTCAATATTTAAAAAACCATAGGCTGGAAGATATATGCCACTGACGATGCCGCAATCATTCCTGGATACTGAATCCCAGTGCTTCTAGCCTTCTATCCGAAGTATGGACTATTCGCAACCTTCTGCATTTGAGTATCTAGTACGTTGTTCACCTTTACCTTACTTACCTTAAAATCTCGCATCACATCTTCTATCTCTTTCATGACCTCCCTTCCACATAGGTATAATTCACATCCGCGACTTGAAGCTCTATTATAATACTCACACCTCTAGTGCATACATACTCAGGTGGGAGCTTCATATTGACTTCTTATGAGGCTGGTACTCTTCTAACTGGCTTTATCGTAGACCATTATAGAATATGGATACTGTACTATCTCTCTTGTACCTCTAATATTAAGGATGATCCTGCAATGTTCTCAATCACGTTTTCTATAATTGTCTGGGGCCAATAATCAGACTCCTGATTTACTTGGTTGATATAACTCTTCAGTTTCCTCTTCCTTCTGATCAACCTTTATGTAGGCTTAAGCTATCTTCCAATCTACGACTCATGGCATTTAGTTATTACTTTTAGCCTTTCATGGACGCTATGGAAAACCACGATACAATCTTCTAATGATTCAATCCTTTATCTATGATCTGGACCCAATTCCTTTTTTTAACTTATACCGGAGTCTTTTACGGCTGATCATTAATCGAATAATTCCTTTCATTCCATCTCAATTTCCTTCAAACGTAAGCAATTGCCTTTTTTGGTCTTTGCCCCTTGTTGCGTGCATACTTAGCTTATCTGAGTTCTCACATATGCTGAGATTTTTGTGCAAATCATATGGTCTCGAATATTAATTTTGTTTTTACTCCCAGCTCATTGGCCATGGTAGGTGCCACTTTCTTATGAAGTGCATACAATGTTATTGTGATATTGTTTTTATAAGACCATTCCCTCCTTAGGTCACTGAGCTTAGGTTGAAGCCTTCTTCCTTACTTTCTCAGCTAGTCTTTCATTGTAGTATTTAGGGAGGACCCTCTGTCTCTTGTAAAGTTGTGAGCTTATTGCGGACCTTTTGATGTCCATCCTTGCCTATAATTATTCGTAGTTACTTATCTCCACGCCCTTGTGCTTGTAGGGTTGCCTCTGAACTAATATTTTGACTGTCTTCCCAGGGGCACTCTCTTTTATTCTCGTAACATTCATACGGTACCTTTAACTACCCCGACTCCTATCTGAATATATCTCAAGTATTACAATAACAATACTGCGAGGCTGAATTCAGTATATTGGGTTTTACTATGCTTATCTTTCACGATTTGCTGATTTCATCTGTAACCTCCTATCTAGCCATAACTAGGCTCTTCCTGATCAATTACTAACTACTCGTTGGCCCATTCTCATCTCAATATTTCGCGTAATCTTTCTTGAGTTATTTCCTTTGCCTTAACTTACGTCTCGCACTGGCTCCTTATTTACTAATAACAGCTCAGGCAGGAACCCTTACTTCCTCTCCTTGACGTCGTGCTTACACAATATTCTGGAATCATAGCATATCTATAGGGTTTGGATAAGTGTCATCTCATTCCCTTTTATTTTTATTTTTATCGCATTCTTCCTTTACCATTCTATAGTCACTAGAACCACTTAATTCTGACTTAATGCCACATCACTCCATATTCCCCCCTTTAGGGGAGTACTAAGAGCTGAAGTCACGAGGATCTACCTATAGATGTTTTACCTCTTCATCTTTGGCATCGTTTCACAACATCAATGACCCTTACTCGCCTTGTGGAAATCCTTCTATACCAAGGATAACAAACTCCCTTACTCGCAATGGTGACACTTAGTGCAACTGGCACATACAATCCCTTAAGCTTAACTTTATTCATATTGCTTGCTTTTAGGGAAGCGTCTTCCTGAATGACCATTCTCTGAATTTCTCATGAATCGTCTTTTGTTGTCAATTCTATTATCGCCACAACGCAAATCTGAAATTCTCATGATGCTGTCTATTATCAAGTCACTCAGTTCCTAATTCATGTTTAGTTTATCTTGTTCACCAGCCCATACTGATTTCTATTATTCTGGGGTCTAATTCTTCCTTTCGGTAGTTGTGTCGGAGTCATGAACTTATTTTTCGAAGTGAGGATATGACTTTATGGTCTATACTCTTTTGTTGTCCCAAGACTTGTCACCTCTCATTTTCCCTTCACTTGACTATAGACTATGTAATATTATCTTTTTTTGATCTATCGTTGTCATCCATGTACCACATTTTACTCATACTGCTCCATTAACTCTCTTCTTATTTTCCTGCTAACATTTATGTCTATCACTTTATTCTAAAAACTCGAACAAAATATTCTTTTACTTTTAGCCCCTCTTGCTCCATCCATTGGCTCCTCGAATTGCCTAGCATTCTCTTTCTTCCAGAGATGGGAGCCACACTAAGGTAATATTTATCCCTTCCAGGCTTCCAGTGCCTATCTTTGTAATATTCATATCTGGCTGTACTATTGTAGAGTTCACCATCTGGGTGTCTCACAAAGAGATCTGTTAGCACATTTGCAATATACTTTGGAAATGTCAACTAACACAAACAATCCACCCACCATTTTGGGTCATTCTAACCCCAGCCGGATCCTGATATTCATCCTTCTCTTATACTACTTATGTTAGCTTCCATAGGGCATAAATGAGATGGGTGTGGCCAATTGTACATACCTTTGTTACAATTGAAGGTAACTCAAAATGCTTATATTTCTATGCTTGAATTGTAGATAATGTTCATCTCTACTAACTAGATACCTCGTACCCCTCTTCACCTTGCTTCTTTTACTTGTTGAAACTTATACTTTCTTATTCTTTCATTGCTTTTTACTATAAGAGTGGATAGGCATTCTTGCCTTAGGGATCCTTATCAAGAAGCTTACACATCTTATATACATATGATCTGCTGAATACCTCATATTTATCCATCATAAGCATGATGCCAAAAATTGAGTTCCTCTAACTCAACTCTTCCACAACTATATCTCTTACCAACCGTCTTTCTGGATATAGGCATCATCGTATTATGAATAAGATAGAGTTTAGGAAATTGAGTTCTTACAACTGAGCTCTACCGCACGATCTAGAGTAAGAAGAAAGAGTGACAGTCCTAAATGCCCTATAGCCTCCTACTTATAAGTGTGGTGCACGACACACCCATAAACAAGACTCTACTAGACACGGCTTGTAGACTCCCTAGGACAGAACTGCTCTGATACCACTTTTGTCACGACCCAAGCCGATGGGCCGCGACGGGCACCCGGTACCTTACTCAACCGAGTACCAACGTAACGTATCTTTCTTATTACATCATCATATACATGTAAAATATGGGACTAATAGGTCAATATCATCATTTATAAACTCAAAACATAGGCCGTACAATCTTTCACGTACACGACATATGTCTACAAGCCTCTAAGAGTACATAAATGTCATAAAGGTTGGGACAGGGCCCCACCATACTAATCAGTACATGTCCTAATCATACTGACCACATAAGCAACTTCGGAACAAATGGAGTACACCAACATCATCCGCTGAGCTGATCGCCTACTTGGAGGACTTTTGACCTATCTATCGAGACCTGCGGGCATGAAACGCAGCGTTCCCAGGCAAAAGGGACGTTTATACAAATAATGTATCGAGTATGTAAGGAATGAAAATCAGTAAATAATAGACATGAGAGAAACATGGAGTAGAAGACTCGACATGTACGTCTGCATAGCTCTGTGAATCATTTCATTTTTATAATATCATGCATATGCGTATAAATGTCATACCATGCATTGGTATATGCGTTCATAACATCATCAAGCCTCTAAGGGCATCCCATCATATTATTTCGGCCACTATGGACAAATCATCAACGTGTACCAGCTGATTAGGTGGTGGTGCGTATATAACGCCATAACCTTTTCCCATATCCCATATACATATAATATACGCGTATATAACGCCATCTGGTCATGGGTAAATGTACATGTTTAAATGCATGAAATGCATGAGAAATACATTAATAAAATTTTCTCAGAATGTCATAAAAATAATATGCCTGTCGGATAAATTTTATCAAATACGTATTTTTCTGAGACCCATGAACAGAAGATATAATAATAATTCACATGGGGAATCAAGAATATAGACACCCTTAATATTTCTATGAATAGAGTCATTTATGAAAATTGTGCATTTGCTCGTTTCGTTTGTATCGTATTGATCATGCCAAAAAGAAAGAAGGGATAGCCTTAATATACCTGGAGTAGAAAAAAATCCGTATGATATTCCTGGAAAAAGTTACACCGTACTCCCTTAGAATCGCAAAATCTCACGTTGCTAATGTGCTAATAATTCTCGTTGGAATTATTTGGTGTAGGAATTGGTTGAAGAATCAAAATCACGTTGCTAATGTTTTGTAGGAATTTTCACGAAATTGGTAACAATTTGTAACAAAGTCACTTTGCTAATCTCCAAACCTCACGTATGATGTGTGTTTGAGAATGAAAAGTGTTGCTTTTTATTTGAGATCCTAGAATTTAGGTGTCTTGAAATTGATAAGTTAGGTTGCCACCTAATGTAATGACTTAAAGAGTCATACATATGATTTAAGGGTGCTGCCACGTGAACCCCCCTTACTTATCCAATTATCTACCCCTTTTTCTTAATTAATTCATTAATTTCTCCATTAGTCCAATAATTAATCAATTACTTACATAATTAAGAATTATCTCAAATTACATAAAATACTACTCAATTTTAATATATTTTATAAACCTTACTATCATAGCCATATGGTACCTTGTATGGCACTAGTCCATATATACCGAGTATTTTAGCTCGGACCGTATTTTATCCCAAAATGTCAAAATTCGACGAAATTTATTTTCTTCAATTTGTTTACCCTCTCACTTTCACCAATTTACTCATTACTTGTTTAAAATAGCATAATGCTTATAATCACAAAATAATTTTATTCCCGAACTTGCGTCGATTAACTTACGACGAAACTTTAACGTTCGAAAAGGGAGGAATGCCCTGGCCTTTGGATTTATTCGCAGAATAGTTGCCTAGATGGGAAAGAGAGAATACTAAAGTATTCGGATGACATAGGTTATGAAAATGATAAGTGCATCAGTCAACATTCGAGGACGAATGTTCCAAAGGAGGAAATGATGTTACGCCTCGCATTATTACGTCGATGTTGCGCTGTGCAGTAATTTATTATGCTCAGAAATGAGATGTTACATCCCGCATTTTTTGATGTTAAAGTTTTATCTTAAGTTAATCAACGTAAGCTCGGGATTGAGATTATCTTGGGATTATAAGTATGATGCTATTTCAAATAAGGGATAAGTAAATTCGTGAAGGTGAGAGGGTAAGCAAATCGAAGAAAATGAGTTTCGTCGAAGTTTGATAATTTGGGATAAAATACGGTTCGAGCTACAATACCCGATATTTATAGACTAGTACCATATGACCATGATAGTAAGGTGTATAAAGTGTGTTAAAAGTAAGTAGTATTTTAAGTAATTTGAGATAATTCTTAATTATGTAGGTAATTGATTAATTATTGGATTAGTGGGGATCAATGAGTTCATTAAGGAAAAGGTTAATTATTTGGATAAGGCTAAAAGCACCAATCGTGGCATCCCATGAAGGGGATAATAAATCCAACAAGTGACTATATACTATGTAACAAGGTGTCACATTGTTAAAGCATACAAAGTGATTCACATTCTCTTTAGCCTTCTGATAAAAGTTTGCATAATAATATCCATTTCTCTCAACACATGCAAGCTAATGTTTGCCTATCCTTTTAAGATTAGAAGATGCAAGCATACATTTCAGAAAGATTTCATATGTGATTTGACAATGGTTGGAGCTGGTGAATTGTCAAAATCGTTTATAATTCCATATGAATTACATACGGGATTTGCTAGAATCAAATCTCATACAAGACTACTTAATACTTAGCAACTTGAGATTTTGCGATTCTAAGGAACTACGATGCAATCTTTCTCAAGAATATCATACGGATGTTTCCCTACTTCGATCCGCCGTTACGAGTTTTGTCGCAATTGGCATGTATTAGATGGATTGTCAAGAGAATCGGCTCAGGTATATTAAGGCTAAACCTTTCCTTCATATTGGCATGATCTCGTAATTACATGTGTTTGATAACGAGGCATAAAGAGAAGTTCATACTCCCGAATTTATATACATTATCCTAGTCTCATAAGTTACAGTATTCTCCCTTATCGGGACTTCATATTCAATTGAGTATTGTCTTCTTCCAGTCAAGAGAGCGGAGTATATATATATATACAGTATTACAGTATTTTCACCACCATCGAGCTATAATCGGTGGGCAGGCCCCTATTGGGCAACCTCTGATCAGATGGTAAGTTATATACCGAGCCTACTGTGGCCGAGTGCCTATGAGCGAGCCCAGAATGGCTGAGATACAGAGCCGAGTATGGTCGAGCGCCTATGAGCGAGCCTACTACGGCGGAGCAGTTACACGTTCCGAATATATATATATATATATATATATATATATATATATATATATATATATATATATATATATATATATATATATATATATATATATATATATATATATATATATATATATATATATATATATATATATATATATATATATATATATATATATATATATATATATATATATATATATATATATATATATATATATATATATATATATATATATATATATATATATATATATATATATATATATATATATATATATATATATATATATATATATATATATATATATACTGATGTCCCTTTTGTCGGGGATGCTGCATAACATGCGTGAAGGTTCAGACAGATAGACAGGTAGACCTTCTTAGTAGGTGTTGCCCGAGTTCAGCTTGATCGGTAAGCTCCACATCCTTCGGAGTTGCTGGGTCTAGCGTTTTATGTACATCTTGTGTGTATATGTATATATGTTATGGGTATGTCGGGGCCCTGTTCCAATCACAATACATCCATCAGTTAGGCCTTGTATGTATATTTTGTTGGTTTGCCAGCTGTAGTAGTTATGACGGTCTTGTCGGCCCAGCTTTATATTGATGTTTAGTCAGCGTTAGTTTCCGTTCAGTTTTATATTTTGCTTCGCAACTGTCTTGCAATGTGGCCCCATGGCCAAAGTATGACATTATATGTTCAGAGTCCCTTAGTCGCAAGTTGGTACGTAAGGATAGGTGAGGCACCGGGTGCCGTTCTCGCCCCCCATGTTCGGGGCGTGACACGGCATCCCCCTTCGTGCATTAACACTCACAATATGGCACGGCATCACCCTTCGTGCATTAACACTCTCCCTTACCATATATCAATGAACAAGTAATAGCAGGGAGATAGAATCAACAAGAACAAGCCTTACTTCAACAATGGTTCCACAATACAAATCTCAAGTTTGGAATCAATACTCAATTATCAAAAAACCCATAAAACACGATAAGTACGATCAATTTAGTAAGTAACTAGTCTAAGCATGGATAACAAGATCAAGTAAGCAATAAACTACAAGGAACATGTTCCACCCGCATGCTTTAACCCGACAACAACGCATTAGTACTCGTCACCTTACATATACGTTGTACCCAACATCTAAACATGTAGCAAATAGACAAATAATTCCTAATCCCTCATGTCGGGGTTAACCACGATACTTACCTCACTCCAAAGGTCCACTCAAAGCTCAATCATAGCTTTGCCTTTCAAACGAGCATCCGAACCAATAGAATCTAGCAATTTACCAATCAAACGATTCAAATTAAGTCTTAGGAACTACCCACGATTGCAAAGAATTCAATTTAGGTCATTATTGAAAAAGTAAACAAAAGTCAACTCCCATGCTTGCGTGGTCCAAACCCGAAATTTGGACCAAAATCTGATTACCCATTCACTCCGAGCCCGGTTATGTAATTTGTTTTGGAATCCGACCTCAATTTGGAGTCTAAATCCCCAATTTACCAAATCCCTAATTTCTACCCAAAAACCCCCAATTCCACCATGGAAACTTTAGATTTTAGGTTGAAAACTCATGAAATGTAATGGGTAATTGGAAGAAAGTAGGTTAGAATCACTTACCAACAAATTGGGAAAGAAAATATTTTAGGAAAATCGCCTCTAGGTCTTCTAGTTTTGAAATTTTGAAGGAATGGAAAAAATCCCGTAATTGGGACTGTTTTTATCCTTGAGTGATAGTGTTCATCGCGTTCGCGTGAACACTGATGCGTTCGCAAAGAACAGAGCCCTAGTAGCTTACGCAATCGCGGGAGACATCACGCGTTCGTGAAGGTACAGCCCGCCTCACCTTCGCGTTCGCGAGACAGGGGTCGCGTCCGCATAGAGTCAACTTAAGCCCCCTACCGAGCCTAGCTAAAGCTATGCGTTCGCTTATGACGGATCGCGTTCGCGTAAAGCAAACCCCCCAATGCTCCGCGTTCATGACCATGGTCTCGCGTTCGCGTAGTGAAAAATTCTCCTCCAACCCAGATCCCCTTCGCGATCGCGAGAATGGCTTCGCGATCACGAAGCACAACGCACCAGAACACCAGCTGCAGCAAAACACCTGAATTTTCTTAGTCCAATTCACCCCGTAGCCTATCCGAAACTCACCCGAGCCCTCGGGGCTCCAAACCAAACAAGCACACAAGTCCTAAAACATCATACGAAATCGTTCGCGCGATCAAAACACCAAAATAACGGCTAGAACTACGAATCGGACACCAAATCAAATGAAATTTTCAAGAAAATTTTAAAACTTCTATTTTCACAACCGAACGTCCGAATCACATCAAATCAACTTCGTTTCTCACAAAATTCGACAGACAAGTCATAAATATTATAGTGGACCTGTACCGGGCTCTGGAACTAAAATACGGACCTGGTATCAATAATCTAAACATCAGTCGATCCTTAAAAACTATAAAACTTTCAAACTTTTAATTTTTCAACAAAAATCAATAACTCGAGCTAGGGACCTCCGAATTCGATTCCGGGCATACGCCCAGGTCCCAAATTACAATACGAACCCACCGGGACCGTTTGCCCAAAATATTGATCGAAGTCAACTTAAATGAATTTTTTAAGGCAAAAGTCTTATTTTTATCAGATTTTAACATAAAAGCTTTCCGTAAACATGCACGGACTGCGCACGCAAATCGAGGAGGGTAACAAAATGAGATTTGTAAGGCTTCGGATCATAGAATTAGGTTTTAAAACATAAGATGACCTATCGGGTCATCACATTCTCCACCTCTAAAACAACCGTTCGTCCTCGAACGGACATAGAAAAGTACCTGAACTGGTGAAAAGGTGGGGATATCTACTCCGCATGTCCGACTCGGACTCCTAAGTAGCTGCCTCGACGGGCTAACCTCTCCACTGCACTCGGACTGAAGGATAACTCTTCGACCTCAACTGATGAACCTGCCAGGCTAGAATAGCCACTAGCTCCTCCTCCTAAGTCAAATCCTTGTCCAACTGGACTGAACTGAAATCTAAGACATGAGATGGATCACCGTGATACTTCCGAAATATGGACACATGGAATACCAAATGAACTGATGATAACCCCGGTGGGAACGCAAACCTATAAGCCACCTCTCCCACTCTCTCCAGAATCTCAAAGGGCCCGATATACCTAGGGCTCAACTTGCCCTTCTTTCCGAACCTTATGACACACTTTATGGGTGATACCCGGAGCAACACTTTCTCTACGGTCGGCATAACTCTTCTGCCTGGAGTGAGCTGTGCGAAGTCGATCCTGAATAACCTTGACCTTATCCAAGGCATCCTGTACCAAATCTGTACCCAATACCCAATACCCAAGCCTCCCCTGGCTCAAACCATCCAATCGGCGATCGACATTGTCTACCATATAATGCCTCATAGGGAGCCATCTGAATGCTCAACTAGTAGCTATTATTGTATGCAAACTCTACAAGGGGCAAGAACTGATCCCATGATCCCCCGAAGTCTATAACATATGCGCGAAGCATTTCCTCCAATATCTGAATAGTGCGCTCGGATTGTCCGTGCGTTTGAGGATGAAATATTGTGCTTAACTTAACGCGCGTGTCATGCTTTACTGCCCTCCATAAGTGCGAGGTAAACTGCGTACCTTGATCAGAAATGATAGACACGGGCACACCTTGAAGACGGATGATCTCGTGGATGTAGATCTCTGCCAACCGCTCTGAAGAATAGGTAACTGCCAGAGGAATGAAATGCGCTGACTTAGTCAGCCTATCCACAATGACCCTAACTGCGTTGAACTTCCTCTGAGTCTGTGGGAGTCCAACAACGAAATCCATAGTGATACGCTCCCACTTCTACCCAAGAATCTCTATCTTCTGAAGCAAACCACCAGGTCTCTGATGCTCATACTTTACTTGCTGACAATTTAGACACCGAGCTACATAAGCAACTATATCCTTCTTCATCCTCCTCCACCAATAATATTGCCGCAAGTCCTGATACATCTTGGTGGCACCCGGATGAATAGAATATCGGGAACTGTGGGCCTCCTCAAGAATCAACTCACAAAGTCCATCCACATTAGGCACACAAACACGACCCTGCATCCCCAAGACTCCGTCAGCTCCAATAGTAACCTGCTTGGCACCACCGTGCGGCACTATGTCCCTAAGGACCAATAAATGAGGGTCGTCATACTGTCGATCTCTGATGCGCTCAAACAAAGAAGACCGAGTGACTATACAAGCTAGAACACGCCTGGGCTCTGAAATATCCAACCTCATAAACTGGTTGGCTAAAGTCTGAACATCTGATGCAAATGACCTCTCATCGACTGGAATGAACGCAAGGCTTCCCATACTCGATGCCTTTCTACTCAAGGCGTCGGCCACCACATTGGCCTTTCCGGGATGATACAAGATAGTGATATCATAGTCTTTCAATAACTCCAACCACCTCCTCTGCCTCAAATTGAGATCCTTTTGCTTGAACAAATACTGAAGGCTTCGATGATCCGTGAAGACCTCACACGACACGCCGTAAAGATAGTGCCTCCAAATCTTCAGCGCATGAACAATGGCTGCCAACTCTAAGTCATGGCAGGGTAATTCTTCTCATGAACCTTCAACTGCCGCGACGCATACGCAATCACCCTGCCCTCCTGCATCAATACCGCATCGAGCCCAACACGGGACGCATCATAATATATCGTATAAGATTCTGAACCTGTGGGCAACACCAACACCGACGTTGTAGACAAAGCAGTATGTGGTCAACTGACAAATCGTTCTACAGTTATTCAGTCCAACTCCAAAATTTAGGAAACACTCTACTCTTAGCAAACGTATGGCATGCTTCATACACCTTAGTTGAGTCGATCCTCGGAATTGACTCACAAGTAGGAAAGCCACCCTAATGTCAACAGGTCATGCACCTAATAACATACCTTCTATGGAATGATAAATTAATCCAAATTAAGATACCAAGGATTCGAAGCAAAACACTTGCCTAGCCTTTTCTCCCCTTTTATATGGAAATCAACCACAACATCCCGAAAATTAGCATAATCATGGGAGCACCCCAAAAGCTAAAACAGTGGTGGAGAAATATCTGACAAGAACATGGAGATGGAATCAAGTCACATCTCGGAGCACTGATGAACATTCGAGCTAATGGAGTGCTTACCAGGTTGTTGATAGAGTTTTGGGATCCTGCCAAGGTGTTTTTCAAGTTTATCAACTATGAGCTGACACCAATGCCTGAGGAAATTACTAATTTTACTGAATTGCCATTCGTCGGATGGAAGCCTATATTACCAGTCATCATGCCGGGTCACGGGTTTCTCTACGCACAAATATTGAAGAGTGACAGGAACTAGAGAAGTGTCGAAGACCGGTGTGTAATCCTAGACTCTTTGTTTGATAGATTTGGGCATCGAGAAAGCTACGATTTGCATCTTGATGAGTTTTAATGTGACAAGGCAACATGGGAGAGCCTTCGCCTCTTGACCTTCCCTATAGCATTGTTGGGACTTTTGGTTTTCCCACAACGGAAGGGGCGAATCAATATCAATATACTACCTTTGATTCTGGCCACATTCCGATGGAATTTGCGGGTCACTCTTGTTTAGATGCTTTTGGCATAAATGTTCATGGCACTATTGGCATGTTCAAGTGGGTATGATTTCTTTTAAGGCCGCAACTTGCTGTTGAAAATATGGGCTACAGAGAATTTCTGCCAAAGGGAGCTGACCATCGATTTTTTTGTCAGCACTAGCAATATAATCTGCAGTCACGAAAAGTGGATGATACTGGGCCACACCACACGGTCACAAAGAATGGCGGGAACTTTGACCCACCTAACCAAAGAGTTCATTAACTAGAAGCTTTTCTTGGCTAAGTGGTAGAGCAATTGTGAGAGGCCTGGAGAAATATTTCATAGAGTTGATAGGACTGGAAGGGATCCATCCATATGCATCACTGAGAGTCCTGAGGCATTTTGGATTGGTTCCCGACGTACCTCTTTGGTATCGAATGGCTTTGTATGAGGACGACTACAATGGACAAGCTCCAATTCTGAGGGAAAGACGGCTTCAAGATGAGTGGAGTGACCTGATCACGATGGGTATGGTGAAAAACGCATGGTGTACTCTTAAGTATTTTGTATGGGTTACTGAAGAAGATCAACTGGACAAGCCCAGTAGGGAAGTATTAGCCGGGTTGCAAAACTCAAGAGCAGCCTTGCAAGTATACTACGAGATCCTACCTCACTATCTCGTCACCCTTGCCAGGCACCAATAGGTATTCCCAGGATCTATTGATCACATGCCACCGCCGCCTGATGATGACAACTAGATGGTAGAATACATACAGATTGAGTATGAGGAAGAACTATAGAAGGATCTGGAAGAAGATGTAGAGTATAATCATGATGATGTCAAGGAAGAATTCGAGGAAGATCCTGAAGAAAATCCGGATGAGGAGAGCTTGGGAGGAGATTCCGGGGATGACTATTGAGTTGTTGGTTGATTTCATTTTTTGTTCTTTAAATTCCCTAAGGGCAACTCTATAAGCCCATGAAACCTTTGTACACCCTAGAAGGATCACATTGTAGCAGTTGGCAATTATTCCTTATCTTTTGTATCAGTGATGTAAAAGCCTTTGAAGTCATTGTAATCCACATAGCTTCAGAAAGCTCGCCTCACACTCGTCTGACCATCTGAACAGGGCACCCTTCTGGGTCAACCTGGTCAACGGGGCTGCTATAGATGAAAACCCCTTCACAAATCGACGGTAATAGCCCGCCAAACCCAAGAAACTCCTGATCTCTGTAGCTGAAGTGGGTCTAGGCCAGTTCTGAACTGCCTCAATCTTCTTAGAATCTACCTAAATGCCCTCTACTGATACAATGTGCCGCAAGAAAGCGACTAAATCCAACAAAAACTCGCACTTTGAAAATTTAGCATACAACTGGCTGGCTCTCAGAGTCTGAAGTACAACCGCATTGGTGACTTGTTTGACCAGTTGCAGGGTGCAAGGGTGTTCTCTAAGACTGACTTGATATCTAGGTATCATCAGATGGAGATTCGTGCTTCAGATGTAACGAAGAGGACTTTTCAAAACAGGTATGGGCACTATAAGTTTTTAGTGATGTCCTTCGACTTTACTAATGCCCCGACGAAGTTTATGGATATGATGAATCGGGTGTTCAGGCCGTATCTTGACTCATTTGTCATTGTCTTTATTGATGTCATATTGATCTACTCGCATAGTATGGAGGAGCATGAGACATTTGAGGGTGGTGCTTCAGACCTTGCGGGAAGAGAAGCTATATGCTAAGTTCTCCAAGTGTGAGTTGTGGTTGGATTCCATGTCTTTCTTGGGGCATGTTGTATCAGGTGGGGGTATTAAGGTGGATCCCAGGAAGATCGAGGTAGTCCAGAGTTGGCCTCATCCCACCACATCGATCGAGATCAGGAGTTTCTTCGGGTTAGCATGTTATTATCGTCGATTTATGGAGGGATTCTTGTCTATTGCAACACCCTTGACTAGATTGACCCAGAAGGGTATCCGTTCAAATGGTCCGATGATTGTGAGGCGTGCTTTCAGAAGCTTAAGACTACGTTGACTACAACACCGGTGTTAGTGTTGCCCTCCAGTTCAAGAATGTATACTGTGTATTGCAATGCTTTATGCATTGGCTTGGGTTGTGTATTGATGCAGGAGGGGCTAGTTATTGCATATGATTCACCTCAGCTGAAGCCCCACAAGAAGAATAACCCCGTACATGATTTGGAGTTGGCTGCGATAGTTCATGCTCTCAAAATCTGGAGGCATTATCTCTATGGGGTGTCCTGTGAGGTTTACACCGATCATCACAACTTGCAGTATTTATTTAAGTAGAGGGACCTTAATTTGAGGCAGCGCAAGTGGCTTGAATTACTGAAGGACTATGATATTACCATACTTCACCATCCGGGCAAGGCATTCTGTGTTTACAAATGCCTTGAACAGAAAGGTCGAGACTATGGCATTCATTTTGGCTGAGGAGAGGCCATTGGCTTTCAACATTCAGTCCTTAGCTAACAGACTTGTGAGGTTGGATATTTCAAAGCCCAGTCGAGTTCTTGCATGTGTTGTGGCTCAATCTTCATTACTTAAGCCGATCAAGGCTTGTCAGTACGATGATCCGCACTTGTTGGTTCTTAGAGAGACAATACTACAGGATTGTGCCACGGAGGTTACTATTGGAGAGGATGGTGTTCTGCGACTCCAGGGTCGCTTATGTGTTCCTAATGTTCATGGCTTGAGGGAGAAGATTCTAGAGGAGGCACACAGTTCTCGGTGTTCCATTCATCTAGGAGCTACAAAGGTGTATCGAGACCTGAGGCAGCATTATTGGTGGTGGCGGATGAAGAAGGACATAGTTGAGTATGTAGCGAAATGTCTACATTGCCAGCAGGTTAAGTGTGAGGACCAGAGGCTAGGTGGCCTACTCCAGCAGATGGTTATACTAGAGTGGAAGTGGGAGTGCATCACTATGGACTTCGTAGTTGGGTTGCCGCAGATGTTGAGGAAGTTTGATGATGTTTGGGTCATCGTCGATAGGTTGACCAAGTCGGCACACTTTATTCCGGTGGTGACTACTTACTCTTTCGAGAGGTTGGCCTAGATTTACATTTAGGAGATTGTACGATTGCGTGGTGTGCCTGTTTCTATCATATGAGATAGAGGCCCCCCGTTCACTTCGCATTTCTGGAGAGCAGTACAGAGTTATTTGGGTACCCGCGTAGAGCTTAGTACAACCTTTCATCCGCAGACTGACGGGCAGTTGGAGTGGACAGTTCAGATTCTAGAGGATATGCTTAGATCATGTGTTATTGACTTCGGAGGGCAATGGGATAGATTCTTGCCCTTGGCCGAGTTTTCTTATAACAACATTTATCAGTCCTGCATCGAGATGGCTCTATTTGAGGCTTTAAATGGTTGGCGATGTCGTTTGCCCATCGGGTGGTTTGAGTCCGGCGAGGCTAGGTTATATAGCAGAGAGTGAAGGATGCCTTGGAGATGGTAAAGTTAATTTAGGAGCAACTTCACACAGCACAGTCCAGACAGAAAAGTTACGCAGATCAGAAGGTGTGTGATTTATCATTTATGGTGGGCGATAAGGTTCTCTTAAAAGTCTCGCCGATGAAGGGTATCATGAGGTTCAGAAAGAAGGGCAAATTGAGTCCGAGGTTTATTGGCCAATTTGAGGTGTTGAGGCGAGTTGGGGAAGTTGCTCATGAGCTTGATTTGCCTCCCAGTCTATCGGGAGTTCATTCGGTGTTCCATATGTCTATGCTCCAGAAGTACCATGCCGATAGGTCGCATGTATTAGATTACTGCACGGTTCGGCTAGATGAGAGTTTGGGTTATAAGGAGGAGCCAATTGCCATTGTTGATAGGCAGGTTCGCTAGTTGAGGTTCAAGAAGATTTCTACGGTAAAGGTCCATTGGAGGGACCAACCAATCGAGGAGGCAACTTGGGAGGCCGAGGAGGACATGCGGAGCAGGAATCCACACTTATTCAGCACTCTAGGTATGATTGTAGATCCGTTCGAGGACGAACATTTATTTAAAAGGTGGAGAATGTAACTACCCGACCAGACATTTTGCTTTCTAGATCCCCGTTCTTCTAATTAAGACTTTCTGTATGTGTTCTTACTGTTTTATGACTTACGGGGATGGTTAGTTAGGGTTTGGAAGGGTTCGGGTTGGAATCAGAACACTTAGTTCCCTAATAGTGACCTAAGATGGCCAAGTTTGACTTGAGTCAATATTTTTAGTAAACGACATCGGAACCGGGATTTGATAATTCAAATAGGTTCGTATGATTATTTTGCACATGGGCGTGTGTTCGGATCGGGTTTCGGGTAGTCTGGGAGCATTTTGATGCTTAATGTGAAAAGTTGGTTCATTGAAGGTTTTCTATTCTTTAAATTTGATTTGGAGTAGACGTTCGTGTTATCGAGGTCGGTTTGGGATTCCGAGCCTGGGAATAGTTTGTGATTATTTTGAACAATATGAAACTCAATTTAACATTCATCAGTTTAACAATGATCTTATTAGATACATTGCATAATTTGAAATGGCTAGGATCTTTCGAAAACAGTCTCTCTACCTCCATAGGATAGGGATAAGGTCTGCGTACACATTACCCCTCCCAGACCCCACTTGTGGGATTCCAATGGGTTGTTGTTGTTGCATAAATTGATATGCCTAATTTCTATGGTATATCAATGACATGCCGAACATGCTGGTAGAATTTACCACTAAGGCCTTCCAGACCTAGAACATTCTCAAGATTAATAGAGAAAACACTTTCCTTCACTTCCTACATTGTAAATAATAGCAGTAAGGAGTTTTTTGTCCTCTTCCGTGGCCACCATCTTCAACTATTGGATCTTCACATTCCTCAGAAATGTCTTCAACACTTGAGAGATTCTCAAAAAATTCAAAATTACATCTGCCACCTTCCTAGTACCCTCTACCTATTTTCTATTTTTATCTCTGGTTTTTTGAATGAACAACCTCCTTCTTCTATCTCTAAGGACTGCATGAAAGAAAGAAGTGTTGGCATTCCTTTCTTTTTCCATTTGATCCTAGCTTTTGTCTTAGGGGGACTATCTTGTTACTTCAGAAACTTGGTGAACTCAACTCTTGCCTTATACAAATTCATGTTATTTTCTTGGCTATTACCAACTATAGCAGCCTCCTCCAGCTTTCTAATCAGACTTCTAATTTTTTTGCCTCCTCATATATATCATCAAAAGCTTCCCTAGACCACAAACTAAGTACTTTGCACATTTTATTAGTTTTATGCTGAAAGATGAACACATGGTTACCTGAAACATCTTCAGACCATGCTTCTGGGATTAAAATTAGTCATCATGATCTACCAATATGTTTAAGATTTTGAAGCATCTAATCTGCTCTAACATAATCCTCACATGTAATAAGCAAAAGTGCATGATCTTAATAAGACCTGGATAGATGAATGAAATTTTGTCCCTCCAAACTAGTCAAACCAATTAGCATTGCACACTAGCATATTCAGCCTCTTCCATATGGTATTGGGAGGGTACCTATTGTCACTCCATGTGAACAAGGGGTCCAAAAAGACACTATCCTGTAAGTCACAGTTTTTCAAACGAGAAATGAAGTTGAAACTGTCTTCAATTATAAATGGCCTTCCCCCTAACTTCTCTTCTGCCATAGACATACATTCAAGTCCCCAACCACACCCCATGGGCCAACCATCCTTTTGGAAGTAGCCCAGAAGTTATCCCTTAATTTATTTCTTAATTGTTCCTCATATATTGCATACACAACATAGATATGGAATAAAACTAATCCACGTGCTCAAGTGATGTGCAACAAGAGCTGTTGCTCCTTATCTTTTAGGATATATATCTCACGTTCTAAAGACCGGAAAATTCTTATCTTATTGGAACAAGTGTGAAAGTATGATTGGTATCACAACTTTCTTTTGTGCCTGACAATTTTCTTTGTTCTCACCATAGGCTCCCTTTATCTAAGGTTCATTGCATGACACTCTTCTCTTTCTTACGCGAGACAGGAAGTATAACTACCGAAGCGATTTCAACTTGTCCTGTCTTTGGATAAGTATTGCGGTTAAGTCAGTTAACAAGATGCTCATAATTCAACTTCCTATTCAAGTGAATCTTCTTAGAGCAAACCATGTCTTTGTCTACCGCTTTCTTTCATAATAGAGCTGTAATCCTGGCTAGAATAAAAGTCTCTCGCGCGGGCGAAGGAGATGCATTTCTGGTACAGGTTGTATTGGACAAGCTTTAAGGGAATAATCTCTTTCTTATTTATGTATTTCTTTCCCATGACGACTAAGAACAGGTAAATCAAAATTTTCATTTTGAATTTCGGACATCAATATTTTCACGGTGTTTCACGATCAGTATTGAAAATGAGCAGAGAAGTAGCAAAATGTGCGGAACCACGTATTGGATTACTGTAGTCACTGGGCCTTCTATTATCATGGACTAGAGTATGACCTACATAAAAGACTCTGTTCATCTAATGTTCAGACATTTGCAACTCAGGTTGCGTAGGATCATGTTGACTTGGAAGAGCTGGAGCAGCAATTCCCACTTTTCGCAGTGACTAGACAGTTCTTAGGTCCATAGGAAGGTGGTACACTGAAGCCTGATGAGGATGTCAACTCTGTTGCATCAAATTAGGATTTTTGCATCCCTAAAGGAAAATGCTTGTTACTAAAGTTGGGGGAGGGGGGCTCCTATTTGTTATTTACTTTATTTTCGTTTACCATTTGACTTTGTTTTATTTATTTCTTGCTTTGATTGATTTTGTGGCATGTAATCATAACTCTGTATTCTATTTGAGTTGTAATAGTTAGTATTTATAATTGTCTATTATTGTAATTGTCCATATGCAAAGTGGAGGCACTTCTCTTGGTTTTGCTAATACTTTGAGTATTGTGAGTGCTTTGTTTGTGATGCTTAGAATCACTTCTTGAATCTTGTGCAGATTCCATAAATGATTGTGTTGGTTAACTACTTGAGGAGAGAGCCGGAATATATCCGATCTTGAGCGATTCATGTGTTAATGTGTGAGTCAGGTTTTAATGACATTTTGTGTATGTCACCTGATGTGTAGAACTTGCCCCAATTGTATGCAGAACAAAATACAAAATCTTGTTCAATTTAGGAAGTACTAGAGATGTTTCTTTGTTTATACATATATGGCTTTTTGCCCACATGATCTCATGTATCCTAATTAGCCCCTTTGAGCATGTAATCTCAATTCTTTAAAAATTGTGATACAAGCCTAATCACTTTGGTTTGAACTGATGGTATTTTGAACCTTTTACCTCTAGTGAGCACTTGAAATTATCATGAGATTTCAAAGTCAAGTGGAGATTTATTTTGGTTTTAAATGGAACTTTTAAAAGGTAAAAGGTGCCCTTTTAGAAAAGAAATCAAGAGCTACTGGTAGGGTTTGAAAAAAAGAGTAAAACAGAATAAGAAGAAAAGAAGGGGGAAAAATTAGAAAAAATATATTTTGCAGAATGAAGAATAATGTTCCTTGCTAGTGACGATTTTTACTTTGTTTATGCTTAAGGAAAAAGGAAACTTGGTGTAATAGAATTTTGAAGTTAGAAAATTGTTGTTAAGAAAAAGAAGTATGTGAATGTGAAGTTGAATGTATTAAAGTGGTTAAGGAGGTTTAATCACTACTATCCATATGTATACTACCCGTCCCGCAGCTAACATTACAAGCAAATGAAGTCCTATGTGATCTTAGACTGAGCAAGTTTGAATTAGTCGAGTTCTACATCAAGGGCAAGCCAATAGTACATCTTGTGTAGCACATGACATTGTTTTCGAGAGTAAGTTAATTGTTTCTATTCTTAACCCCTTATTGTTCGTGAATATTATACGTGTGGGACTATTCTCTGTTATTTGTTGTAAGGGGCACATGATTTATGAGGTATAGGCAATATTCTTTAGCTCCTCTGATGGAGTAAGTGGGCGAGTCTTGAAAATTTGGTACTTGTGAGTTGAGTCCTGAAGCTCGAATGTTATGATGAGACGATTAATTGTTTTAAATATTCTTAGCATGATGAGTTAAAAGAGTTGTCACGACCCCAATTTTCCTCCGTAGGATGTCGTGAAGGTAGCTATTCTCTAAGATTAGGTAAGCCTAACAAGCATGCAGAATAATTGAAATAATAACCTAAAAGCTCAAAACGTCAGCAACTGTATAAAGTAAATACTGCAAAGTATATAAAATTTTCAAAACCCGGTAGATATAAGTCACAAGCTCTAGATACAGTGTTGCAAATATCCTATACATCACTCTCTATCAAAAACATAAAGAAACAAGGAAAAGACGGGATAGAAGGGGACTTCGAGGTCTGCGGACGCGGGCATGTGTATACCTTGAAGTCTCTAAGCAGCAGCACCACACTCTAATATCGAGGCTGATAGGATGTACCTGGATCTGCACAAAAATATGTGCAGAAGCATAGTATTGGTACATCACAACGGTATCCAGTAAGTGCCAAACCTAACCTCAGTAGAGTAATGACGAGGTCAGGTCAGGGCCCAACTGAAAATAGAATCCCGCATTTTAGCCCACCTTATCACACCGCATAACTTCTAGTAGTTCCTCTACTAGCCACGCGTATCAAGACTACCTTATCTCACCGCATTCGTTTCAACACCCAGACCTTATACCACCACGTGCGTATCAACAATCACAACAGCACGACAGAAACTCCGCGGAACAATAACCACGGCACGGCACGGCAGAAACATCGTGCAGCAATAACACCCACAAAGCATAAACCTCGTGCAACAATAGCAACAGTCACCTCAACAATAACCACAAAAACCAAACATAACAACTGAAACAATGATATTCCAAGGATAGCAATTCCAAGTAAGGACTTCCATAGTTAAATAATGAATACGGAATCAAGGAAGCAGGTAATTCAGCTGAAATAGGCAGTGAAATTAGGCTAAACATGATGAATATAACGTGCTAAAGTACTTAATTAATGCATGAAAAGGAAACATACTTAGCAAAAACCGGAATTTTCACAAATTATCACCACAATACCAAATCCTAAGGAGAATTTCCCAACACAAGGTTAGACAAGTCACTTACCTCAAATCTCGCTCAATCAATCAATAAGAAGGCCTTTCCCTAAATTTTCCGACTCCGAACGGTTCATATATAGCCAAAAGTAATTACACACTATAAATATAACTGTAGGAAACTAATCTAAATAATAAAATTATGATTTTAGTAAAGAATTAAAAAATCGCTCCAAAAAGTCAACCCGAGCCCACGTCTCGGAACCCGACCAAAATTATAAAATACGAACACCCATTCGATATCGAGTCCAACCATACATGAATTATTCAAATCCGACCTCATTTGGCCTTTCAAAACTCAAGAATTTGGTCTACGAACTTTACACCTTTTCCCCCAAATTTTCAACTCAAATCCTTAATTAAATGAAAGAAATCAAAGATAGATTAGTGGAAATTAATCAAAAATGAGTTAGGAATACTTACCTTAACAATCCCTCAGAAAATCTCTCAAATTATCGCCTTAATCCTAGCTCTCAAGTCCAAATGGTGAAAAATGACATAAATGTTACCGCCCAAATTCCACTTACGTTAACGTGAGGGTCCACTCGCGAATGTGGTGATCAGTGATCCTAGGCCCCCGCAAATGCGGAACCTCACTCGCGAACGCGTGAGGTCAACCCAGTCGTCTCTTTCTTCGCGAACGGGTGACACAGTACATGATCGCATAGCACCAAGACCTGACCCCTTTCGCGAATGCAAGGCCATCTTCGCGAATGTAAAGGGTGAATTTCCAGCCATATCTGAAGACTCTTCGCGAACACGGGAAAATATTCGCGAACGCGTAGAAGGAAACCAGAAGCACCAGATTTCAGCAATCATAATATTTCGAAATGCGCCGAACATGGTCCGAATCACACCCGAGGCCCCGGGGACCTCAACCCATTATACCAACAAGTCCTAAAACATCATATGAACTTAGTCGAGCCTTCAAATCACATAAAACAATGCTAAAATCACGACTTGCACATCGATTCAAGCTTAATGAACTTTTGAACTCCTAACTTCAACATTCGATGCCGAACCCTATCAAATCAAGTTCGATTGACCTCAAATTTTGCACACAAGTCACATTTGATATTACGGACCTACTCCAACTTTCGAAATCAGAATCCGACCCCGATATCAAAAATCCCACTCCACGTCAAACGTTCCAAAAATCTTTCAACTTTCCAACTTTCGCCAATTAACGCTGAAATGACCTACGGACCTCCAAATCAACATCCGGACGCGCTACTAGGAACAAAATCACCATACAGAGCTATTGGAACCGCTGAAACTTCATTCCGTAGTTTTCTTCTCACAAGTCAAACTACGGACAACTCTTACGACTTAGACTTTCAATTTAGGGACTATGTGTCCCATTTCACTCTGAAACTCTCCCGAACTCGACACCAAGCACCCCGGCAAGTCATGTAACCACAAAATGAAACAGAAGGAGCAATAAATTGGGTATCGGGGCTCATACTCTCAAAATGACTGGCCAGGTCGTTACATCCTCGCACTCTAAAAATAAACGCTCGTCCTCGAACGAGTATAAAGACATGCCTGAAGTGGTGAAAAGATGAGTATAACGGATACGCATATCATGCTCAGTCTCCCAAGTCTCCTCCTCGACTGGCTAACCCATCCACTGAACCTTCACTGAAGCAATGTTCTTTGACCTCAACTTTCAAACCTTCCTGTCCAAAATGGCCACCAGCTCCTCAACATAAGATAAATCCTTGTCCAACTGGACTGAGCTGAAGTCTAACACATGAGAGGGATCGCCGTGATACTTCCGTAGCATGGAAACATGGAACACAGGATGAACTGTAGAGAGACTAGGTGTTAGTGCAAGTCTTTAAGCCACCTCTCGAACCCTCTCAAGAATCTCAAAAGGCCAGATATACCTAGGGCTTAACTTGACCTTCCTCCCGAACCTCATAACATAGTTCATGGGTGAAATTCGGAGCAAGACTCGCTCCTCAGCCATGAATGCAACATCACGAGACTTCCGATCTACATAACTCTTCTGTCTGGAATGGGCTGTACGTAGTCAATCCTAAATCAATTTAACCTTTGCCAAAGCATCCTGAACCAAATCTGTACCCAATAGCCTAGCCTCACCCGACTCAAACCAACCCACCGAAGACCAGCACCACCTACCCTACAAAGCCTCATACAGTGCCATTTGAATGCTCGACTGATAGCTATTGTTGTAGGCAAACTCCGCAAGCGGCAAGAACTGATCCCAAGACCCCCAAAATCCATCAAACACGCACGAAGCATATCCTCCAATATCTGAATAGTGCACTCGGATTGTCCCGTCTGAGGGTGAAATGTTGTACTCAACTCCACCCGCATGCCCAACTCATGTTGTACGGCTCTCTAGAACTGAGATGTAAACTACCCTATCAGAGATGATAGATATCGGCACTCCATGAATCCTGACAATCTCGCGAATATAAATCTGAGCCAGCTGCTCTGAAGAAGTAGTAGTCCCCACTTGAATGCAATGAGCTGACTTGGTCAATCTATCCACAACCACCCAAACTACATCGAACTTCCTCTAAGTCCGTTGGACCCCAACAACAAAATACATACTGATCCGCTCCCATTTTATCACGACCTAAACCGATGGGCCGCGACGGGCACTCGGTACCTTATTCAACCGAGTAGCAACATAACGTATCTTTTCGTATCATGCTATCATAGGTAAATGAGACAGAAAGGCTGTCGTGGGATAACTAGATTAAAACATGTAATGCCAACATATACATAAGACATACGGGCCTATAAGACCAAAATGATCACTCGTACACTGAACATAGACCGACAAGGCCATACAATCTTTTACGTACATGACATATGTCTACAAGCTTCTAAGAGTAGATAAATAACATAAAGGTCGGGACAGGGCCCCGCCATACTAAACAATACACGTCCAAATCATACTGATCAAATAAGCAACTTCGGAGCAAATGGAGCACACCAACATCTTCCGCTGAGCTGATAGCCTACTTGGAGGACTCTCGACCTGTCTATCGGGACCTGCAGGCATGAAACGCAGTGTCCCCAGGCAAAAGGGACCTTAGTACAAATAATGTGCCGAGTATGTAAGGAATGAAAATCAGTAAATAATAGACATGAGAGAAACATGGAGTAAACGACTTGACATGTAAGTCTGAATAGCTCTGTGAATCATTTCATATTTATAATGTCATGCATATGCATATAAATGTCATACCATGCATAGGTATATGCGTACATAACATCATCAAACCTCTGAGGGCATCCCATCATTTCACCTCGGCCGCTGTGGGCAAATGCCGTAACCTTTTCCCATATCCCATATATATATATATATATATATATATATATATATATATATATATATAATGCCATCTGGTCATGGGTCAATGTACATGTATAAATGAATGCAATGCATGAGAAGTACGTCAATAAAATCTTTCGAAACGTCATAAGACCATTATTCCTTTGATTAATGTCATGAAGTAAATTTTATCAACTTACGTATTTTTTTGGACCCATGAATAGATGATAGAACAATATGACACATGGGGAATCAAGAACATAGGCATCTCTAGTATTTCTATGAATATACTATTTATGAATGTTGTGCATTTGCTCGTTTCGTTTGTATCGTATGGATCATGCCAAAAGGAAAGAAGGGATAGTCTTAACATACTTGAGCCAATTCTCTTAACAATCCCTCTAACGTACGTTACTTGTGACAACATGTAATGACGGATCGAAGTAGGAAAATATTAGTATGATATACTTGAGAAAGATTATACCGTGCTTTCTTCGATTTGCACCTCACGCATAATTGGATCTTGTATGATTTTTTGTTGAAGCAATTTATGTGCCATAGCAGATCCGTATGATGCCTTTCCCAAAATGAATGAATGAATTTGAAAGGTCTCTTATTATAGTGGTGTGGGCTCCACTTGATAAGGCTTACTTAGCCACCCAAAAATCTCCTAAAATGCCACCTATATTTCCTAAACCAAGAGTCACTACTTGGTTCTTTATCCAACCTCATGGGCTGCCACGATGGGAGCCCTTACTCTTATCCAAATATTCACTCCTTTTTCCTTAATCAACTTTGTTAATCCCCCACAAATCCAATAATTAAATAATTACTCACATAATTAAGTATTATTTCAAATTACTTAAAATACTATTTATATTTAACACACTTTATACACCTTACTATCATGGTCATATAGTTGTATGGCACTAGTCCATAAATATCGGATATTATAGCTCAGACCGTATTTTATCTCAAAATAACAACCTTCGACGAAACTCATTTTCTTCGATTCGCTTACCCTCTCACCTTCACGAATTTACTTATCACTTATTTGAAATAGCATAATACTTATAACTTCAAAAGAATCTCATTTTCGAGCTTTCATCAATTTACTTATGGCGTACTTTCACGTACGAAAACATGGGGTGTAACATCATTCCCCCCTTTAGAACATTCGTCATCGAATGTGGACTGATGCACTTATCATTATCATAACCTATAGCTCTTGTGAATACTTTAATACTCTCCTTGCCATCTAAGCAATTATTCTGTGAATAAATCCAAAGTCCAGGGTATTCCCACCTGTAGGTCTCTTTCTCATAACACAGTATCTGGTCGGAATTCTTTCAATCTTGTAACTCTTACTACCTTCTGTCATGAGCCTGTATGACTTTTTCCTTATATGTGTGCCTATGCGACTCTTTCCTCCAGCCGGTAGCCAATCTCTAGGCCTTACTTTGTAAACATATACAGAGCTTGACAAGATGTCCCTCTGGGCATCTATAGGTGTACTGAAGTTCTTCGCTTGGTACTTTGTTGAACTCACGAATATTGCTATATCTTATCTCATAGACCCGGTTATCTATCCGTATGACTTTACTGCATCTAGGTAGGTCATACTATACCATAACTCTTACTTCGATTTATCGTTACTGAGGTCTGCTACCAAATTCCAGCCTACTCTCATTGCTTATCATGTATAATTATAAGTCCTTTAATGCTTCCTCATTACTGTTCATCTTAAGAATGACGACCTAATCTCATCTCATACTTTGTAACTTTTATCCATCCATTGTTGATTCACCTCAATATTGATTTACAATCTACCACTGATAACTTGAAACTTCTTACGTAATACCTTGCCACTAGGGCTTACGTTGCATCGAGGAATATTTGAAGTGATTTCCCTGATCTACTTAGGGGTGATATTGTACTTCAATAACTGTATTGTATAGCATCCCAATGTGATTCACCTTACGTGGGTATTTTAATCCCGTACAATTCATGAAATCCTCTTCAAAATCATTACTCAATCGAAGGCCCAAACATCATGCTTTATCTATCACAATTACACCCTCATTGTACTACTAGGGCAGCATTCCATCTCTTCTAAATGCTACTAGTCTTAGACTCCTTTGAGTTCGTTCAAGCTATATTGAGCTTACTATAACTTAGAGAAACCATCAACTCTCTTATTTTCATGAGCTTAATCCCGAGGATTTATCCATTCTGGTCACCTTCTCACTCGCCTTTTCTCATCTTTACTCCTGTCTTCCTAAAACTTTGTCGCTCTACCATACTTTAGCTTGCGACCTACACATATCTATTAATACTACTCGCAACCTTCCTTCAACTTGCTTGCACCATAGATTTCCTTATGTTATTATGAAACATCAAGCGAGACATCACATTGTCTCAAACTCTTCTTTACTCTCTTAACTAGGCCTCTCGGTACCTAGAAACCATAGGCTGGAAGATATGCCACTAAAGACGATGCTATCATTCTAGGATACTGAATCCCAGCGCTTCTAGCCTTCTATCCGAAGTATGGACTATTCACGATCTTCTGCAATTGAGTATCTCGTACGTTGTTCACCTTTACCTTACTTACCTTAAAATCTTGCATCATATCTTCTATCTCTTTCATGACCTCCCTTTCACATAGGTATAATTCACATGCTCTATTATAATACTTGCACCTCTGGTGCATACACAATCCGGTGGGAGCTTCATATTGACTTCTTATAAGGCTGGTACTCTTCTAACTGGCTTTATCGTAGAGCCGTTATAGAATATGGTTGTTGTACTATCTCCCTTGTACCTCTGATATCAAGAGTGATTCTGCAATGTTCTCAACCATGATGTCTATAATTTTTTGGCTCCAATAATAAGAATCCTTATTTACTTAGTTAATGTAACTCTTTAGTTTCCTCTTCCCTCTAATCAACCTTTATGTAGGCTTAAGCTATCTTCCAATCTGTGGCTCATGGTATTAGTTATTACTTTAGCCTTCTGTGGACGCTAGGGAATATCCATGATACAATCTTCTAACAATTCAAGCCTTTGTCTATGACCTGGACTCAATTCTTTCTTTTAACTTATACTGGAGTCTTCTACGACTATATGATTGTCAACATATATGCTGCATGAATTATACTCCGAAATCTTGAGTGCATTCATAACGTAACTAACTCTGGATCATCGATCAAATAATTCCTTTCATTCCTTCTCAACTTTCTTTAAATGTAAGCAATTACTTTTCCTGGTCGTTCTGCCACTTGTTGCATGAATACTTGGCTTGTCTTAGTGCCCACACATATTGGAATTTCATACAGCCCATATGATCTTGAATATCTCCTTTTGATTTTTTTTCTTCTTCCCGTGCATTAGCCACGGTAGGTGCCACTTTCTTATGGAGTGCATACAATGTTGTTGTGAGACTGTTGTTACAAGACCATTTCTTCTTCAAGTTACTATGTTTAGGTTGAAGTCTTCTTCCTTATTTCCTTAGCTAGTCTTTCATTGTAGTATATAGGGAGGACCTTCTAACTCTTGTAAAGCTGTGAGATTATTACATCGTATACTTGACGGAAGTTTTGATGTCTTTCCTCACCTATAATTATCCGTAGATACTTATTTTCACGCCCTTGTGCTTGTAGGGTTGCTTTTGAACTAATATTTTGACTATCTTCCCAGTGGCATTCTCTTTTATTTTTGTAACACTCATACAGTATCTTTAACTACTCCAACTCCTATCTGAATATTTCTCAAGGATCACGATGTCGTATCTGCGAGACTGAATTTCCCATGTTGGGGTTCACTATGGTTTTGTCTCGCACGATCTGTTGATTTGTCTGTATCCTTTTGTCTAGCCATAACTATGGTCTTCCTGAATCAACTACTCGTTAGCCCATTCTCATATCAATATTCTGCATAATCTTTCTTGGGTTAATTCCTTTTTCTTAACTCACCTCTCGCACTAGCTCCTTATTTATCCATAAAATCCCGAGCAGGAACCCTTACTTCCTTTCTTTGACGTCAAACTTGCATAATGTTCTGCAATCGTAGCATATCTGTAGGATTCGGATAAGTGCAATCTCATTCCTTTCTTATTTTTATCGCATTCTTCCTTTACCATTCCATAGTTACTAGAACCACTTAATTCTCTCTTAATGCCACATCACTCCATATTCCCCCCTTTAGGGGAGTACTAAGATTTAGTGTTACGACGAGCTACCTATAGATGTTTTACCTCTTCCTCTTAGGTGTCTTTTCATATCATCGATGATCCTTACTCGCCTTGCGGCAATCCTTCTATACCAAGGATAATAAATTTCCTTACTCGCGAGGGTGACACTTAGTATACTGGCACATACAGTCCCTTAAGCTTCACTTTGCTCACATTGCTTGCTTTAGGAAAGCGTCTTCCTGAATGACCTTTTAAGGTTATTCTTCTGTCGTCAATTCTATTATCGTCGGAACTCAATCTCTGAATTTCTCACGATGCCGACTATTGTCAAATCACTCAGTCCCTAATTCATGTTTAGTTTATCTTGTTCACCAGTCCATACTAATTCTGTTAGTCTGGGGGTCTAACTCTTTCTTCTGGTTATCGCGTTGGAGTCACGAACTTATTTCTTGAAATGAGGATATGACTTTATGGCCTATACTCTTTTGTTGTCTCAGGGCTTGTCACCTCTCGTCTTTTCCTTCCCTTGACTATAGACTCTGTAATACTGTCATTTTTTTTATTTTTTTGATCTACCGTTGTCATCCATGTATCACATCTTACTCATAATGCTTCATTAACTCTCTGCTTATTTTCCTGCTAACATTCTCTCTCTACTAGGGACGGGAGTCACACTAAGATAATATTTATTCCTTCCACGCTTCTAGTGCCTATCTTTGTAGTACTCATATCTAGTCGTACTATTTTAGAGTGCACCATCTGGGTGTCTCACAAGGAGATATATTACCACATTTGCAATATCCTTCGGAAATGTCAACTAACACACACAATCCATTCACCATTTTGGGTTACTCTAACCCCAGCCGGATCCTGATATCCCGTCCTTCTCTTAAACTACACCTGTCAGCCCCCATAGGGCATAACTGAAATAAGTGTGATCAATTATATATATCTCCATTACTGTTGAAAGTAACTCAAAATGCTTATATTTCTGTGCTTGAATTGTAAATACTGTTAACCTTCATTAACCGTAAGAGTGGATAGTTATTCTTGCTTTAGGGATCCTTATCAAGAAGCTTACACATTTTAGTACACACATGATCTGCTGAATACCTCATATTTATCCATCATAAGTATGATGCAAAATCGAGTTCCTCTGACTCAACTCTTCCACATCTATATCTCTTACCAACCGTCTTTCTGGATGTAGGTATCATCTTATTATGAATAAAATAGAATTTAGGAATCTGAATTCTTATAAGTGAGCTCTACCACACGATCTAGAGTAAGAAGAAAGAGTGACAGTCCTAAATGCCCTGTAGCCTCCTGGTTATAAGTGTGGTGCACAACACACCCATAAACAAGACTCTACTAGACACAACTTGTAGACCACTTTTGTCACGACCCAAACCGATGGCCTCGACGCGCACCCGGTACCTTACTCAACCGAGTAGCAACATAACGTATCTTTTCGTATCATGCTATCATAGGTAAATGAGACGGAAAGGCTGTCGTGGGATAACTAGAATAAAACATGTAATACCAACTTATACATAAGACATACGGCCTATAAGACCAAAATGAACACTCGTACACTGAACATAGGCCGACAAGGCCATACAATCTTTTACATACATGACATATTTCTACAACCCTCTAAGAGTAGATAAATACCATAAAGGTCTGGACAGGGCCCTGTCATGCTAAACAATATACGTCCAAATCATACTGACCAAATAGGCAACTCCGAAGCAAATGGAGCACACCAACATCTTCCGCTGAGCTGATAGCCTACTTGGAGGACTCTTGACCTATCTACCAGGACTTGCGGGCATGAAACGCAGCGTCCCCAGGCAAAAGGGATATTAGTACAAATAATGTACCGAGTATGTAAGGAATGAAAATCAGTAAGTAATAGACATGAGAGAAACATGGAGTAAAAGACTCGACATGTACCTGAATAGCTCTGTGAATCATTTCGTATTTATAATGTCATGCATATGCGTATAAATGTCATACCATGCATAGGTATATGCGTACATAACATCATCAAGCATCTGAGGGCATCCCATCATTTTATCTCGGCCACTGTGGGCAAATCATCAACGTATACTAGCTGATCAGGTAGTGGTGCATATATAATGCCGTAACCTTTTCCCATATAATGCGTATAAATGAATGCAATGCATGAGAAGTACGTCAATAAAATCTTTCGGAACATCATAAGACCATTATGCCTATGATTAATGTCATGAAGTAAACTTTCTCAACTTACGTATATTTGTGAGACCCATGAATAGATGATAGAACAATAAGACACATGGGGAATCAAGAACATAGGCATCTCTAGTATTTCTATGAATAGAGTCATTTATGAAAGTTGTGCAATTGCTCGTTTCGTTTGTATCGTATGGATCATGCCAAAAGGAAAGAAGGGGTAGCCTTAACATACTTGAGCCGATTCTCTTGACAATCCCTCTAACACATGTCACTTGCGATAACACGTAACGGCGGATCGAAGTAGGAGAAAATTCGTATGATATTCTTGAGAAAGATTGTACCGTACTTTCTTAGAATTGCATCTCACGCATAATAGGATCTTGTATGAATTTTTGTTAAAGCAATTTATGTGCCATAGCAGATCCGTATGATACCTTTCCCAAAATGAATGAAAGAATTTGAAAGGTCTCTTATTATAGTGGTGTGGGGCCCACTTGATAATGCTTACTTAGCCACCCAAAAATCTCCTAAAATGCCACCTAAATTTCCTAAACCAAGAGTCACTACTTGGTTCTTTATCCAACCTCATGGGCTGCCACGTTGGGAGCCCTTACTCTTATCCAAATATTCACCCCTTTTTCCTTAATCAACTTTGTTAATCCCCCACTAATCTAATAATTAACTAATTACTCACATAATTAAGAATTATCTCAAATTACTTAAAATTCTACTTACTTTTAACACATTTTATACACCTTACTATCATGGTCATATGGTACCTTGTATGGCACTACTCCATAAGTACCGGGTATTATAGCTCGAACCGTATTTTATCTTAAAATGGCAACCTTCGACGAAACTCATTTTCTTCGATTCGCTTACCCTCTCACCTTCACGAATTTACTTATCACTTATTTGAAATAGCATAATACTTGTAACTTCAAAATAATCTCATTTTCGAGCTTTCATCAATTTATTTATGGCGTACTTTCACGTACAAAAACATGGGGGGTAACACATTTCCACTCCGGAACTCTAGCTTCGGAAGCAATCCACCAGGCCGCTAATGCTCATACTGCACCTGCTGACAGTTTAGGCACTGAGCTACATATTCCACTATATCGTTCTTCATTCGTCTCCACCAATAATGCTGCCTCAAGTCTTGATACATCTTGGCGGCACCTGGATATCGAGTATCACGAACTTTGAGTCTCCTGGAGAATTAACTCACACAATCCATCTACTTTGGGCACACATAGCCTGCCCTGCATCCGTAATATACCATCCTCTACAATAGTGACTTTCTTGGCATGGCCATGTTGAACCGTGTCCTTGAGGACAAGAAGATGAGGGTCACCATACTAATGCTCTCTGATACGATCATAAAGAGAATACTGTGAAACCACACAAGCCAAAACCCGCTCAGCTAAGAAATATCCAATCTAACAAACTAGTTGGCTAAGGCCTGAACATCCAAGGCTAATGGCCTCTCTGCTATCGGTAGATATGCTAAGTTTTTCAAACTCTCCACCTTGAGACACAAGGCATCTGCCACCACGTTGGCCTTCCCAGGATGATAGAGAATGGTGATATCATAGTCCTTCTATTTGAACAGATGCTGGCGCAAGTTAAGATCCTTCTATTTGAATCTTACCGCCTGGTACATCCATCACGCGCGTTCTCACCATCTGTGAGAGATCAATAGAAAGATACTTAGCACAATATCAATTGCACGATAGGAGATGAAGAAACAGAAGTTTCCTAACACCCTATAACCTCTTGAAGATAAGTACAAACGTCTCCGCACAGATCCGCAAGACTCTATTAGGACCGCTCATGACTTGTAAAACCTATGTGAACCTAGTGCTCTGATACCAAGTTGTCACGACACAAAACCCGTAATAAATTGCGATGGCACCTAACTCCGCCATTAGGCAAGACCACAAGTAAACCTACAATTTAATTACCCTTTTTTAAAATTTAACACAAAAGTTTCCTTTTTAAAAGAATGACATAAGTAAGATCTCATGCAACCGTACATACTCTTTTCTCAACAAAATACCAGCATGAGAAATACATCCACTGTAGTGACAGTAATGATAAGTACAATATCACATAAATGCTAAAAGCCCCCAAAATCTAGTACCACCAGTGCATGAACAATCTAGAGAATATTTAAAACTAATACAACTATTGTCTGAAAGGTAATAGACATAAATAATAAACAAGGTAGAGGGAGACTCTGGTGCTGTAGATCATAGCAAGGAGCGCAGCTCACCACTAAGTCTCTGTAGGAGTGCGGCTATGCACCCGTGTGACCACTGGTAGTACCTGTCTCAGTACCTGCACATTCAGTGCAGAAGTGTAGCATGAGTACAGAAAACAATATGTACCCAGTAAGTATCTAGTCTTACCTCAAAGAAGTAGTGACGAGGGGTCGACTTGACACTTACTAAAGGTCAAACAGAAATAGAAATACATAAATTAGATATGGTGAGTGTACAACAAGTAGCAATGAAGCACGTAAAAGTTATTAGAGTAATTCCACACATGAGTCTATATCAAATCACTAAACATGTCATAACCGGCCTTGAAGGCGATAACTCAACTATTACCAAACCAAATCCAATCTCAAATATTAAGCACGAAGCTGCAGAGGCGAACGGCCCAATCCTATAGGAATAGTGGTACTTAGTACTGCTGAGGTGAGTGACCGATCCCATAAGAATAGTGTTACCATACTGCCGAGGCGAACGGTCCGGTCCCGTAAGATTAATTTCTTTCACTGTCAAGGCGAACGGATCGATCCTATAAGAGTAGAGAAATTTACCTCGCTCATGGGACCACATGCGAGACAAGAAGACACGGATCTATAGTTTAGCAAATATTTCCCACATTTCCAAAGTAAGACGCTAGGTCGGTAGCCTTATTAAAATCCTCAATCTCGGTCATAATCAAGAAAATTAATACATAGATAGGTATAAATAGCTACGTACGGACTCTCGTTACCTCGTGCATACGTAGCTCCCCACAACAAGTAGCACACAATAATTAATACACCTAAGGGGATAAGTTCCCTCGTACAAGGTTAGGCAAGAGACTTACCTCGCTTTCAAGTCCACTAACCGGCTCTTTAACCTCACTAGAATTCCCCAAATGAACCCGAGAAATCCGAAGCTAATCAAAAATCATATAAACTAATCAATAAGTTCTCAAGTGTTCCAAATTTAGCTATTAATTTAATTTTCCAATCAAATTCGGGAAGTCCAAAAAATACCCCCAGGCCCATATGCCCGGATTCCGAAAATGTTCGAAGGTAAATATTACCCATGACTTCACGAACTCAAATATATAATTTATTCTCAATTCCATAGTCAATTTCGTGGTTAAATCATATTTTTATCAAAAACTATGTTTTTCAACAAACTCCTAAAACTTTCACTTTTTACCCGTTAAAATCTACCCATAATCTATGTATTTAACTTACATTAGGTAGAAATTACTCACCTTACAATGCTTAATGAAAACCCCTCTCCAAGAAGCTCCAAATTCGGACCACACAAAAGAGAAATGGGAAACATAAGTCTAAGTCCCGTCTTTAAATCAAAACACTGCCCAGTTGACCCTTCTTCGCGATCACGGAAGAAGCCTCGCGATCGTGAAGTCATAGTTGGCCCAGGCCCTGAAGACCTTCTCCGCAAACGCGAGGATAGTCTCACGATCGCGAAGGCTTTCCTAGACTAAGCTTCGCAAATGCGGTCAGCCCTTCGCGAACGCGAAGAGCAAAGGTGCATGACCCACCCCAGGCCCTTTATTCTACTTAAATGCATGCCTGTATACGCAAACGCGAAGGCTACTGGTCGCAGACCTTTGCAAATGCGACCTCTTGAATGCGAACATGAAGGGTAAAATGCCCAGTCCCTCAATTCCTTCTCCGCGAAGGAGACTCTGCCTTCAGATTTTCAAACTTAGCTCTGAGTGGTCCGAAATTCACCCGAGCCATCCGGGACCCCGTTCCAATCGCACCAACAAGTCCATAAACATAATATGAACCTGCTCGAACTCTCGAAACCCGTAAAACAACATCGAAACGAAGAATTATACCCCAAAACCAAGTTGAATCAACTTATGAACTTCAAACTTTTCAATTAGCTCCAAACGCATCGAATCATACTTAGACTACTCAGAATGACACCAAATTTTGCGTACAAGACGTACATCACCATATGGAAATATTTCAAGGTTCAGAATCTAAAACGGGCCTCTATAATGCCATAGTCTACTTCAAACCAAATTTAAAGAACTAGAAAACCTTCAATGAACTATGTTTCCACATTAAGCATTGAAACGCCCCCGGACTACCCAAAAACCGATCCGAACACACTACCAAGTCAAAAATTATCATACGAACCTATTGGAATTATCAAATCCCAATTCCGAGGCCATTTACTCAAAATGTTGATTCAAGTCAAACTTGGCCATCATAAGCCACTATGAGGGAACTAAGTGTTCCGATTCCAACCGAGCCCTTCCAAACCTGAACCAACCATCCCCGCAAGTCATAAAATAATAAGAGCACATATATGAAGTCTTAATTAAGGGAATGTGGATCTAGAAAGCAAAATGATTGATCAAAAAGTACATATATTGCATCCTTTAAATTAATGTCTTATCACTAAAAGAAAATTTTAACAAGTAATACGATAAATTGCATAAAGTCATCGTAGAGTTGAGATATAAACATTAAATAGATCATAATAAGTCAAAACACTGAATATTAAAATTCAGACTGCATTCAATATTTATATACATACATGCATCTCGAATAATAAATTTCGATGGGAAATGCATCTCGAATAACAAATTTTGATGGGAAAAAAATCATTCATTCAAAGTATATTATAAAATGCAAGAATTATAAAATCCAAAAATAAACAGAACCAGCTCACATGGAGAGCATTCTATTATTTTCTATCAAATTGTATATAACCATTTAATACAAAAAATTTAAACACACTATACATATATGTATTCATGCATCTTGAATAGCAATTTTGATGGGAAAAGAACCACTTATGCAACATACATATGTAATGCCATATTATTTACTCCAATAAATTAAAACAGACCCAAATCAGATGGAGAGTATACTGTTAATATAAGTCAGATGGAGAGTAAGTATATGATATCAATTACTAGTATTTCACCTAGTGAGCTTACAATCAATTTATCTGATATGGAGGAAGACCGAAAGTCAACGCATAAACTTATTACTCACTTGAAATTAATAGTGAAAGACCATAAAAATTTAAAGACCCGACCGGTCATTTTGAGTATTTGCATTTTGTTCAGCTATTTGAAGTCTTGAGTAGTTTCGTATGATGTATTATGTGGTATTTCAAGAAATTTTGAATTCGTAAATGGCCAAGATTTGATATTAGCATCGGATGGTGCCGGGACTCACAGTATTTCTGTATCACTATGGATTCTACATTTCAGTATTAGAAAGGTAAAAGGAACAACTTTAAAAATACAGAAGGTCTCTTCAGAGTGGGTGTCTCGGTTGTAATACTTTTGGGGTGCTTAAGAGGGAATACAACGGCTTATAGGCCTTAGGGCGGTGTGGTTTTATGTTAGGATCTTTTATGGTGAGCTTTGGGTAAGGATCGTGGTGTTCTGGCAAGGAGAAGTGTCAACTTGAGGGTAATTCGGAAGGAACTCAGACAAATAGGATAGTTTGCTAGTAGGTTGGTTCAACATGGTAATAGATATGATCGGTTCTTTGGGTACTTATTATGTGGTAAGTCTCTACAAGTATTTTGTGGCAATACTCTTGGGATTGGCGACCTGTGTGGCCTAGTTGAGTTAGTGGGATTCAATTCTAATGGCTTGGTTATGTGAAAATGGGTTTAGAAGTGTTCTCGACAATTTCTGCCATAACTTGAGATGGAATTATCTACAGGTATGAGGGGTATGTGGCATGTTATTATTTTCTCCTGGATGGGGAAGGTTTCTAGCTAATCGAGTATGTAATATGCTTGTGACCCAGGGTCGATAATGTGGTTCTCGTGTTTTCATATGATGGCATGATAGATGCGGTGTGTCATGTGGGATTGAGATTTGCATGCGCCGGGTCATGATTTAGTTTTAAAGGGAAGGTCTTGATTTCTTAGACAACATGGACGGTTTTAGATGACTTTCTGAATGCTATTACTACTTGGTATTGCCTGAGAAGTGTGCGCATTTCAGAAGGTTCATTATGTTTTGACTTACGAATGCTTCACTTATATTGCGGTACTCACCTGGTTGATCGATTGCTGATGTTATGATTTTGCTAGGTGTCATGGAAGAATTATAGAAATATTTCTGGGGATGATTATGTATGAGAGATGTGTTAGTCATTCGAGTGGTTGAGTTGGGATCGCCTATGGTGATTCATGTGTTCTATGGATTTGGAAACTGGGAGTTCTCATAAGCAAATTATTTCGGGGTTGTAGACTGTGAAGATGTGGCCAAAGATATCTAGATGGTAGTACATGTTATGATTAGGTCATTGTGAACTTTTGGAGGGCCATTTATCCATTTGGGGATGACCGAAGTTGATTTGGGGGCCCATTGGTAAGCCCAATGAGGATGTGTATTCTACACCGGGTCGGATTCGTTGACTCATGACCGTTATTGCTAAAAGGTGTGTCAATCAGTTAGAATTGAGCTTGTTCCTGTTCTAATATGTTCTATGTGTTACTCTTTTATGCTACGAGGGGTTGTGATTTGTTGGTTATATGCACACCAGATGCGGTTCTGTTTGGGCCTTGTAACGGGATTCGAGCGATTTGGTTATTACGGTGTTGAATGGTTGATTGCGCCTTGGCTATGGTCTTTTCGGGATGTGGTTATGGTCATTCACTTGGCTATGGTCTTTTCGAGCGATTTGGTTATTATGTGGTATATTGTGTTATTCGCTTCTCCATTGTTATGGTCATGAACATCGTGTACTTCATGTCGAATTGCGTGCGGTTGTTTATTTTGAGCATTGTGGCTTGAGGTATTTCATAGGACCAGTGTTTGGATGGGGTCACGCATTGCAACAGAGTTATGTTAAGATATGATCTTTTGAGTTAGACTCGTGTGTTTCGGTTCTACTATGTGTGATGGTTTCATAGCATTGCATTTGTGTTGGCACTTGTTGAGCTTGCAGGACGGTTCTCTCATTTGAGTTATTTCCCATGTTTGAGTACATTTGAATTGTTCCTTATTGGTGCACAAATTGCACGGTTGTGGCTTTAGGTTGTATTGGTGTGGCTTGTTAATAGAATAGTTGTGTTTGATGAGATAAGGTCATTGGACCTAGAATGGATACTATCGGATTTGATTACGGTATGTTTGGAAGAATAATATCTGAAGTCAGCTTAGGATTTGGCTTTGGTTCTTATCATACGAGAGAGAGAGAGAGAGAGAGAGAGAGAGAGAGAGAGAGAGAGAGAGAGAGAGAGCTCCATGACTTGTTGATCCGATGAGTGGTTATGAGTTTCTACATGTTTCTTTCATCATCGGCAGTATACAAAAGTTTTGAGCGAGGTTTTATTTGGTATGAGGTTTACTACCAGTATCGGGTTTGTATTGAGCAGTTGTTGTGAGCGGGATTTATTGCTACGAGTATGTGAGTTGTGTGGTATATCATGTGATTATATCTTGGGTCATGGTTATGGCTTGATACAACTTGTTCAGACTTATACAATGTGTAGATGCGAGATTCGGGTCTTGTAAGGAATTTCGGATGTTGGAAATTGGATTCTAAGGCTTACAGACTAAGGTTAAAGTAATGCTCTTCAGTTATGTTGTGTTGTCAGGCTTACATAGATTGGAATGACCTGGGATCACCCCCGAGTATGTGCATGATAAGGTTACACAGCGATTTGATGGCTTTGGAATGACTCTGGGCACGTTCGAGGATGAACGTATGTTTAAGTGGGAGAGAATGTAACAACCCGACCGGTCGTTTTAAGTATTTGCATTCCGTTCACATATTTGAAGTCTTGAGTATCTTCGTATGATGTATTATGACTTGTGTGAATCATCAGTTTTGGTTTTCAGGTGATTCGAAATTGATTTGGAAGAATGATTCTCAACTAGAAAGCTTTAAGTTGGAAGAGTTGATCAAGTTTGACTTTTTAGTATTTGACCTCGAATCGGAGTTTCGATGGTTCCGTTAGGTACGGACGGTGATTTTAGACTTGGGCGTATTCCCGGATTTGCATTTGAATATTTCTAGAAGGTTTCGGCACTAATTGGCAAAAGTTAAAAATTTTAAGGTTTGGAATGTTCATAAGTTTGACCGAGAGTTGACTTTGATGATATCGGGTTTGAATTGTTGTTCCGGGAGTTGGAATAGATTCGTTATGTTATTTGGAGCTTGTATGCAAAATTTGGGTTTATTCCAGATTGGTTAGGCTTGAATCGGACGCTTGGTTCGAAGTTTGAAGTTTAAGAACTTAAGAGATTGATCTTGATCGACGATTCATAGTTTTGATGTTGTTATGTGTGATTTGAGGCCTCAAATAGGTCTGTGTTATATTTTGGGACTTGTTGGTATGTTCGGACGGGGTCCCGAGGGGCTCGGGTGAGTTTCGGGGTGGTTTCGGACTATTTCTTGGCCATTTTAAGTTGCTGGTTTTTGGCCACGGAGGTGTGCACAGCGATCGCGGACTTAGGATCGCGTTCGTGAAGAGAAAATTTGTTGTTTGGGCACTGTGAATCGCGATGGCGGAAGCCTTTTGGCGATCGCGTAGAGGAAAATTCTGTTGTCACTGACCCATGTTTGGAAGCTTAATCTTGCAATCTAAAAGGAATTTGGAGATGATCCAAAAATGAAAGTTGTATCCCATTATGTATAGTTTTTACAACGTCAAATTATTTGTCATTTGGAGTTATGTACATAATGTTATGGTTGATACACTACAGGCTATTTGAGAAGAGTTGGGAAGGGTTAATGGAAACGTTCATCGTGATCGCGGGGAAATGGCCGCGATTGCATAGGGTAAAAAATTGTCCTGGAAAATTTTGTAATCGCGATCGCGAGGTTTGTGACCGCAATCATGAAGGATACCTTTGGAACAATGTATAAAGTACTCTATTTCGAAGGTTTCATATATTGTAGCATATTTTGGGCTATGGAGCTCATATTGAGGCGATTATTTAGGCGATTTTTACCACATGGATTGGAGTAAGTCTTTTCTACTCGGTTTTGATTATCTTTCATGAATCCATCTTCGATTTTGGCATTTTATTGATGATTTTGAAAGAGAAATTGAGGGGTTTTGTCTAAACTTTCATAAAGTAAATTTTTGACTTTTGAACATTGATTCGGAGTCGGATTTGAATGAAACTAGTATGGTTAGACTCTAATTGAATGAGTTGTCGGATTTTGTATGATTTTGTCGGTTTCGAGGTGCGGGACCGAGTTTGACTTTTTAGTTGACGTTGGGCTTTTGATTAAAGATTTCACCTTTATAGATTGGGTTTGTTTCCTTTGGCATTATATGTTCTTGAGTTGCTTTTGGCTAGTTTTGAGTCGTTCAGAGGTAGGTATGCGTCAGATGGCATTCCTAGAGTATGGGTTGGCTTGGTCAATATTGGATTTGGCTTGTCGAGGTAAGTAACATATCTTAACTTAGATTTGAGGGTATTTAACCCTGGGAACTGTGTAATAAAAGATGTATTGAGGTGACGTACATGCTAGGTGACGAGAGTGTGTGCGTATACCGAGGAAATCATGATTTTAGTCAACTATTAGACTATGACCGGACTTGTTTTGCTGTTGTATCTTGTTACATCCTTGTTCTCCGTACTTGTTTGATTGTATGAGCTGTGAATCATGTTAGAGATCATGGTTTAGGCTATATGCTTATTCTGTTTAGACCCACTAAGGTCATATATTTGTGGTTAAGTTATTTGCTTAAATAACAATTATATACTCAGTCATATTCATTCATTTACATATCATATCGTAGTCTCTGTTATCATTTGTTGTCACATCATGTTATCATTGTTTGAGTTCTGATACCAAATTTGTCACAACCCAACCTCGGGGAGCGCGACCGGCGCTCAACATAGTTACCCCGGTCAAGCAAGCCTTCACAATACCTTCTACCCAACTCACCCATGAATAAAGAGAAAAATACATTTTAATAATTTGACAGTAAGAGGTCATGTGAATAACACCAGTCCATTTCAATTATTTACGTCATTAACAAGTCTCCAAACTAGTACATTGTACAATCATAGTTAAAGTGAAACAGATAATACGATTACAACATTTTTAGTTTAACCTTCCCAAAAACAGATGCAACCCACACTATGTCTATGGAGCCTCTAACAGGAACAAAAGAGTGCTATGAAAGTGTCGACAACAAGGCCCCGGCTATACCTCAAAACGCTATTTACAAATGGTAAGAGATACAGGACCCCGAAATGAAGTGGGGCTCACCAAGTCAGCTGAGGAGAGGGTGTGCTGCTATCACAGATCAATACCACCTGCTATGGAACCACCTACGTCCATTAAAGATGCAGCGTCCCCGGTAAAAGAGACGTTAGTACATATGAAATAGTACTAGTATGTAAAACTAAACACCCTCTCAATAGAATGAGTAATAGTAAACGGAGAATCAAACATGAAATCAATAAGAGACTCAAACAGCACCAAGGTGTCAAGTTAGGAGAAAGGTAAATTTCAATTAAGTATCAGTAATTTAAGTTTGGAGATCTTTAGCATCGATACACCACCTTGTTTTAGCATGGAGTGTGATCTCAGCCCGATCGACTAAGCTGTCTCACCCCGAGACGTACACTCACAATACCACCATGTGTGCGGCATGGCGTCCGATCTCAGCCCGATCAGCTAAGCCGTCTCACTACAATGTCATGTGGGTCGACATCACATCACATCGCGCTAGCAATAATCTCATCCCATTTGAGGGGAAACATCTCAACACACCAATATCATCCCATATAAGGGGAAACAATCTCATCACATTAACACGGGGATTTACCCCTCAATCACTCCTCCAACGGCACGTGTAGTTTCGGGTTTAGGTTGTTCCGACCAACCCTTCCTCGGTGGCTAAACGATACTCCCAAGGCATTTGTTATAAAAAGAATTTACCACTCAATTCATATTCTTTTACATGTAATTCATTTTATTGGCACCATTACTCATAACGCAATATCATTCTTGGTACGTTGGCCGTACTTCATAATTCATGCTCACTATTTCACTTTCAAATATCATCATGGATATTCAACAACAAGGCCTTTCTAATTAAGACTTTAAATACGTATTTGAGCAATTTAGGGTCTTAGGCACATGTGATTTCTTACACAATTGACATGATAGATTTCATTAGAATCACGCTTTAAATCATAACGTAATAACACATAGCCCACGCTTAAACCATATTCCCAGACATTAACTCAACATAACAAGAATATTTGGAATACATATTGAACGCATAATTATTTTGACGCAAGGCTTATTTGGAAAAAATTCAATTTATAATGAGTATCATGGGACTTACAAGGACATTGTTTAGTTCAATTCTAAGAGAAGAATTTAGCCAACATACCTATGAGGGCCACGACCACCTGAAGCACCGTGGGATGCCTAGAGTGCTGAATGAAAAGGCCTGGGAGGATGGCCTCTACCAAAAGTACCCCTTCCTCTAGACGAAGCACCTCTGAACCCACCGGAATGGCGAGGTCTCTTGTCAGACCCCTGACCTCCCTGAGCAAGAACCATCTCTACTCGCCTGGTGACATTGGCAGCCGCATGAAAAGAAATCTCACTCCCAGTCTCCTTAGCCATCTGTAATCTGATAGGCTGAGCAAGTCCCTCAATAAACCTCCTCATCCTCTCTCTCTCTCTCTCTCTCTCTCTCTTGGTAGGAAGCAGAAGAATAGCATGACGGACCAGATCTACAAAACGGGTCTCAACTGAGTGACAGACATACTGCCCTGCTGGAGACGGTCGAACTTCCTGCAAAAATCCTTTTCTCTGTGTGACAGGAAGGAACTTCTCAAGAAATATCTGAGAGAACTGGTCCCAAGTAAGAGCAGGCGACCCCGCTGGTCTGGTCAATACAAAATCCTTCACCATCTCTTGGCGGAACCCGTCATCTGAAATACAGTAAAATCGATCCGATTGGTCTCAACTATCCCTATGTTTCGCAGAACCTCATGGCAGCGGTTAAGATAATCATGTGGGTCCTCAGAAAGTGCATCACTGAAGTGAACTGGGAAGATCTTGGTGAACTTATCCAATCTCAATAAGCACTTAGAAGACATAGATGGCCCATTACCGGCCTGTGCCGCAACAACACTCTGACTGGCTGAGCTGCCGGAGTCTGATACTGGGGAGCCATCTGCTCCGGAGTGTGAGTAACAAGAGTCTGTGCTCCTCCTCCAGCCTGAGAGATGGCTGGTGCCATGGGAAACGTACTAGTCTGGGCCAAACTCTTCATAAGCCCTACCAAACGAACCAAAACGCCCTGAAGCACTGGGGTGGCGATGAACCCCTCCGGGACTTGAGCTGGTCCGACAGGAATAGTCTGGGCTGGAACCTCCTCATCAAACTCTACCTAAGGCTCCACTGTTGGTGCTGCTGCTCGAACTCTGGGCTGGGCTCTTCCCCTGCCTCGGCCTCTGGCACGACCTCGGCCTCGACCTCTAGCATGGCCTCGACCTCGACCTCTTCCCCTCGTAGGAACTGCTACTGGGGGCTCTGGCTGCTGCTCAGCTGAAGATGCAGTACGTGTTCTCGCCATCAGCGAGAGAACAAGAGTAGAAGAGTTCAATTAGCAATGAGAGAACAAAATCGCACGACAGAGAAGAATGGAAGTAAAATTTGTTCCTAAACTTCATAGTCTCTGGAAGATAAGTACAGACGTCTCCGTACCGATCCTCCAGAATCTACTAAGATTGCTTGTGAATTGTGAGACCTAGGAAACCTAGAGCTCTGATACCGACTGTTACGACCCGGTATTCCCACCGTCGAGACCGTGATGGCGCCTAACATTCCACTTGCTAGGGAAGCCGACATTAGAGAATTATTAAGCCAATCCTTATTCAATTCAGTAAATAACAGCAAATAAGCTAAAACAATATAACGAGTGCAGAATGATATAAAAACTTCATTAATTACTACCACCCGGATCTAAAGTCACAACTCACGAGATACTATGATTTACTACAAACATAGCCTGAAAAGGAAAAATACACTGTTTTGAAGTAAGGAAATAGTAAATGATAAAACTAGGAAGAGACTCCAGGGTCTGCGGACGCCAGCAAATCTACCTTGGATCTCCTGACAGCAAATCTAAGCTGCTAAGTCTCACGATCAGCGGTACCAAAATCTTTACAAGAAGTGCAGTATCAGTACAATCGACCCCATGTACTGGTAAGTGTCGAGCCTACCTCGACGAAGTAGTGACGAGGCTATGACAAGACACTCACATAATAAACCTGTTATATGTACAAGAAAACAACAATAACAGCTAAACATGTACTATTGGGAGGAGGATATGCTAAAGGGGCACAGGATATAGGAGATACATCGAAAATGATAACCAGAACAGTCAACATGATTTGAACCAGTGAAAACAACTAAACACAATGAAGAAAATTGCACGGCATCACCCTTCGTGCTTTTACTCTCAGCCTTACAATATAAATCAATAGATACAGCACGACATCACCCTTCATGCATTAACTCTCATAACGTGGCATGACATCACCCTTCGTGCATTAACACTCACAATATGGCACGGTATCACCCTTCGTGTATTAACACTCACAATATGGCATGACATCACCCTTCGTGCATTAACACTCACAATATGGCACGACATCACCCTTCGTGCATTAACACTCTCCCTTACCACATATTAATGAACAAGTAATAGCAGGGAGATAGAATCAACAAGAACAAGCCTTACTTCAACAATGGTTCCACAATACAAATCTCAACTTTGGAATCAATACTCAATTATCACAAAACCCGTAAACACGATAAGTACGATCAATTTAGTAACTAACTAGTCTAAGCATGGATAACAAGATTAAGTAAGCAATAAACTACAAGGAACATGTTCCACCCGCATGCTTTAACCCGACAACAACGCATTAGTACTCGTCACCTGAGATGATACTCATGCTCCTCTCGACTGCGGGAGTAGATCAAGATATCATCAATAAACATGATCACAAAGGATTCTAAATAAGGCTTCAACAATCGGTTCATCAAATCCATGAATGCTGCTGGGGCATTTGTCAACCCAAAGGACATCACCAGAAACTCATAATGCCCGTACCGAGTCTGAAAAGCTGTCTTAGGGACATCAAATGCCCTAATCCTCAACTGATGGTAGCCATATCTCAAATCAATCTTCGAAAACACCTTGGCACCCTGAAGCTGATCAAATAAATCATCAATCCTCAGCAATGGATACTTGTTCTTGATGGTGACTTTTTTCGACTGCCGATAATCTATACACATCCTCATCGATCCATCTTTCTTCTTCACGAATAACACGGGTGCACCCCAGGGTGAGACACTAGGTCTAATGAAGCCCTTATCAAGCAAATCTTGCAATTGGTCCTTCAATTCTTTCAACTCTAGCGGGGCCATACGGTGTGGCGGAATGGAAATGGGCTGAGTGCCCGGAGCCAAATCAATACAGAAATCAATATCCCTATCGGGTGGCATCCCCGGCAGGTCTGCAAGAAACCCCTCTGGAAACTCACAAACAACTGGTATTGAATCCATGGAAGGAACCTCTGCACTAGAATCTCGAACGTAAGCCAAATAAGCTAGACACCCCTTCTTGACCATATGCCGAGCCTTCATGTAAGAGATAATCCTACTGGTAGAATGGCCAGGAGTCCCTCTCCACTCTAATCAAGGCAACCCCGGAAAGTCTAAGGTCACCGTCTTGGCGTGACAATCCAATATAGCATGATAAGGTGACAGCCAATCCATACCCAAGATAACATCAAAATTTACCATATCGAGAAGTAGAAGATCTACAATAGTCTCAAGACTCCCAATGGTAACCACACACGAGCGATAAACACGATCTACAACAATAACATCTCCCACAGGGTTGGACACATACATTGTAGCGCTCAAAGAATCACGAGGCACAACCAAATATGAAGCAAAATAGGATGACACATAGGAGTAAGTAAAACGCGGATCAAATAGAATTGAATCATCTCTACTGCAAACTGAAACAGTACCTGTGATAACAGCGTCATATGACTTAGCCTTAGGCCTGGCTAGAAAAGTATAGCATCGGGGCTGGGCCCCACCACTGTGAACTACATCTCTAGGACGAGCCCTAGTTGGCTGGCCTCCACCTCTAGCGGCCTAACCTCCACCTCTAATGGCCTGATCACCGCCTTTGGCTGCCTGACCCCTACCTCTAGCTAGCTGAGCGGGCGATGAAGCACCCGGTGCCGGGACCATGGCACGAGAACCCTGATGCTGTGAACTGCTCGATGCATGAGGGCAAAATCTAGCAATGTGCCTCGAATCACCACAAGTATAACAGGCCTCGGCTGCTGTGACTGCTGACCGTGAAACTGACCCTGTCGACCTGAGTAACCACCATGAAAACTTTGGAGCGGAGGTGCACTAATAGGAGCTGGTGGTGCACTGTCGGCTAGCTAGTCAGAATATACTTGGAGCACATTTTCAAATAGAATATAACATAACAAGAACATTGGAACACATATTGAACATATATCTTTCGACACAAGGCTTGTCCAGAATAATCAATTTATGACGAATAACTCGGGACTTACAAGGATATTTTGGGGTTCAATTCTAAGAGAAGAGTTTAGCCAACATACCTCGCCTCGAGCTTTTTAAATTACTACAATGTTCCGAAATTCTTAGCCGCTTCGATCTATTTAGAAGTATAGCAAAATTGAACATAAATTAGGAAAGGGTTTATGGTTCCAGATCATTTGAGCGTTTGATCAAACACTAGGTGGGTATTATTATTTCAAGGTTCTTTAAAAGTGGCCCTTTACTCTAATATATCGAAATAGGGTCGGGTAAAAAATTAGAAAGAAATTAAGCCCCGATGCAGATCTGTGGTCGCATATGCGACCGCATAATGCTTCTGCGGTCCGCAAAATGGTCCTACGGAATTGTGCACTTCTACCTCACTCTGCGACAGGTCTGTGGTCCGCATACCAGTTCTGCGGTCACATAATGCGCCGCAAAACTTCCCTCCAGAAATTTTCATGCTAGATCTACGATGGGTTATGCGACCCACAAAGTGATTATGCGGCCAAAAATTGGCTCCAGTTTCTGCTTTAGTCTGCGTCACATCTGCGGTCCATAGATTTATTTTGCGATCGCAGAAATGCCATGTACTTCCAAAAATAATTCTTTGACTCCCCAATGCACTGCTCAACCTAAAACTGAACCGCGGCGAGCTTACTCGCCGCGAAGAATCTCTACAATCGTCAACACATAAGTCCACTTTGGCAATACAAAACTTTGGGTTTTAGGTAAAAATTTTATGGGGCCGTACACCCCCCCCCCCCAATATCATTCATCCTCAAATGAAGGCCAAAATTCGCCATTAGAAACCAATGTGACTCAGCTGCTATAACACACACCTACAGTTCCAAACTTTTGACTAACTCTCCAAATTTCCAAACATTTTGCCAGAGTTTCTCCTGTAACTTGGCCTATCCACCTGTTTGAGAATCCCAGAAACCAACCCTAACAAAAATATCACTTGTCCTTGGTAGCTTTAGATTCGAATTATGTTCATGTACAATCCAAACAAATGTTGTAATTATTTCAGTTCAGTTTTTATTTTATAAATCTAAGTCTTAGTGGCTCATGACTTGTACTACCAGTCCTTGGAGAGATGTATAAAATTTAGTTATTTCATTTTTGACTCTTATCATTATCATTATATTATATTTTATTATTATTTGGCTTATCTAGCGGGTTGGGTTAGGTGGCATCACGACAGACTGGTTTTTGGGTCATGACAAGTTGGTATCAGAGCTCTAGGTTTATAGGTTCTACGAGTCATGAGCAAGTATCCAGTAGAGTCTTGCGAATCGATATGATGACGTCCATACCTATCTTCGAGAGGCTACAGGGCATTTAGGATAAACTTTCCATCTTTCTTTCCTTATCGTGCGGCATTGATTCAGCTTGAAGCGTATCTCTTTGAGTTCCTTTCACTCACTCGTATGCGTATGTGAGCGTTCGGTATTAGCTATGCATCGACGGCTTGCGATCCCATGGATGAGGTGCGAGATGCATTTTCTGAGTTTTGGTGATGGGCCAGTATGGAGGACTTGAGGCCAGGTTTAGACCGAAGTTTGGTTTTGGTGGTTCAGTTTGTGTGAGCATGTGCTTTGGACTTAAATGTCCGGTAGTATCCCTATGAATGGAATTTATGGCTCAGTGAGTGGTTGGATGGCTATATGATGAGTAGGATGTGACTGCCGGATGTATTCAGATGGTTTGAATGTGACGAGAAGAGTTTGCTTGAGATGTGAAAAGGACTGTGGATGTGTCATAGAGTCTTGAGTTATGAAGGTTTTTGAGAGATTCTTTTATGTTATTTCATTTGTGGAATGAAGTAGATTTTCATATCTTGTTGATGAGCCCAGAGTTAGAAAGATTAAGTGATTATGTAGTAGTTGTGGCTGTGAAAGGGTATAGAGAGATGCCAGTTTGAGGCTAAGCATGTGAGTTATCACCTTCGGGGTAATCTATGGATGTGTGATCCTTATGATATTGTGTGGAGGCTTTCTTTTCTACCAGTGGGTATATGTGTTGCGATTCGAGTTTGGATTGGTTGAGAATGTTGACCTGACCATCACGAGGATGAATGCGAGCTTAGCAGATAATTTGAGGTATTATATGATTTGTATTACGTGAGCTTATGAAGGATTTAGTTGAATCTCACTGTGGTATTATGGTAGTAATAGAGTATGGGCATTGTGAATTATTGAGTGTTTTGATCTATGGCTTTGAGCCAAGTGGGGGGACTCTACTATCGACGATTTTATTGCATGGTTACGTGTTGTATTGGTTTCGGTCTAAAAGATACTTGTGGATCGGTTATGACTTGTAGAGATTTGTTTTGAGAATGACTTAAGCAAGAAAATTTCTGGATACTGGTTGTATTACAATTTATGGGTATATGGAGATCATGGAATAATTTGAGTTGTTATTCGTGAAGGATGTAGTGCGCATAGAGTAGGAATTTACTCAGTTGTGTTAAGGCGGGGTTACTTATTTGGGTGTCGTCGTGCTAATGGGGCACATGTCGTTCGGCCCGTTTGGGCGGTGCAATTGAGATTCGAGCAGAGTGGATGACTCTCGAGAAGGTTCTAATAGATTCAAAATTCATATGTGGCAATTGGGAATTTTTCGGATTTGTATATGGCTAGAATCTGAGATTTGCATTGGTTGATGTCGAGACTCGCGATATTTCTATATCATTATGGAATCTACATTTCAGTATCAAGAAGGTAAAGAAAACAGTTTTAGATTCACATAAAGCCTCTTTAGAGTGGGTGTCTCCGTTGTGGTACTTTTGGGGTGCTAAGAGGGAATATATCGGCTTATGGGCCTTAGAGCAGTGTGGTTTTATATTAGGATCTCTTGTGGTGAGCCTTAGGTAAGGATCGTGGTGTTCTGACAAGGAGAAGTGTTAACTTGAAGGCAATTCGGAAGGAGCTCGGAGAAATAGGATAACTTGGTAGTAGGTTGTGTCAGCACAGGAATGGATATGATTGGTTCTTTGGGTACTTATGAGGTGGTGAGCCTCTACAGGTATTTTGTGGTAATACTCTTAGATTTGGCGACCTGCATGACTTGGTTGAGTTAGAGGGATTCAGTTTTGATAGCTTGGTTATGTGCAAATGGGTCTCGTAGAGCTCTCGATAATTTCTACCATGGCTTGGGATGAATATTTTCTATAACATGGGGAGTTTGTTGTGCATTGCGATTTTCTCCTGGATGGGAGCAAGTGGAAGGTTTCTAGCTATTTGGGTATGTATTCTACTTGTGATTCATATTTGGTAATGAGATTCTCGTATTTTCATATGATGGCCTGATAGATGCGGTGCGTCCTGTGGGATTGAGATTTACATGTACAAGGTGGGGGTTCAATTTTGGAGGGAAGGTCAGGAATTTTGGACAGCATGAACGGTTTCAAATGACTAGATGAATGCTATTACTACTTGGTATTGCCTGAGAAGGGTGCGCATTTCAGAAGGGCACTGTATTTTGACTTACAGATGCTTCATTGGTAAAACTGGTTGATCGACTGCTGATATTCAGATTTTGTTATGTGGCATGGAAGAATTATAGAGGTATTTCTCATGGGGATGATTATGTATGAGAGATGTGTTAGTCATTCGAGTGCTAGAGTTGGAATCGACTATGGTGATTCATGTGTTCTATGGATTTGGAGACTAGGAGTTCTCAGAAGCAGATTATTTCGGAGTTGCGGACTGTGAAGATGTAGCCAAAGTTAGCTAGATGGTAGTATGCACTATGGTTAGGTCATTATGGACTTTTGGAAGACCATTGATCCATTTGTGTGAAGATGTCCTTGGCCTGTTGGTGATAATGGAGAGTCACTTCCAGCATACGATGCCTGCAAAAAAGGAAAAGTATTGCTTAACGTTAAATCACTTTAGTTTCTTAGAAAAAAATAATGGTAGAATATAAACCTTTTCACTTTAATTTTTTGGTGGTTTAGAATAGAAACCTAAACCTTGTGCTGCACCTACCACATTTTCAAAATTTAATATGTTAAAGCCTGCATGCCAAACCACCACTCTACGTGATGCTAGACTGCAAAATAGATAATGCATTGCGATAACTGTTTTGTGACCTCACAAGGTAGGAGTAAGGTCTGCGTATACACTACTCTCCCCAGACCCCACAGTGTGGGATAATATTTGGTATGTTGTTGTTGTTACATTTATGACCATGCTTGCGGTTGTCATTATAGTAGTGGTGCAGAAACTCGCGGTAATTATATACAACAATTAAACTTTATACCAGCTCATTCCACTATTGGGTATGATAGTTGTAGTATGAGGAACTGATGTTCTAATTCACGTTAATTCATTTAGTACGGAACAGAGGAAAATAGGATGCGCTGTCCACAAACTGCAGTAAATAAGAAGTAAACTATCTTAGGCATATACGACCTCAACTGCCAAACATTTAACTAAGGAAAAAACAACTATGCATACAGTAGAGTAAGAAATAATTCCACTATTATAGTATAACTAGTGAAAACATTCACGCTTCGCGCGGTCGTTAAAGATAAGACAAAGCAAATAAATAAAAAGAATAAATCTGCCGCAATCAGATTGTTCTAATGAGTACTTGTTCTGCATTTCTTTCTTAATTGGAGTTTTCTACTCGAATTTTTTTAATATAGAGTTACAATGTTGCAATATACCTAAACTATTTCTTCTTTGGAAAGATTGGAGCCTCTTAAAAATTAAAAAGAAGATAGTATATTCATTTATCATTAGTGAGGTTGGAGCTACAAACTCTAAGATTTTTCTTCTTATTTTTCTTTTCCAAATGATTTTGCTGGGAAGAGATTTTATACAAAAGAAATTTAAAAACTTTCCTTAGATAGTAAAATGGTTTATGATATCTTAGAGAGTGAGAATAAAAGTAAATCAATATAGCTATCTATATCCAAATGTTATTGCATGCCCACAACATTTTACCAGTTTATTGGATGTGTATTTGGAATAACAAATTGAAGTGGAAATTAACAAAACTTAATAATATTTCATAATATAGTTTTCTAAAATGTTCAAAAAATAGTATTGATATAAAAAGTACCATTAAGTCTTATAATTGCGTACAGATAATTGTAGAGTTACAATAATTGGCCGCAATAATTTTATTTATAAAAATAAAAAGATATGAAGGTCTGTACATTTATTTCCTTTTCTTTATGCTAATAAAAGTTGCACAATATATTTTCATTCAAGCACTTATTAAAAATCATAGTTTAATGGCGCTACAAATATATAAAATTAACAGAGTACAATAAACAAAAAAGAACTACAATAATGACCATGTTGAAGGCAATTCGCAGAGATTCTCGTGAGTTAATTTCCTTTTCCGGCCTCTTTACTACATATATAGTTTTTCTATTAAATGAATAAAAGTTATTGAAAGTGAAATTGGCGGTTAAAAAAGAATGCCTACTATTTAAAGTTTCCAAAAAATATAAAAGAAGAAACATGAGAAATATTAAACTACCTTCTCGTTAATTATCCGATTTAATTGGAATATGAAAAGAAACCAAACAATAAGAATATGAAAAATAATAAAAGAATTAAAGAGAATAAATGAGAATTTTGAAAAAACGTCATAAAATAGTTACACATAATATATTAATAACACTAAATAATTATAGGAGAAGGGAAAAAGAAAAATACAATGATGCATAGGATAATATAAAGAACATGCAGAGCAATCACATTTTTGGGACATAGGGGAATAAAAAAAGACTAACAGATAGAAATTATAGTCAGATATATCCAAAGATCACAAATAAAACGATAATAAAACGAAAAAGCAAAAGCACATTTTAATTGATATCAAACCCTCTTATGCAATGAATAAGCTTGCTTTTCTATACCGTATAGTAAAGCAAGCTTATTCATTGCATAATATGCTAGAATTCACGTGAGAATTAACCTCAGAAATTGATCTCAAATACAATATTTAGTTAGAGCAAATAGACTGCATATGAGCGTTATAAGGTAGAAGACGAACATGAGCATGCATTAGTAATGCCAGCTGTGGGACACTATTTAGTCCAATAAACCCTCTCCCCATAAAATATGCAAAGCCTCAATACTGTGCAAGTAAGAATTTAAATAACAGTACAATGAACTGAATAATTACCAAACTAATATTAAGTGATTATCAAACTAATATACTATTCAATTATAATAAGAAGAAGTTACCAGTTGAAAGCACATCTAGAGAGAAAAAGAGGGGCAAGTTTGGTTCCGGAGGCATTGGGCGGAGATTTTTAGTGCATTGGCTACTTAAGCCCACGTCCTTCTATGTTTTATATGTACGTCATTGGATAAAATTGATCACGGAATTAATGATATAGACTTTCAGGCTTCTAAACTGAAAAGAAATGGGAGAGAAAGAAGAGTAACGGATGGAGGTGTAATTAAGAGAATGGAATTAAAAAGTGAATTTTGGATTTTCTATTGTAGCACATAAATATTAAAAATAGGAAAAATGTCAAAACTTTGAGAAAAAAGATAAGTGTGATTCTTGGCCAAAGAGATATGCCACATCACTTTTTTAAACCCTCCTATATATATATATATATATATATTTAGAGATTTAAATAAGTTCATTTACCTCCTGCAACAGGAGTGGTGTTGCGGGTGGTTAACATCAAATTCTCCCTTCATGTTTTCACTTGTAGATTCTCCGGTTGTGATGAGTGTATACAGTCGAAATCGGGCATGTCAGATTTCGTAGGTACGAGGAGCTGCCTCGAGAGCAAGCTCGTAATAGACCAGGCTCGGGCTCAATGGCAGAGTATAAAGCATGAAGATCGAAGTGCTGGCTGAAGATCGAGACCGAGCATGACCGACTTCGAGTAGGGCATAATAACAAAATGGTGAGATATTAGCAACCGACCGAAGATCTCGGCAAAAATCCCGGAACAGATCGAATCAAGCGGTTATTGACGCCAAATCATGGGATTTTTTTCCGTTATTAGAATTGTACCTTATTTAGGATTCATCTACTATATAAATGTAACGACCCGGCCAGTCGTTTTGAGTATTACAACCCTATTTCCCCATTTACTTCTCAAATTGTACTTTATAGTTGTTGTGTGAATTGCTGGGGTAATTGGTTCGGGTCCAGTGAGGTTTTGGAAGGAATTGGAACACTTAGTTCCAAGGTTTAAAGCTTAAGTTAAAATAGTGATCGGATGCGAATTTATGTGTAAACGATCTCGGATTCGAATTTTGATGATTTCAATAGCTCCGTATGGTAATTTTGGACTTAGGAGCGTGTCCGAAAAATTATTTGAAGGTCCGTAGTGGAATTTGGCTTGAATTGCCGAAAGTTGAATTTTTGGGAAGATTGACCGGGGGTTGACTTTTTGATACCGGGTTCGCAATCCGATTCTGGAAATTAAAAAAGGTCCGCAATGTGAAATATGACTTGTGTGCAAAATTTGAGGTCAATCGGACGTGATTTGATGTGTTTCGGCGCAAGTTATAGAATTTGAAGTTTCAAAGTTCAATCATTTCGAATTGAGGTGTAATTCATCATTTCGATGTTATTAGGTGTGATTTGAGGCATCGAGTAGGTCTGTGTTATGTTATGGGACTTTTTGGTATGTTCGGACGGGGTCCTGAGGGGACTCGGGTGAGATTCGGATGGTTAACGGATCAAATTTGGACTTAAGGAAATGCTGGAACTGCTGCCTACTGGTGTGATCGCACCTGCGAAGATTTTGATCGCAGGTGCGAAGCCGCATGTGCGTGAAATAAGTCACAGAAGCGGCCAAGAGTGGGACTGGGCAGTGCTTGCAGGTGCGAGTAATTTACCGCATCTGCGAGGCCGCAGGTGCGAAGGTGTTGCACAGATGTGGACTGGGGCTGGCCTCGGGCGAACGCAGGTGCGAAGGGTTTGCGCATCTGCGAGCCCGCAGATGCGAGAAAGGCGTCGCAGATGCGAGGTTTTGAAAGGTTGGCATTGTCCACAGGCGCGCAATTTGTTCTGCAAATGCGGATGCGCAGGTGCGAGCCCAGGCACCGCAGGTGCGGAAATGCCTGGGCAGTGTTTAAAACGAGGGTTCCGAGATTTTTTCTCATTTTGGACATTTTGGATCGGTTTGGACGATTTTGGAGAGGAAATTGTTTCACACAACTTGGGGTAAGTGTTCTTAACTCCCTTGTGATTATATTTCATGAATTAATCTTCATTTTTGGTGTAAAATTGTTGAATCTTCAAGAGAAATAGAAGAAAATTTCTATAATGTCGTCGGATTTCGAGATGTGGGCCCCACGGGTAATTTTTGGGGTGCAATTTCGGATTTTTGGAAAATATTAGTATTTTGATATGGAATTAATTCTTATAAACTGTGTGGACTGAGTCAAATTATTGTGACTAGATTCGAGCCGTTTGGAAGTTGATACGCGCATAATGGAATTTCTAGAGTATTGCTTAGCTTGCTTGGCATTGGATTTGGCTTGTTCGAGGTAAGTAATACTTCTAATCTTGGAGTTGAGGGTATGAACCCTGAATATATGTATTTCGTGAATTATTGGGAGGTGATGCACATACTAGGTGACGGGCGTGTGGGCGTGCACTATAGAAATTGTGACATAACTGTTTCTGTGGAATTTTATAGTTAAATATTCTTGGCATTTTCCATGTGGTTTTATGTGTTAAAGAAATTGAGCTGAAAAGCATATTAAAAATCATGTTGAGGTTATGTGCCAGTATTATTGGGACTCACAGAGGTCATATTGCTGTGAATTATTGTGTTAAAATAAAAATTCATACTCAGTCATATTTATTTCATTGCATATCATATCTCAGTCTCTGTTGTTATTTATTGATACATCATATCATCATTTTGGGTAATTTTTCATGATATTGTGAGCCCGAGAGACTAGAGAGATTGATGACTGAGGGAGGCCGAGGGCCTGATTGTTGATAATAACACGATAGGGGTCCAAGAATTACTAAAGAAAATCAAAAAATGTGCGGAAGCTAAAAAAAAATAAAGAAACAAAAACAAACAACAAAAAATTAAAGATAGATTGAATTCAAGAAAGTGTTTCTTGAATTCAAGAAGTCTATTCTTGAAGTTGAATCCTAACAACAACAATTAGCTAACAAAGAACTAATCGCCTTTGGTAGAGAATTAAAAACAAGAGATAGATTGTGAAACCCGACCCTTTAGAATAACAAGAACAACAATAAGCCTAAACTTATCACCTTTCTTGAATACCTAGAAGTGATCTAAGATTTCGAAAGAGTTTAATCTTACCACCTTAAGTTGAGTCTTGAAGGTTGAAGAATAAATCCAAGAGTAGCCACACACAAGAGTGCAAGAAAAATCTCATAATTTTTATTGATATTGTCTATCATAATCTAAAATCTAAAAATAAAGAAGACACCCCTTTATATAGAGAGGGGGTCACAAAATTCCTACCTAAAAATAAGAAAATAAAGTCCTAAACTACTTTGGACAACAAGTCCAAATACCTTAGGAAAAGAAAAAACACTAGGAAACAAAAACCAAGTCAATCTTGGAAAGTAACTCCAACAATCTTAGGAAATGGAAAACATAACCTTAACTACCTAGGAAAGCAATAAATCTAGTACCAAAATATATGAAAATAAGTTAAAACCAATCTTGGATAGAATCTTGAAAGTCCCAAACCAATCATGAATAGGATCTTGAAAATCTTGAAGGCAACTTGCAAGCAACTTGGCACCAACTTGAACCCAACTTCTATCACGCCTATTGAACATTTCTTGGGCAGCAAGTAAGTCCTTTTTATGTTATAAAAATATGGCTTCATGTAGGACTTATTGGGCTTCATGTTTGGACACATTTTTAGGTTCTAAATAGGTCCAATAGTGGCCTGATTTGGACCTTCTTCAGAGGATATCTTTTGGGATCTAATCCACCTTTTCTTGGACATAAATTTGGACCATAAAATAATTATAACACCTAGACAACTCATATCCTTTATCCTTGAGCTCTCCATCCCAATTAATAACTTCTTTATTTGCACTTGGAGTCTAATGACCTTGTTTTACAACTCTTTAGCTTGACATCTTGTTAAAGGCCCTCTTTGAGATTCCAAAACTTCATTCTTGTCCTTGAATAGATTTGGGCTTCCTAGGATGCTATCATTCCCCTCTTCTTGAAGAAAATTCATCCTCGAATTTCGACCTTGCAAGAAAAGAAGACAAGCACTAGTAAATGGCATCTACTAATCTGAAAAAGTGGTAAAAATAAAACAAGATAGTGACCATGTGTCCACTTAACTCAATTAAGCCTAATAGGTGTAAATACTCCTTTATAAAGCATATGGACATCATCATCCTAATAAAATTTATGCCTACTTAGAGTTGTCCAATAAAAACCTCTCTTAGATGCACTATGTAATGAAATTTGCAATGCGATCTTGTCAATAAGGTAGTCCAAACATGTGCATGCCAAAGAAATTATAAAATATTGGTCATGCATCCATTTAACACAAGTATCTCTGCCACATGTATCAAATAAGACACTCTTATTATATAGCCAAGTATCAATTATAAATCCCATGGATTCTTCTACATGTAAGTTATTCAAAGAAGCACATAAATTCTCAGAAAGGTCAGAAGAACCCATAAATTTCAAAATACAAATTTCAATACATTTAAGCTCATGATTATAACTTTTCCCAATAATATTCGCAACATCAATGGATTCTACATAATTGTTCAAACTATCACAGAAAGAGTCATAGATAGGTTCATGAAAGAGTATTTGATCACTAACATCACAATAATCATGCATATCCTCTTTAATAGTAGCAAACACTTTTACAGGCTCACAATCAACATGCCTAGAGGAATGACTTCCCATCAAACAACAAAACTCACATTCTAGCAATTTATCACATGAAAACTCATTAGACACTTGAATAAGAGAAGAAAGAACATTTAACTCATTAGCAAGCCTCTTCTCATAAATTTCATGCCTCTTTCCACCAAGTTGGAATGCATAATCATCTATGTCATACTCAATTTCAAAAGGAAGCAAATTACTCTTGCACTTTAACTTAGATATTACAGTTAATGACTTGATATGCATCAAAATATCATCATCCACAAAAATTATAAAGTCACCAATATAAGAAATAAGAGTATAATTCATTACCTCCAAAAATACCTTAGGTGTTCTAGGAAGGCCAAGAATGTGAATGAACCAATTATACATATCATACTTAGACTTATTTACTAATGGAACAACATCACCTTGTATTCTTTTATGCAATGATTCCAGCTTAGCAATGGCTTTAGGAAACTCCATGTCATAAACCTGTAAATAAGAATTAAAATAGTCAAAAGGTTCAATAACAAAGAATTTAACCAAGCTTTTATCTTCCATCATCCAACAAGAATTAATTTTTCCTAATTCATGTTGGAATCCAATTGGATCCTTTGCCACCACTTCTCGTGCCTCACCTCTCCTTTCAAAAGGTCTTTCAACACGTGGCTGCACAAAATCACAAGAACTAAAACAAGAATGAGTTAATGGGTTAGGAAGTAGAGAAATTTTATTCTTGCTTACACTCTCTGTTAATCTGGTGCGGCAGTTCTCTTATTTGAGTCATTTTCCATGGCTGGGTACATTTGAATTGTTGCGTATTAGTGCAAGGGTGGCACGAGTTGTGGCTCTGAGTTATATTGGTGAGGCATGTCTATGAAACAGTTGTGTTTAGTAATATAAGGTCATTAGACCTAGAATGGGTACTATCAGGTTTGATTTCGGTATATTCGGGAGTATAATATTGAAAGTCGGCTCAGAAAGCGATTATGGTTCTGGTTGGGGCAAGAGACCTCCGTGACTTGTTGATCTGGTGAGTGGTCATGAAATTTCGCGTGTTTCTTTTATTATCAACAGTGTACGAAGTTTTTGGGATGAGGTTTTGTTCGATATGGGTTTAATACTAGTATGCGGTTGGTTTTGGAGTAGTCACTGCGATCAAGAATGGTGTTACGAGCATGCGAGTTGTGTAATATGTTAGGTGATTATGTTCGTGGTCATGGTGATAGTTATGGCTTGATACAGCTTGTTCAAACTCATAAAGTGTGTAAATGTAAGATTCGTGTCTTGAAATAAATTCTAAAGGTTGGAAATTAAACTCCAAGGTTTATGGGCTAAGGTTAAATTAATAATTTTTAGTTGTATTGTGTAGTAAATCCTATGTGGAATAGGGTGATGTGGGTTCACCTCCGGGTACGAGCGTGGTAAGATGGAACAGTGATTTGATGGCTTGGAAACAACTCTTGGCACGTTCGAGGACGAACGTATGTTTAAGTGGGGGAGAATGTAATGACCCGGCCGGTCGTTTTGAGTATTACAACCCCGTTTCCCCATTTACTTCTCAAATTGTACTTTACAGTTGTTGTGTGAATTGCCGGGGTAATTGGTTCGGGTCCAGTGAGGTTTTGGAAGGAATTGGAATACTTAGTTTCAAGGTTTAAAGCGTAAGTTAAAATAGTGACCGAATGCGAACTTATTTTTAAACGACCTCGAATTTGAATTTTGATAATTCCAATAGCTCCGTATGGTGATTTTGGACTTAGGAGTGTGTCCGGAAGATTATTTGGAGGTCCGTAGTGGAATTTGGCTTGAATTGCCGAAAGTTGAATTTTTGGGAAGTTTGACCGGGGGTTGACTTTTTGATATCGGGGTCGGAATCCGATTCTGGAAATTGAAATAGGTCTGTAATGTTAAATGTGACTTGTGTGCAAAATTTGAGGTCAATCGGACGTGATTTGATGTGTTTCGGCGCAAGTTATAGAATTTGAAGTTTCAAAGTTCAATGATTTCGAATTGAGGTGTAATTCGTCGTTTCGATGTTGTTAGGTATGATTTGAGGCCTCGAGTAGGTCTGTGTTATGTTATGGGACTTGTTGGTATGTTCGAACAGGGTCCCGAGGGGGCTCGGGTGAGATTCGGATGGTTAACGGATCAAATTTTGACTTAAGGAAATACTGGAACTGCTCCCTACTGGTGTGATCGCACCTGCGAAGATTTTGATCGCAGGTGCGAAGCTGCATGTGTGGGAAATAAGCCGCAGAAGCGGCCAAGAGTGGGGCTGGGCAGTGCTCGCATGCGCGAGTAATTTTCTGCATCTGCGAGGCCGCAGGTGCGAAGGTGTTGCGCAGACGCGGACTGGGGTTGGCTAGGGGCGAACGCAGGTGCGAAGGGTTTGCGCATCTGCGAGCCCGCAGATGCGAGGTTTTGAAAGGTTGGCATTGTCCGCAGGCGCGCAATTTGTTCCGCAAATGTGGATTCGCAGGTGCGAGCCTAGGCACTGCAGGTGCGAAAATGCCTGGGCAGTGTTTAAAACGAGGGTTTCGAGATTTTTTCTCATTTTGGACATTTTGGAGCTCGGTTTGGGCGATTTTGGAGATGAAATTTTTCACACAACTTGGGGTAAGTGTTCTTAACTCCCTTGTGATTATATTCCATAAATTAATCTTCATTTTTGGTATAAGATTATTGAATCTTCAAGAGAAATTGAAGGAAATTTCTATAATGTCACAAACGAATTTTTCAAGTTTGAATACCGATTTAGAATTGGATTTGAGTGAAATTAGTATGGTTGAACTTGTAATTGGATGGGTTTTCGTATTTTGTGAGTTTCGTCGGATTTTAAGATGTGGGCCCCACGGGTGATTTTTGGGGCGCAATTTCGGATTTTTGGAAAATATTAGTATTTTGATATGGAATTAATTCTTATAAATTGTGTGGACTGAGTCAAATTATTGTGACTAGATTCGAGCCATTTGGAAGTTGATACGCGCAGAATGGAATTTCTGGAGCAATCCTTAGCTTGATCGATATTAGATTTGGCTTGTTCGAGGTAAGTAACTCTTCTAATCTTGGAGTTAAGGGTATGAACCGTGAATATATGTATTTCGTGAATTGTTGGGAGGTGACGCACATGCTAGGTGACGGGCGTGTGGGCGTGCACTATAGAAATTGTGACATAATTGATTCTGTGAAATTTTATAGTTAAATATTCTTGGCATTTTCCATGCAGTTTTATGTGTTAAAGAAATTGAGCTGAAAAACATATTAAAAATCATGTTGAGGCTATGTGCCAGTATTATTGGGACCCACAGAGGTCATATTGCTATGAATTATTGTGTTAAAATAAAAATTCTTACTCAGTCATATTCATTTCATTGCATATCATATCTCAGTCTCTGTTGTTATTTATTGATACATCATATCATCATTTGTGCTATTTTTCATGACATTGTAAGCCCGAGAGACTGGAGAGATTGATGACTGAGAGAGGCCGAGGGCCTGATTGTGAGGATATTTTGGGATCGGGCTGCACGTCGCAGCAGGCCATGTTGGCTTTATATATATTATTACTATTATATGGATCGGGGCTGCCCGCCTGCAGCAAGCCTTATTGGCTTATTATGGCACGTGAGTTGTCCATGCGGATTCTGATATGATATATTATAGCACGTGAGTTGGCCGTGCAGCACGTGAGTTGGTCGTGCAGATTATAGCGCTTGGGCTGAAGGAGCCCCTCCGGAGTCTGTACATACCCCCAGTGAGCGCAGGTACCTACTGATTGCGAGTGATGAGTGTCGAGTGCTGAGTGACTGGGAGGCAAGAGTGATTGTGAGGTATGCCCGAGTGGCAAGAGTGATTGTGAGGTATGCCCGAGTGGCAAGAGTGATTGTGAGGTATGCCCGAGTGGCACGAGTGACTGTGAGGTTTGCCCGAGGGGCTGTATATGAGTGATGTTCTGCCCGAGGGGCTGTTTATGGTTTTATCACTGAGTTGCATCGAATTGGCATGCACACATGACATACAGGCATAGAGATGTATTTTTTCTCATGTTGTATAACATCACATCATTCATGATTTCTCACACATTTTGACAGATGGGCAGAGTGATGCATTTGTTTTACACGGGTTATCCGGAAGGAAAATAAAACATATTATTTATTATTGAAAATATTGTTGGAGAAATTTATTATTTTCAAACTATTCATATTATTGGCAACTTCGGCAAACGATTTGGGTTTTCACTGATGTATTTGAAAGAAAGAACTACTATTTTTGAAATCATTATTTGGCTGAGTATTTTATCCCTGAGTTACTTCTGGTATTATTTGCTTTATGTTGTTATAGATTGTTGTGGACTATTGGTTTTGGACCCGACCTTGGTGAAAGCTCGTCACTACTTTCAACTTACGGCTAGGTTTGTTAATTAATCAGTACATGGGGTCGGTTGTACTGATACTACACTTTTACACATTGCGTGCAGATGTTGGCTGTTGTTGTTGCTGTGCTCGCTGGTTGCGGGACTTGAAGATGTACATGCGTTCCTGTTGTAGCTGCCTCTTGTTCAGGGTAGCCTTAGATTTATAAAAGCTTTGTTTATATATTATTCAAACAGACTATGTATTTATTTCATTTCCGCTTTGTATATTCTATTCTTAGAAACTCATGATTTGTACTACCAGTTCTTGGGAAATGTATAAGATTAGGATCTTTAGTCACTTAAATTGCTTTAATAATTATTATTGAAATTGGATAATTGAAAGTTGGCTTACCTAGCGGGTTGGGTTAGGTGCCATCACGACTAGTTGGATTTTGGGTCGTGACAATAAAGAGGGACCCCATTCATTTGTAAGCGGCATTGATTCACTGATAAAGATATACAAAAATGTTGCTCTCTATTTTACTTACTACCCATTACTGTTCATCATTGTTTATCCTATGTTCTTTACTGTTCTTCTTATCCCACCTCGAGACCATCGCGAATCGAGGTCGAAAGCACTGCTAGAACACTCGTTTGATTCATTTTACTATTTAGATTATCTATTCAATTCCTTGTTTGTCAATTGGTATTGGATTAAATCACGTATCCTTAAAACCACTAAATAAGTTTAATTGTTACTCGAATATTTGGATAAACAGTTTGGCGCCCACCGTGGGGTTAAGGTTAATAGTAATTGTTCAGTACTGATTCTGGTAAAACACACTATTTTACGCTTGTTCTTGTTGAGTGCCTTTTCTTTCAGGTTAAAACATGTCAAACTCACAAAACGTCCACACACGGTAATAATAGCCTCGGATTCCACGATGAAAACGAAAATGTGATTGCTCCAGGAATCGAGGTGCCACAGGCTAATCTCGAGGCAGCACCGGTTGTCAACCCAGTCGATGTCAGTTCGCATGTTGCTCTAAACGTGGACCTAGGCGCAGATCTCGATGAGAGTGTACGCAGAGAAGGCCGATCTAGTGGCCAAGGAACACAGGGCAGAGGAGATAAAGGAGTCAGTCTCCAATTGATATTCCAGATGCTTCAGGCTCAACAAGCCGCTATTGCTCAGTTACAAAATCAACATAGAGCTCTGAATAGGGTCGAGCCGGAAATTACTTGCCATACCGAGCCAGTACCGGAAAGGTCGAATGGTAACGAATCGGAGACTAATCCTGCGGTAATGAAAATGCTTGAGGAGCTCACCAAAAGAATTGAATCAGGGGAGAAGAGAATCGAAGCCAACGATAAAAAAGTGGAGACATACAACTCTCGAGTTGATAAGATACTAGGGGCACCGCCAATCTTGAGAGGGATGGATTTGAAGAAGTTTTTACAAAAACCGTATCCTCCAAGTGCGGCTCCGAAGCCTATTCCAAAGAAGTTTCGTATGCCAGACATACCCAAATACAATGAGACTACCGATCCCAACGAGCATGTTACTTCATATACATGTACCATCAAGGGTAACGATTTAGAGGATGATGAAATCGAATCCGTGTTGTTGAAAAAATTCGGAGAGACCCTTTCAAAGGGAACAATTATTTGGTGTCACAACCTACCACCAAATTTCATCGATTCATTTGCCATGTTAGCAGATTCTTTCGTAAAGGCACATGCCGGGGCCATAAAGGTCGCAACGAGGAAATCAGACCTTTTTAATGTAAGACAAAGGGATAATGAAATGCTAAGGGAGTTCGTGTCCCGATTTAAAATTGAACGCATGGAGTTGCCACCGGTCACAGATGATTGGGCCGTTCAAGCTTTCACCTAAGGGTTGAACGAACAGAGTTCGATAGCATCACGGATGTTGAAACAAAATTTGATCGAGTATCCAGCTATAACTTGGGTAGATGTACACAATCGATATCAGTCGAAGATCAGGGTCGAGGACGACCAATTAGGAGCCCCTTCCGGTTTAGTATATCCAAATAGGTCGATAGTTAAATACCAGAGGGACGTCGACAGGGAACCAAAGTCGAACAGGGACCGATATCAACCATATACTGCAGATCGAAGGAACAATGGTTCAGGACGCAATTCCGCTCGGAACAATCGAAGAAGTGATCGAGGAGAGAATTCTCGGGGATTTATGAGCAAAAGTGATTTCGACAAGTATGCCGATCCCGCAGAGGCACCTCGGTTATCGGAATATAACTTTAGCATCGAAGCATCGGGCATTGTTTCGGCAATCGAAAGGATCAGAGATACCAGGTGGCCCAAACCCATACAAACCGATCCTTCCCAAAGAAACCCAAATTTGATGTGCAAGTATCATGGCACGCATGGTCACAAGACCGAGGATTGCAAGCAATTAAGGGAGGAGGTAGCCAGTCTATTCAGTGAGGGCCACCTTCGAGAGTTCCTCAGCGATCAAGCCAAGAATCATTTCAGAGAAAGGGACGCGAATAGGAAAAATGAACAGGAGGAACCCCAACATGTCATTCATATGATCGTCGGTGGGATCGACATCCCACAGGGACCCATATTCAAATGCACTAAGGTATCAATCACTAGGGAAAAATGAACCCGAGATTATGTGCTCGAAGGCACTTTATCATTCAACAACGAAGAAACAGAAGGCATTTCTCAGCCCCACAACGACACTCTGGTAATTTCCATTTTATTGACATAAAGTTCAAGTTAAGCGTGTTTTAGTTGATCTAGGTAGCTCGGCAAATATCATCCGATCGAGGGTCGTGGAGCAGCTCGGCCTATAGAGTCAAATCGTACCCGCAGCTCGAGTCTTAAACGGCTTCAATATGGCCAGTGAAACAACTAAAGGGGAGATTATTCTACCAGTGAACGTGGCTGGAACCATTCAAGATACCAAGTTTCACGTAATCGAGGGCGACATTAAGGTACAATGCCCTGCTCGGAAGGCCTTGGATCCACAATATGAGGGCAGTCCCTTCAACTCTCCACTAAATGATGAAATTCCCGACATTGGACGGTGTAAAAACAATATACGGGGAGCAGCATGTTGCAAAGAAAATGTTTGCGATCGATGAGGTGACCCCGATATTGACACTATCAACCTCGAAAAGGTCGAGCATCAAAGATAAATATGAAGTCAAATAACAATCACAGCCACCAGCCTCGACCGAATCAGGGAAGCGAGAGATAGAAGAAGAATAGAAGGATTTTCTGACCCCTCAAACTTTTGTTGTTCCCGAAGAAACTGACGCCACAAAATCAACGGTCGAAGAGCTGGAACAGGTTATATTAATCGAGTACCTGCCCGAGCGAAAGGTATACCTAGGAACGGGATTAACCCCCGAATGCAGGAAGAAACTTATTCAATTTCTTGTTGATAACATAGATTGTTTTGCTTGGTCTCATTTAGACATGACAGGGATTCTATCGGAGGTAACGACACACCGGCTAAGCCTGGACCCTAGATTCAAACCGGTGAAGCAAAAGAGAAGACCCAGTTCGAAGTAAAGCATGCATTCATAAAGGACGGGGTAACTAAACTTCTCAAAATAGGATCCATTCGAGAGGTGAAATATCCCGAATGGTTAGCCAATGTAGTTGTAGTCCCTAAAAAAGGGAACAAACTTAGAATGTGTGTAGATTATAAGGATTTAAACAAGGCGTGCCCCAAAGATTCTTTTCCACTGCCTAACATCGATCGCATGATCGATGGCACGGCCAGCCACGAGATCCTTACTTTTCTCGATGCCTATTCCGGGTACAATCCAATCCAAATGAACCCGGAAAACCAAGAAAAGACTTCATTTATCACCAAGTATGGAACATATTATTATAATGTAATGCCCTTCAGGCTAAAAAATGCAGGAGTTACTTACCAACGCCTAGTGAATAAAATGTTCGAAGAACAAATAGGTAAATCAATGGAGGTTTATATTGATGACATGCTAGTTAAGTCCATGGGCGCAGAGGACCATTTGGCTCATTTGCAGGAAACGTTCGAGATTTTAAGGAAATACAACATGAAGCTCAACCCCGAGAAATGTGCTTTCGGGGTTGGTTCGGGCAAGTTCCTTGGCTTCATGGTATCAAATCGGGGGATCGAGATCAACCCTGATAAAATCAAGGCCATCGAAGACATCACCGTCGTGGATAGTGTAAAATCCATACAGAGGCTAACTGAACGGATAGCTGCCTTTGGCCAATTCATTTCGAGGTCATCGGATCGAAGCCACAGATTTTTCTCTTTACTCAAAAAGAAGAGTGATTTCATCTGGACCCCGGAATGCCAACATATATTGGAAGAGTTGAAGCGATACCTATCGAGCCCACCACTGCTTCACACTCCAAAGGCAGATGAGAAACTTTACTTGTACTTGGCAATATCAGAAATCGCAGTAAGTGGTGTCCTAGTTCGGGAAGAGCAAGGTACGCAATTTTCCGTTTATTATGTAAGTCGAATCTTAGGAGAAGCAGAAACTAGATATCCACACTTAGAAAAATTGGCACTTGCACTTATAAGCGCCTCTAGAAAGTTAAGACCATACTTTCAATGTCACCATGTATGCGTGTTAACCACTTACCCACTTTGTAATATTTTGCACAAACCCGAACTGTCGGGCCGATTGGCCAAATGGGCCGTCAAACTCAGTGGGTACGACATCGAATATCAACCCCGAACGACCATTAAGTCTCAAATTTTAGCGGACTTCGTGGCCGATTTCACGCCAACCCTCGTACCCGAAGTTGAAAAGGAACTCTTGTTAAAATTGGGTACATCATCAGGGGTATGGACCCTTTTCACAGCCAGTGCTTCAAATGTGAAGGGGTTCGGGCTAGGCATCGTTTTGAAGCTGCCCACGGGTAGCACTATTAGACAATCTATCAAAACTTCTAGGTTGACTAACAATGAGGCCGAGTACGAGGCCATGATTGCAGGTCTCGGGCTAGCTAAAAGCCTGGGGGCAGAAGTCATTGAAGCCAAGTGTGACTCTTTACTGGTGGTGAACCAAGTAAACAAAACCTTCGAAGTTCGAGAGGATAAAATGCAAAGGTATTTGGACAAGCTGCAGGTAACTTTGCACCGTTTCAAGGAATGCACTTTACAGCATGTACCTCGAGAACAAAACAGTGAGGCCGATGTACTTGAGGTCTTCGGTCGAGGAAGATGAGATCAGCTCGGGGACTGTCGTTCAACTCTTGAGATCCCTGATCGAGGAAGGTCATACCGAGGTAAACTCTACAAGCTTAACTTGGGATTGGAGGAATAAATATATTAAATACTTGAAGAATGGAAAGCTCCCATCGGACCCTAAAGAGTCGAGGACCTTACGAACCAAAGCTGCTCGATTCACATTTGCTGAAGATGGAACATTATACAGAAGAATATTCGATGGACCATTGGCAGTGTGCTTAGGTTCAGGAGGCACCGATTATGTTTTACGAGAGGTCCATGAAGGCATTACTGGGAACCACTCCGGCGTCGAATCACTGATTCAAAAAATCATTAGAGCAGAATACTACTGGGATAGCATGGAAAAAGATACTAAGGAGTTTGTTCAAAAATATGATAAATGTCAAAGGTTTGCACCGATGATACATCAGTCCGGAGAACAACATCATTCAGTCCTATCCTCATGGCCATTCATGAAATGGGGGATGGATATCGTCGGCCCCCTTCCATCGGCCTCAGGTAAAGCTAAGTTCATTTTATTTATGACTGACTATTTCTTTAAATGGGTTGAAGAACAGGCGTTCGAGAAAGTGAGAGAAAAATAGGTTATAGACTTCATATGGGATCACATCGTGTGTCGATTTGGGATACCCACAGAAATAGTAAGCGACAGTGGTAAACAATTTATCGGCAGTAAAGTGACAAAATTTTTCGAAAACCATAAAATAAAAAAGATATTGTCAACACCGTATCACCCTAGTGGGAACGGACAGGCCGAATCGACGAACAAGACTATCATCCAAAACCTGAAGAAAAGGTTGAACGAAGCTAAAAGGAAATAGAAAGAAATCCTGCCCGAAGTCCTTTGGGCATATTGAACAACATCGAAGTCCAGTACAGGGGAAACTCCGTTTTCTTTAGTGTATGGCTCCGAAGCCTTAATTCCAGTCGGAGAACCCAGCGCAAGGTTTCGACATGCATCGGAGGAATCGAACCACGAGGCTATGAATACTAGCCTCGAATTATTAGATGAAAAACGAGAAGTGGCACTTGTTCGAATGGCTGTACAAAAGCAACGAATCGAAAGGTACTACAATAGAAGAATCAATCTTTGCCACTTCAGGGTCGGGAACTTAGTCCTAAAGAAGGTCACCATCAATACTCGAGATCCTAATGAAGGAAAGCTCGGCCCGAATTAGGAAGGACCCTATCAAGTCCTCGATATAGTCGAAAAAGGGTCTTATAAACTCGGAACGATGGACGACAAATCATTACCAAACAACTGGAACATATCACTTCTCAAACGATATTATTGTTAAGGTATGACTTTCTCCCTTCTTTTGTCTATATATATTCGACGCTAACTCATTGTAGGAGTTCAACCAAAGACATCGAGACCTCAGGTTTTAAGGTACGCATTGCACTCTTTTTTCCTTAGATCGGTTTTTATCCCAACTAGGTTTTTCCGGCGAGGTTTTTAATGAGGCAACAATTATGTGCTACCTGAGGACAATTAAATAGTATCCAAGGCTTCTTTGCAATCAACCTCGAATACTGGAGGGCATCACCCTCGGATGATGTATTCTCGAGAATAGTACTTCATGTCAAAGGGCCTCGATAGGGAAGCTTTGTAATGGACCAAACGGTCAAGTGAATCGTGTCCATATAAATTAGTCGAGCCCCAATGGCAAAACATGTGCACATGTATAAACTATTCAAAGAAGCATTCTCTCTTCATTTAAATATTTTGTGTCTCGAAGAAAATTATCTACTTTACAAACCGCATGCTTATGATATTGCGAGAAACAGCCCAAGAGCCAAAGTGCAAATATACACTCGGAGACTACCATCGATGATAGGCATATTCGAGTGTATATTTACAAATTCATAAGACCTCAAAGACGTACCCCTCGATCTATAGGCCAAGGCCACCATTCTCGGGCCAAGAGGCATACCCGAAGGCTACGGCCAAACTAAAGGCTACGGCCTAAATAATGCGGCTCGAAGACGTCCGAATTCCGCAATAATGATAGGCCTTTAAATTCTTTAAAAAACCGGTTAAAAAAGGCTACCCTTGGCAAATAATCAAAAGGGCTTCAATAAAATCAGCCATCGAAAAACCTTAAGAGGTATCAAATTATTTTTAGCACAAACGTGCTAAGGCACAAAAAGCAAAAGGGTTTCAACCAACATCGGACTTTGTCTTTAAGCCGAAAGGGGGAAATAATATCCGTCTTTTAGAGGCCATATGGGCCCAACCTAAAAGAGTCTAAGGGCCAATACATTTAGAGCTTGAGACTTTGTTCTCACTCAACTCGGACCTAAGGGTTCCACTATTCCGAGTTCAAATAAAGTTGACTTGAACTTAGCTCAAAGATCCGCCATAAAACCTTATGGGGTATGTTACTACAAGTTCGAAAATTACCCATTATTTGATAAAAAACCTAAGGGTTTATTCTATTCTAAGTTCGAAACATACTCGAACATAGTTATAAAAACAGTGCAATCATGGAATCGATCAAGCCATCCGAAATCTCGAATATATTATTGAACTCAGGACTCACCCTTGCGTGTTTAAAAACCCTAAGTGTTTTGTTCTAAGTTTGAACTAGTGTTCACTCGATTACGGAGGCTGCAACAACAAAATTTTCACAAGGCAAAAGCACAAAACATGTTTGAACATAAAACTGAGAAGGCATTCAAAAGAAGTTTTTCTATTATATATTGATAAAAAAAGGTTATGTACAAGAGACCGATCAAGGTCTTACAAAAAGGGAAACTAAGTCCTAACTACGGCCAGTTTCGACCTCTTCTTCGGGAGCAACTTCTTCTTCAGGCCCCTCATCGGATCCGCCTCGACTGCCTTTTTCATCATCGTCTTCGTCATCGAAGGAGGCAAGCTGCCTGGCTTCAGCCTCAAGCACCTTGGCTCAGGCTATCTCCTCGGAGAGGTCAAAACCTCGAGTATGGATTTCCTCGAGGATTTCCCTCAGGGATTGACACTTTGCCGAGTCAATGATCCATTGCTCTCGGTCAGAAGCAGAATCGGGGACTTGGTTTCTTCCTCGCCACTTGAAGGCCTCAAAATGGCATCCTTGGTCAGGCCTGCATAAAAGAAAATTTGTGACGAATGAAGCATAAAAAGTGTTTCAAAACATGAAAAAGGAGATCATTATCGTGATTCTTGGACTCCCATCTGCCCTTTGCCAAATCACGCCATGCGCGTTCGGCATAAGTGGAAGTCGAGGCTAACTTCTAAACCCAATCTTCGAGGTCAGGTACCGCTTGAGACATCCAAGGAATAGTTGTATGTCGAAAGGGGATATCATGCGAAGTCGAAGAAGGTACGAAGAACAAAGTTTAAAAGATCACTTACGATTGAAGTTCCACGCCTCAGGGAACGACATCTTCTCTTCCGGGATAATGTCACGGGTCCTCACCCGTATAAAATGGCTCATCCAACCCCGATCCTTGTCCTCGTCGATGCTCGAGATCAAGGCCTTCGTTGCATGGCGTTAGATCCTGATTAGTCCTCGATAGATTCGAGGCCGGTACAACCGCATGAGGTGATTTAGAGTAAACTCTATCCCCTCGGCCTTGCTAGAGAAGAAGCGCAACATGATTACTATGCGCCATAGAGAGGGGTGGATTTGGCCAAGGGTGACCTGGTATCTTTTACAAAGATCAATAATCACTGGGTCGAAGAGACCCAATGTGAAGGGGTAAGTGTAAACACTTAGGAACCCCTCCACATAAATGGTGATGCTCTCTTCGGGAGCAGGAATTTGCACCACGACCTCGGGACCCCAGTTGCAGTCCCTCTTCACGGCCTCGAGGTGACTCTTTGTTATCGAGCACATGTACATCGACACATGCTCACTTCGGCCCGGGATCGATGAAGGGTTTTCGACCTTGAAGTCAAATTTTAGAGTACACGGGCCGGGAACATACTCGTGGGGAAGCAGCTCCACCGGTGCCTTGCCGTCGGACGTCCATGAAGAGGAGCAAAAAGCTTTCTCCTTCTGCGGTACGGTCTTTGAGGTTTTTGCCATTTGTATAAGTAAAGAAGAGCGAAGGAAGATGAAAAACTGGTGGTTTCAGTGCTAACGAAGATGGCTCTACAGGCGGCAAAAAGGAGGAGACGAAAAGAGTGAGAAGACTTAAAGGTTTGATTAGAGCAAAAGTAAAGTTTAATTCAATGAAGGAGCGGGTATTTATAGGCTCACGACGACGGTTCGGTGGCGCTAGTGGCCGACCGCTAACTGACAGGCATTAATGATTTGGGGAACTGAACCGACGGGACGTTTCGATCACATCCGTCACTTATGTCATGAGGACGACGTCATGATGGAGGTTTCAAAAAATCAAGGCTCAAAACGTTTCTTATCATTTTATTCCAAGAAACGCGGGGACTATCTGTATACGGTCGAAATCGTGCATGTCAGATTTCGTAGGTACGAGGAGCTGCCTCAAGAGCAAGCTCGTAATAGACCAGGCTCGGGCTCAATGGCAGAGTATGAAGCATGAAGATCGAAGTGCTCGCTGAAGATCGAGACCGAGCATGACCGACTTCGAGTAGGGCATAATAACGAAATGGCGAGATATTAGCAACCGACCGAAGATCTCGACGGAAATCTCGGAACAAATCGAATCTAGCGGTTATTGACGTCAATCATGAGATTTATTTCCGTTATTGGAATTGTACCTTATTTAGGAAATATCTACTATATAAAGAGGGACCCCATTCATTTGTAAGCGGCATTGATTCACTGATAAAGATATACAAAAATGATGCTCTCTATTTTACTTACTACCCATTACAATTCATCATTGTTTATCCTCTGCTCTTTACTGTTCTTCTTATCCCACCTCGAGACCATCTCGAATCGAGGTCGAAAGCGCTGCTAGAACACTGGTTTGATTCATTTTACTATTCAGATTATCTATTCAATTCCTTGTTTGTCAATTGATATTGGATTAAATCACGTATTCTTAAAACCACTAAATAAGTTTAATTGTTACTTGAATTTTAGGGTAAACAACGAGATCCAAGTCAACATTTTCTGCTCAAGAAACATATTCAGCTAATAGTGCTCGGTATACTTGAAACAAGTCTAATGGTATAAATGAGTTTTCAATTGACATTTACAAGAAAGAGGTATCTTTTAAATTGATAGAATCTTCTTTGCTCAACCAAAAGTTATTTAAAGTACCAAGAATCAAAATTCAAAACAGGATAGCCGACTACCAATTATCTTATGCATTTAAGAAGATATAGCAGTGCCTTCAGCTTACAGGCTACAGAGCTTAAATATGAGATGGAAATACAAAGTAGAATATTAGACGCTATGTTAGAGTAAACATGTTTCTCTAGACACAGTAGTAGAAATTATCATGTCCCCTTCACTCATATTAACAAAGGAAAAGAGAAAGCAGCTACTCAAATTTTCAGTGGAAAAGGACATGTACAGAGTTATACAAAAAATTTAATCATATAACCATTACTTGCAATAACCTACAAATGTACTCCCAACTATATAGCTCATTCAGCCTTTACCGAAAGTCTCTTCAACATACCAAAATTAGAGACAATAGTTCCTCTCGACCACCTTTATTGTGCCAAACAAAATAAGTCAAACACTCGCGTCCAAATGGAGTAAACATAATACTGCCAACTATATAGCTCTTTCAGGCTTTACTGAAAGTCACTTCTCCACACCAAAATTAGAGACAATAGCTCCTCTCAACTATATTTATTGTGTCAAACAAAATAAGTCAAACTTACCAAGAGATTACTATTTAAAAATTTGACGTGTCAGATATACTTATTCGAAAAAAATCAGATTGAAATATACGCTTTCGAGTCTCCATCAATAAATATGGTATACTTCCTCATGGCGGAGGCGCACATAATCGTATTAGAAAAAAGAAATATGATAAAGAGAAATGGACCTTGATGACGAACAGAACTTTGATCAATATTATTTCAACCACCAAAATCTTGAATGCCAAACCTCGAACAGAGCCTCTTCAAACACCCTCATCAAAATGGACCTTAACGAATAAACATCGGATTACTCTTTAAATATTTACTCACAAAGATGGTGACTTTGTAAATTGAACTTACAAATAACAAAATAGACCAAGCTCGGACACTGTATCACAGAATATCACATTAACCAAAGGACTCCTAATAGCACGTATTGTTGCTTTCGAGAAGAAATCAACAAACCAAAATGCTAAAGAAAAGCTCATGCAAGATTGAGTGGTAAATGAAATATTTATTTATTCAAGTGCATTAATTGCTTTTTAGAAACTTAATTAACAGTATAATATTCTTTTTTTTTTGTTGTTGGTTTTTCTAGCAATCTGGATAATTGATATTCGGCCAAAATGCATATGTTTACCCATTGTTACCTCATATTCTAGTACTTTTAACCATCTCTTGATTATTAATTATATTACTTTGTACTTAATATTAGATTCTAACTGTGTAGTAATAAAGCAGTGTGGAGATGAGAAGATTTGGAACAAAATTGAGTAAAACGAGAAAGAAAAAGAATGAAAAATAAAATAATTTAAAAGGATGAGAAAAAGGGGGACATTCTTTGGTGTTTGTCCCCCAAGTGGAAGACAAAAGACAAAATAAAGAGATACAATTCAAAGCCAACAGTAAAGGAATTGAACGTGAAAACTTACTAGATTCAACTCTAAGGCCCGCGCGAGGCGCTGGTCTGGACGCCGTGATTGCGGGATTTTCCAATTTTGCTTGGGACAAGGTTATTTTGGCCCTACACGATCCCAATTCGTATAAAAAGGGTCCAAAACCCAATTTGGAGGAGATCTAACATACTTTGAAGGAGAATTTACGTACGGGAACACAAACCACGCTTGGAGGAGACTTCCAACTAGTTTTTCCTGTCTTCTCTTCCTTTAACTTCATAATTTATTAGTTCTAGAGTTGTGGGGTGATACATGAATGTTGTAGTTTGAAGTTTAAATTGTTCTTATTATTTTATCATATTGGTTTATTTATCCAATCTTGCGCTTAATTATTTGATTGCATGATCACCAATTAAATACTATCTACGAATCTAGGATTGAACTCGGGAGAGGGAAATTTAGATTGCAAATAAGATTGAATCGAGCAAGATCTTGAACTCGAGCAACGGGAACGGATTTGCGGTTAGGGTAGGGATATACTTAATCGCCTTGCTTGGTTACTATACATGAATTATTAGTACGTTCTTGTTAATCCTAATTTCATAGGAATATAGGCCTTAGGTTAGTTTGAAAGGGCGAGTAGTACTTCGGGAGAAGGGTACGAGCAATATTAACCCTGTCAATCAATAAACCAGATAAATTAATTAGACGATTTAAGTGAAAAACTCAGCGGGATTGTTAGCTAACCCATAGCTCTAGAATATTTTCTCCTATTGAATTCATCTCTAAGAATGCAGACTTGTTTCCTTTAATTTCATAGTTTACTATTCTAAATTAGTTTTAGTTAAATATTCATACTTTAGAAAATCGCTTGAATAGATTAATTATCGTAGTTTAATTTTTTTGATAGTTAATCACAAATCCCTGTGAGTGATATTTGGACTTACAATCTTATATTACTTGTTGACCACGTATATTTGTATGTGTGTTTGGGAGCAACAATAATAACACAAATCATAAGGATCCTCAATTTTAAATAAACAAGGGCCATAGTCAATATGTTTAGCGGTTCCCTTTTGAGAATCTATAGTGGCATGCATTTCAAGAATAATTTTACACAAGTTTCATGACAATTGCAATAACAATTAGCATTTCTAGAAAGTTGCATTTCACCAATAGAATTGCAAAGTTTTTATTTTATTCAAAAAATCTCCGCCTAGGAATTGATATTTGGCAAAATATTTGTTTCCAATAGACCTCAATATACCACACTTAATAATCAAACTAGCATGAAAGCGTCAGAATAAAAAATGTGTAAAAACTCGAGACAAACTGGAAAACAAACTGAGCAAACTTATTTGACACCGATATACAATCACAATTTATTTATATTTTGAGAAAAACTAGTTATAGTCATTTTGGCAGAGGCAACTTCACTAAACTACACCAAAGCAAAAGACCAAAAAAAAACTAAAAAAGGTTGAGACAAAATAATAAAAAACAAATTAAAAATCGGTACGAAACTAAGCTGTACTAATCATAGAGAAAACAACAAAAAACTCTTCGCTAAAACTCTTTTTAATTCTTTTACTAACCGGCCAAAGATCCCTAAGAACTAAGCAAACACCAGCAAGGAAAGAACAAAAATACACAAAAGCTGAGAAAACACATATTTACAATAGTTAAAGTTCAAATTACAGTAGCATAGATTAAGCAGAAGATTTTACCAATAGTAGATTCCTAAACAGATTTGCTACAGATTGTGAAGTGTCGCTGGTGACGGATATAAAATCGGTGCTATTTGTATATTATGCTCCTTTTCAGATCTCTAACGACATATCTCTTATGCGTAAAAGTAAATCTCTTACGACAGATTATAGCATTACTGTAGTAAATCTCTTACTACAGTAAATCTCTCATGTATGCAACACATTCAGACAATGTATGTTAGGCAGAATAATGATTTGTTTCAAGCCCTGAAATGATAAATTTGAATGTTTTCAACATCATGCTTCTTGAAATTGCTGTCCTTCCGCATTGTGAAAAAATTCCCCCAGTTATATGCCTTATATTTTGCAGGATTTTTCTCAGTCACCAGCTCCTCCAAGGGCTCGACCCATGTATAGTGTGCTGGGTTGAGGAAGAATGGAATTGAAAACCTTTCTCTTTCAGAGTTCACCATCACCCTATGTTCCACACTTTCATATTCTTCATTGCTCCAAACCTGTATAACCGTTGCCATAGACCAATGACGGACGATTTAACTTTTATACATCGATTGTGTAAAACAATTTCTATCCTATTAGGTCCCTTAGAAAAAAACTACAGGTTCTCGAAAATACAATAGCCAAGTTAAAGGCGGATTCAAGATTATAATTTGATTGGTTCGATCTTTAAAGTTCTTAATATTAATTCACTATACTGTAAGTTCAGATATAATATTTGTTAAAATTTTAGTAGGTTCACGTATAAATTTATACCGCACATCCAGAATACTAGGTTCGGATGATCCCAGTACTGAAGGACCAGATCTGCACCTGCAGACAACCTACTATACAACCTATTAGATTACACTAGTAATGAAAAATTATTATATTGTCGGTGTATATATCATTAATCCATTACGTACTAATGATTCTATTTCTGTACGTTCAAAATAAATTGTAAAGCAACCAGTTCAATAAGTGTACCTGGATAAGGTCTCCAATATTTATAATATAAGCATTAGGAGTGGGTTTGACTCTAATCCATTCTCCATCTTCTTTATTCTTTACTTCAAGTCCTCCAACATTATCTTGAGCAAGTATAGTGAGAGCCCCAGCATCCTTATGTCTACCAACTCCTAAAGCCAGATGAGGGATAGGACAAGGAGGGTAGTGATTCAACCTAACAAAACTAGTTTGGTCTTCATTAAAGAAACCATTCAACCTATTTGCAGGCAAGCCTAAGCTGAGAGAGATGAGCTCCAGTAATTTGTAAGATAGTTTTTCCATTTCTTGGACATACACTTCACATACCTCCCTGGAAATGAACATAGTAGTAGGTATTAGTATGCATGTCGCTTTAATTAATTTGTTGATCAGCATATTACTATTACTACTACTTAATAGCAAGCACCTCTTGGTCAACATGCGCTTGGCAATTTAGAGGATATTATGGTCATTTCAATTACAATGGAATAATATGATTGGTCAAAAAAGAATCTTACTGTAGCTACTGTATAAACTTACGATTGATTTACCTAAACCGCCCTTTGCTTATGTCATTGCTCATCGCCCTTAATATGCATAGCTTTGGAAATGTGGGCCATTCTGACCATTTATTCTACATGCCATGCGTTTATACTTTATAGTAGCATCTGAAATTGCCACTTCCTATCACGTGGACCCCTCGTTTAATGTTTCAAAGTTAAAACTTTCAACACACCTTACATTTATGAAATTGTCCTAGAGTATCAAATGGCTTATGTCATATTAAATATATTACATATCAGCTTTTTTTTTTCCAGCTATATTCTAACCCAAAGTACATCAATTTTAATTTTCCTTCCAAAAAAATTTGTTATTATTCTGTGTGCACATTTTTGTATTACTTGTAGTCATTTTGCAAAACTTTTGTGGATGAAAATATTGAATTAGTATTTTGATGTCCAAACCTATTACTCCTATCAGATTTTAATTTTAGTTTTGGTTGGAGTAAAAAATTGTTTCTTACAATAGATTGTAGAAAATTTATCAAAAATGAAACAAGATAGAAACCTAATACAATGGAAGTGATACAAGGTATTTATTGGAGTAAAGAAAATTACTTTCGTAAAAATAAATTATAGAAAATTTATCAAAAATAAAACAACATACAAACCTACTCTAGACGTAATATAAGACTATTCCAAATGAAGTGAACATTTTTATTCAATAATTTATAATAAAAGAAAAATGAATTATGCACACAACAGCGATATGAAAAAAAATCTAAAATGATTGATGAGCAGGCAAAATCCATTAGTTTAGTATTATCAAGCGACGTGATTAACTTGGTGCAAATTTAGTGTAAACATTGCCGGAGGTATTAGTTTCTTTACAATGATATTAAAGATAAATTTCCTAATCAAATAAATAGAAGAAGGACATTTATTATGCTAACGACTTTTATAAAAATTAAGCAAAAACCTAAAAGAATTACAGAAGAATTAAGAGAGAAAAAAGGATTTAATTGGGATCCAAGGGCATTGATATATCTATAAAAAGAATAATAAAAATATTAAACTATATGCCTTAACTTGAGGAAAAAGATGTTTTCATTTCAAAAAGTTGAAACACAAAAACAAATAATCACCTTGCTTGTAAAAATGATAAGTAAATCTTCATGCTATCAACGGAGAAGGGTTAAAAATGCTCCTAAACTATTGAAAAAGATTTAAAAATACCCTTCATCCATTTATTGGGATAAAAATACCCCTCCATCCACCTTTTTGGTTCACTTATGCCCTTTGACCGTTAGGTCAATGCTGAATTAAAAATAATAATTATTTAAATTCCACGTGATAACTTCTTATTGGTCGAAATTAAAATATCTAACCTATTAGAAAGACCCACCCATATCTACCCGTTTTTCGGACTAACTCGCCCCAAATACTAACCCGACCCGAATAAAAAGTTCAACTACAAAAAATACGTCACACTTCCATCTAACTCTTTTTTGCAGTTGAACTTTTTATTCGAGTTAGATGGAAGGATGACAGCAATAACCCTTACTATTTTCATCATGCTTATCTTAGATTTGTCCACCTTTATGCCACTAAAAGTTAAAAGAAATGATATAATATGAGTGACAATTTCCATTAGTTATGATAGTGCGAATTTCCAACAACTATAAGCAGTAGCATTACATCTGTGTGAAATATCCTTACCTCAACATGTTGGTGAGTAAGCATTTTCCTAGGTTTGGTAGCTTCTTGATATTTTTTAGCAGTAGCATTACACCAGGGCTAACAGATCCTAACTAATAAGCCCTATCACCCACATAAGCTGAAAAATTATTTTCTCCAATTCAGTGCTAATTCTGTTTGTTGCATTGGCATTTATTCAACGACTTTCTCTGCCTCTTGTAGTTTCCCAGATTGGTCAAGAAAGTCCACTAGTGAAGCATAATTTTGATCTCCTGGTTTCCTAATGTGCTTTTTTTACAGCAGTTAACCCGGAGTTAGATGGAAGTGGGGCGTCCTTTTTTAGTAACTTTTTATTCGGGTCGAGTTAGTGTTTGGGGCGGGTTAGTCCGAAAATGGGTAGATATGGGTGGGTCTTTCTAATAGGTTAGATGTTTTAATTTCGACCAATAAGAAGTTGTCACGTGGAATCTAAATAATTACTCCCTCCGTTTCAATTTATGTGAGTCTATTTCCTTTTTAGTCCGTGCTAAAAAGAATGACCTCTTTCCTTATTTGGAAACAATTTACCTTTATGCAATGATTTATAGCCACACAAAATATATGTGCCTAATTTTACACCACAAGTTTAAAAGTCTTCTTTCTTTTTTTTAAACTCCGTGTCCAGTCAAATGGGTTCACATAAATTGAAACGGAGGGAGTATTATTTTTAATTGAGCATTAACCTAACGGACAAAGGGCATAAGTGAACCAAAAAGGTGGATGGAGGGGTATTTTTAGCCCAATAGGTGGATGAAGGATATTTTTAAACCTTTTTCAATAGTTTATGGACATTTTTAACCCTTTTCTGTACTATCAATGTATATAAATTAAGAATTATTTTTACTCTTGCTCATTATCTCAACTTAAACATAGTGTTATTGGGCCCATGCGCAGCATATTTAGACATTTTCCTTCAATTCAAATGGATAATATGAATCAGAATCCACATTAATATTCTATATAATCTAACAACAACTTATGACATGATATTTGTGAGAAGTCAACTTTAGTAATTGTTTCAAACTCACCTTGATTTATTCCTTTCGAATAAGATATGCTTCAATTCATAAAATAATTGCCAAACACGCAGAATTTACATTGAATTCCATCCCCAAAGGCTAATAACTATAATTACCATTAATAGTCTTATTAGGTTTGAAGAACCCTAAGTTTAAGTTTCTAATTTTTCTAGAGTTATGATGATTTTAGTTGAATAATACGATTCCATCTACTATTGTCGTTTATAAATCCATAAAGATACTCGATTCGAGTTAGAGTTGAAGACCCTAGCTGTAACCCTTGTTCAAGTTTGTTGTTAATTTTCTTGATATTCAAGGATTTAAAAGTGTTTCCTTGGTGTTAATGTTATGGGTTAAACTCAATTTGGTAGTGGGAAACTTACCTTACAAGTCAAGGAAGATCCTTGGTGAAATAGCTCTTCAAACGTTCGGATGGTTATGCCAAATTATGAATGGACAAACCCTTCCTCGAATTATTTTTTTATAGCATTTTCTGGGCCTGGGAACTTGCTGTGGGAAGCACAACTGTAGTACCAGGCAAATATGAAATTTTTTCGAGATATCGTCTGAAGCACAGTTATAGCGTCAGGCTGTAACACCCCGAAAATTTTTGAAGAACTTAAGTGTAAAGCCCGGTAAAATTTACAAAGAAAATAATTATGTTTCATGGTGCTCGGACCTTTTGGGTTGAACAATGCACGGAAAAGTAAAGAAAAAATTTTGGCGAAAAAGTGCATTTCTGCGGTCCATTATGCGACCGCAGAATCACTATGCGGATCGCATAATGGCCGCAGAGTGAGGCAGTTAATTGGGGTCAGTTGGAAGCAATTATGCGGTCCACTATGCGACCGCATAACTGTTATGCGGTGTACTATGCGACCGCAGAACAGTTATACGGACCGCATAGTGACCGCAGACTCAGGCAGATTTCTGGTCATTTTGGACACCAATTATGTGACCGATATGCGGTCCGTATAACTATTATGCGGTCGCATATGCGAACGCAGAACCTGTTCCGGAACTTCATTTTTGGGTTTTTAAAACCCGACCTTATTTCGTTAAATACACTCTTTGGGCCATTTTTGAAGTATAATCTGATATTTTAGAGTGAGAGAGAGTGCCCTAGAGTGAGAAGGTGTCTATAATTGATTCTTCAATTCTTGCTCAAGTTTTGGAAGATTAAGGAGGAAAACTCACTAGGTCTTCATCGTAGAGGTAAGATTCTACACCCTAACTCTCAATTTCGAATTTTGTCTAGAAATGAGTAATAAGCAAGATAATTTCTGGGCAAGTGGTGTTTATTTTACATGCATGTGTTATCAAAGGGTGTAGAAAGATTGTTGAGCTAAAAATGATAAAGATTGGGTTGTGGGATGATGGAATCCTCCATAAAAGGACCTTGAATCTTAATCCACACTTAGTGTTTGATAAAATGCCCAAATGAGCTGAGACCATGAATATCTTCCTAATTATGGTTCAATTTTGTTATGTCTCAAATAGATTGAGATTGCTAGAATTTTCGAAACGTTGTAGTAATTTAAGGAAAGCTCAATTGAGGTGTTGGCTAAACTTTCTCTCTTTGAATTGAATTCCATAATGTTTCCGTGAGTTTCAAAGTATGGGCTGCGTAGTAATATGTGGTGGCATTGAATCGCATTTCAAACGAAAGCTAGTATGCCAAATTGTGTGAGAAAATCTCAATATTCTAAGATTCTTAATTGCTCATATGTATACCTAAAGTCTTGATTGGGAATGTCTTATTGTTGATAACCTATAAAGATGGTTGGAAGTGAAATCAGTAAATTGGGAATATAAAGTGTGGCCAACGTGCCAATAGTGAAAGTTATACTTGTTACCAATGGTGCCAATGAATGAAATAATGTGAAAAAGATTATGAAATGAGCTTTGACTCAACTATTCCAAAATTGACTTCGACAATATAATCGGCTAAAGGTTTATGAACTCAAGTGATGCCCATATGTGGCTGTTTTAGCTAACGCTATGCTTTGTAAGTAATGTTCAATGTGTTTTGCGTTCTTACATATTCGTGAGTGAAAATTGTGTATGATTTTAACTTGTACTTCGATTGCCAATTTTACTCCAATTATTGGAAAGAAATCGATTGTGTTTAAAAGCCTTCATTACTAATGAATTTAAAGTTGTGATTTTCGGAATATTCTACTTGTTGATAATTATGATGATGATCTATGAAAGGGAAGAAATAAAAGTGTGGAATATGAAATACGGCCATTGCGCCATGAATAAAGAATCATATGTATGGCCAAGAGAGCCAATGAAATAATAATGTTGTAAGTGGTTGAAAGTACGGATTAGGTGATATGTGGTGTGAAAGGTTATGAGATGTACGTATTTGTACTTTTGTTTCCAATGTGTTATGAAACCCTATGGACGGTCTATGAAACGCATAGGTAAAATGTGTTATGAAACGCATAGGTATATTGTGTTATGAAACCCTATGGACGGTCTATGAAACGCATATGTATATTGTGTTATGAAATTCTGTTGACGGTCTATGAACGCATAGGTACATTGTGTTATGAAATCCTGTGGACGGTCTATGAAACGAATAGGTACATTGTGTTATGAAATCCTATGGACGGTCTATGAACGCATAGGTACATTGTATTATGAAATCCTGTGGACGGTCTATAAAACGCATAGGTACATTGTGTTATGAAATCCTGTGGACGGTCTATGAACGCATAGGTACATTGTGTTATGAAATCCTGTGGACGGTATATGAACGCATAGGTACATTGTGATATGAAATCCTGTGGACGGTCTATGAACGCATAAGTACATTGTGTTATGAAATCCATTGTGATATGAAATCCTGTGGGCGGTCTATGAAACGCATAGGTACATTGTGTATAAGAGGTATAGATGTACGGTATGAATAAACACTATGGACGGTCTATGAAACGCATAAGTGTATAATATGATATGTGAACACTAAGGACGGTCTAATGAGACACATTATTAATGCAGACAATAGGTGCCCCTTTTGTTGTCCTTGTTTGTACAGGTTGTTTCAATTACATTATATTATGTGTTCCACGTATAGATCATATGGGCATTCTATTTTGAAAGAGGATTTCTAGCTATACATACTAGTGCTATTCGACAGTACTAATGTCCATTTTGCCGGGGACGCTGCATCTTTAATGGATGCAGGTGGTTCTACAGGAGGTGGCATTGATTAGTGATAGCAGTACACTCCTTTCAGCCGATTTGGTGATCCCCACTTCATTTCGGGGTCATGTATCTTTTGTTTCTCATGTACTTTGTGGTTGAGATATAGCCGGGGCCTTGTTGTCGGCATTTTCATATTACTTTTCAGTTGTACTTAGAGGCTCCGTAGACAGGTTGTGGGTGGTATTTGATGTTGGGAATTGAATTAGAACTGTTGGTATTTGGCAACATGTTCTTAATTAAATCTATAAACTTGTACTATTTTGAAAATATTGAATGATGCTGTTAATGGGAATGAAATGGAAGCGGTTAATGAAATCTCTTCAGTACTTGATTAACGGAGTACATCTCCTCTTTATTCACGAATGAATTTAGGTAGAATGAAATCTGACAGGCTTGCTCAGTCAGGTTCACTCGGTTGAGCGCCGGTCGCGCTCCTCGGTTTTGGGGCGTGACACAGGCCAACTTAGAATTTGTCCCAGCATTGTGAGATGCACTGCTACTTCACAAATATTTTTGGAATTGACATTTTTTATGATGTTATGGCTATGCGTTGCATAACCCTTCCTTGAGTTTGGAAACGTTAATTTTTCTTCGTTTCACACACTTCCAAGTTGTTCTGACATCCTTACTAAGTTCCATAGCCTCCTAAATGTTTGTTAACACATCCATAAGGTCCCGTTGATCTTCAAACAAACTCCGAACACATAACCATACCTTATTCTCCAAATTATTGAACTAATAGTTAATCCAAATTAAGTATCGAAATTACAAGGTTTTACTTGTGCGGGGTATTCCCTAGTATACATAATAATATCTGAATGAAGGGAAAGTACGAAAAAGATCGCTGGAATAAATCAAAGGAGCTTGCACTCTGAGTCTAAGAGACCTTCTTCTAGCCATGTACCTCGTTACATGCGTACTCAACGCCTTCCACACGACGTAACAAGCCCAGGCGAGCTAAGTATCTCCAAGGATACCTAGAATGTCTCGCTAAGAACCCCTGCAATTACCCCCTCAGTTGTTTTGAGTTCTAGAACTTTGTTCCCCTATTTGATAATTTTTGTAGGTATATTTGATTACACCTTAGCATGCTATTTTCCTCAGCCCATGAGTATAAGATTTGATATCCGTTGTTCGTATACATGTATTCTTGTATATGCTTTCATTGTGATGGACTGTATTGACAACGCATGAGTGGTTTATGTGGGTTTAGTTTTATAGCACGTGAGTTGTTCATGCAGTTGTTATGGTTATGGCATGTGAGTTGTCCGTGCAGCGTGTGGATAAGGATCCATCCCCCTAAGGTCGTCATGTTTCTATTTTGACGACGTACACACGGATAATGGAAAATTAATCAGTATTTGGACTTTGCATATCTTCTCTATATGCAAACTCCTTGGATGTATATATGATTTTTATAGCATATCTTCTCAATATGCTAGCTCCTCAATGTATATATTTCTTTTATGCATATATTCTCTATATGCTGTTTTGATTGAATGGAACGTTTCACAGTACATATCTTCTCTATATGTCAATATGTGTAACTCATTGTTTATTTATGCATATCTTCTTTATATGCAACTGTTAATATCAAATGCATATCTTCTCTATATGCTGCTTTGATTGATGAAATAATTTATGGTACATATCTTCTTTATATGTCAATCTGTGTATCTTAACTTGTTTATTCATACATATTTTCTCTATATGAAATTGTTGCATGTTATTTAATATCAAATGCATATCTTCTCTAAATGATGCTTTGATTTGTGAAATGATTCACAGTAAGTATCCTCTCTGTATGTCAATCTGCGTAACTTGACTTGTTTATTCATGCATATCTTCTTTATATGCAATTGTTGACGGGTTATTTGATGTCAAATGCATATCTTCTATATATGCTCAATTGTAGTTAGTTTACCATACTTGCACATATCTTCTTGATGTGCACCTATGGCCTTACCTGTCCTTTATGCTTAGATTCTAGTACTATTGATGTGTTTACGCCATTGACCTGTATATTAGGTACATTAAGGTGAGTATGCTACCTTTACTAGTATATTTTGAAGTGGTGAAAATTGTCGGGTAGCATAAATATAGTCAAATTATGATGAGGAAAAGATTTATATAACTGCCACAATAATGTTACATTCCGGTAACAACTGTGTATAGTGTCGCTACAAAAAGTATAACTTTCTAGCACTCCCTCCATCCCAATTTATATGGCAGTGTTTGATTTGATATAGAGATTAATAAAAAAAGGTAAACTTTTGAAACTATGGTCCCAAAAAAGTCATAACTATTTGTGTGACTATCACTACTAAAAAATAGCAAATTTGCGACTGAATAATTCCGACCGATTTAATTCAGTCGCAATTTTCGACTAATTCGGTCGGAAACTTTATTAAAAATATATGTTAATTTATTTTTAATTTTTGGCTCCAAATTGCGACTCTTTTAGTCACTCAATTACGCGAAAAATACCGCAAAATATTTTTTGTGGTTTCCGACTGAATCAGTCGCAAAAAATATAAATATTTCGACCGATTCGGTCGCAAATCTATTTTTAATACAGTTCCCACCCGTTTTTTCTTCTTTCTTCTTTCTTCTCTAGTTTGTTTTCTCTCTTCCCCTCTCCTCTTCTGCCCCCACCTGCTCTATTTCTTAATTTTCTTCTCTAATCTAACAATATAAGGTACGATTTTCCTTTCTCTCCCTCACCCGCTCCCTTTCCCCCGTCCAGACCGACCCCCTCCCCCCCCCCGAAATATTGTTTCCCCAAATTGTTTAACTTATTTTTGGTGCAGGAATTCGACAGCTCATCTCCCCTCCGGTGGTGTTCCGGCAGCAGATCCGTTGTTCATTTTCCAGGTAATTGATTTTTGCATTAATTTAGCAATATGTATGGTATGTATAAATTAGCTATATAATTTACAATATAGTATAAATAAATTAGAAATAATTTTTTCTGTAACGATCCGACCGGTCGTTTTGAGCTCTAGCGCGTCATTCAACGGTTTGAGACCCTGAGCAGCTTCACTTCAGGTATTTGACTTGTACGTGTGGTCGGAATTGAATTTCGGAAAGTTCGAAGTTGATTTGGAAAGAAAACTCTTATTTCTGAAGCCTTAAGTTGGAAGAATTTACTAAGGTATAATTTTTGAGTAAACGACCTCGGAATCGTAAATTGAAGGTTCCAACAGGTTCGTATGATGATTTAGACTTGGGCGTCCGGATCGGGTTTTGGATAACCCGGGAGCGTTTCGACGCCTATTGTGGAAGTAGGCATTTTGGAAGGATTTCGTAAATTTGGGTTGGAGTGCATTTCAATGCTATCGATGTCCGTTTGGGATTCTAAGTGAGGTATGTTGATTTTGGTATTGGAAGCGCGTTCAGAAGTAGATTTGGAGGTTCGTAGGTCATTTCGGGGTCATTTGGCGAAAGTTAGAAATTTGAAGGTTTTTGGAGAGTTTGACCGGGAGTGGACTTTTGATATCGAGCTCGGATTCTAATTCTGGAAGTTGGAGTAGGTCCGTAATGTCAATTATGACTTGTGTGCAAAATTCGAGGTCAATCGGACGTGATTTGATAGGTTTCGGCATCGAAGGTAGAAGTTTGAAGCCTCAAAGTTCATTGAGTTCGTAATATATTTTGGGATGTGTTGGTATAATTGGTTGAGGTCCCGAGGGCCTCGGGTGAATTTCGGATGGTTAAGGGATCAATTTTTGGACTAAAAGAATGATGAGGCAGCTGGTAGCTGGTGTAACCGCACCTGTGAGGTTTTGTCCGCAGGTGCGGAGTCACAGAAGCGGCCATGAGGGGAGCAGGTATGATTTTGGTTGAGCAGTGTTGAGACCGCAGATGCGGTTACCTCGCCGCAGAAGCGAGACCGCACCTGCGGAAGGGAAGGCGCAGAAGTGGAAGCAGTGGCTGGGGGGCATCTCCGCAGAAGCGGAATAATTGCCGCACCTGAAGAACCACAGAAGCGGTCAAGTGACCTCAGGTGCGAGAAGTCGGGCTGGGCAGTGTCATTTTAAAGACGAGATTTGGCCATTTTCCTCCATTTTTCTTTTGGATGGGCGATTTTTGGAGTTCTTGGAAGGGGGATTTTTGTCATCTATGTCAAGGTAAGTGATTCCCACATATTGTGAGTTAAATACATGGTTTATATAAGGATTTAAACTTGAAAATTAGTAGAAATTTGGGATTTTGGTAGAAAACCTAAAAATGAATGTTTTTGGATTTTGACCACGAAATTGGACATAAAATTTGGAATAAATTATATATTTGAGTTCGTGGTGTCATATATAAAGTTTATCTTCGAAAAGTTTCAGAATCCGGGCATGTGGGCTCGGGGGTAATTTTTATCGACTTTACGAAAGGAGTTGGAAATTGTTGTAAACAAGATTATAATGAGTATTGGAGTATATATTTATGAAATTCCTCATTTATTGACTAGTTTTGGAGCGATGTGCATCGGTGTGAGTCGTTGGAAGGGCTTTGGAGCCGATTATGGAATCTCGGAGCGAGGTAAGTCTCCTTTCTAACCTTGTAAGAGGAAAATAACCCCATAGGTAAAATAATACAAAATGTGCTTCTATTTGTGGGGGCTACGTACGTACGAGGTGACGAGAGTTCATGCGTAGCTACTATTAGGGTAGTCTAGGACCCAAGTCATGCTATTCTTGCGATATTTCCAATCTTATTATTAATTTAAATTACTTAAATCATATTTAACTTGGTAAATAAATTTTTAAAAGGTTAAACTTCGCTTTCCTTGACCGTTAAATGAGAATTGACATTTCCTTGGTTAATTGCTCCTTAAAGAATTCTTAGAGAATTGAATGTGTTTGTCTTTTGTGGAGCGGGCCGAACGCCTCGGCAGATTAAATAGATGCATCTATGGTTCACGCCGTTCGACCCTCGACAGTGTACAATTTAAATATTTATGTTGGAGCAGGCCGTACGACCTCGGCATGATTTGCGCATGATTGAATTGATTGCTTTGGAATTTATAATAAATGATATGGCCTCCTTGGCCTGAGATAAATGGTTAAATAATGAGAAATAAAGTTGGAGATTTCTTAATTATAAAAGAACTGCTTGCTTACTTAAACATATTGAGCTTGCAACAGTTTTATAAGATCCATGCTTAATTACATCATTGATATTTTATTTATAGCCCATAGTAAGTGTCGAAGTCGACCCCTCGTCACTACTTCTTCGAGGTTAGGTAGGATACTTACTGGGTACGCGTTGATTTACGTACTCATACTATACTTGCTGCACATTTTTGTGCAGGTGCATATATGTCTAGTGGCCGTATGGGCGCATAGGCGCAGTTATTGCGGGGATTTAGGTGAGCTGCATTCCACGTTACGAGTCCGCAGCCAGCAGAGTCTCCTTCAGAGTATTCTTATTTCTCCTGTCCGAATTTGTATTCCGAACATATGTTGTATTTTATTTTACATTCTTAGTTGAGGCTCATGCACTTATGACATCGGGTTTTGGGGTGGTTATGGGTTGTCCTTTATTGAAATTGTTAAAAATATTATTATTTATTTTTTACATTTCATCTTTTACTATTTAATTGATGGAAATATGATTTCAGAAATATGAAAATGAGAACCAAATTAAGTATTTATTTTTGGCTTGCCTGACAGCGGGGTACGGCGACGCCATCACGACGTTTAATGGATTTTGGGTCGTGACATTTTCAATATAGTATGTATATAGTGACTTGTTAAAATTCGCTTGTTTAGACTAATTAGCTATTTTTTTCTTTTTAGTTAGATATTCTTGTGAAAATGGCTAGTATACTGGTATGTATTGAATAGTAAATGAAGAACAAAATTTAGAAAAATTTGGGTATTTTCTATAAGTATAGAATTCTTGTTTATATAAAAAAATAACTTAAGTGCTAATACTTCTCTATTAGAGTTGAACAACATTTTAAAGAGTTAGAAGTTTTATACATTCAACTTAGATTGGTTAAGAAATAACTTAAGTGCTAATACTTGTTTGTTTTGGCTTTTCGTTTGGAAATTTTCCATGCCCTATCTACGTATTAATTATATTATTTATTATTGGAACAAAATGAAGAAAATATAGTCAAGAAAAGGAATATGGGGGAGATGTGACTTATGCTGTCGCGTGCTTCACTTAGGTCTCACGAGTCATGAGCGAGTCTAGTAGAGTCTTGCGGATCGGTACAGAGACGTCTGTACTTATCTTCAAGAGGCTATAGGACTGTTAGGAGCACTTCCCTTCTTGATTCCTCAGCGTGTGATTCGATTCCTTTGAGGCTTATGCCTTCATTCCCTTCCTATTCAGTCTTATGCGACGTGAAGCGCTTGTTATAAATTGGGAATCGAGAAATTTTAATGGTACTACAGATGTGGTGTAGGATGTTTCTCCCTGCATATTTGATTGGGCTATTGTCGTCGCCTTGCAGAAGGCTGTTCTGTCATTTCAGCTCGGTATCAGTATTACCTAAGGTTTTGAGGTTTGGCATTAATTGTTATGACGATTCGTGTGTTGCTATCGTATCGTGTTGCGTAATGGTAGGATGCTTGTCTATGCGTTGAAGCAGTGAATGACTTGGAAGGAGGTTTACTCGGTACATAATTCAGAGATCCAGTATTTTATTTCTGGTGAAGGAAAGGCAATCGGACTATGAATGTTCAGGTTTGGGTTGACGGAGTAACGAGACTTGGTATTTCGAGCAAGGTGGATTTTTCATCTGTGATGTGGTGTCGTCGCCCTGGATTGAATGTGTTAAGTTCGCCAATGTTATGGTTTTCATCAATTTGCCTCGGGGCAGGGTAGTGTGAAACAGTGCCGGGCAAGCGGCTGTCAGAGATCGCAGTGTGCGGTGGTTTAGGACTTAATCGGTGGTACGGGTGTTGAGGGCTCAAGGAAGATGAACTTCGGAAAGGTTTAAAGTTGGTAGGGATCGATTGGTTCAAGTGCTACAGGGATAGATTTTGATTTAAGGCAACAACTGGGCAGCGAAGGATGAGGAAAGACATGTGGGAGGCGTCTTGTCGCGGTTAAGTTTCTATAGAAGGCCAAAAGTGAGAAAGCAGAAGTCGAGTAGTTACTTAAAGGACTGGGTTTGACCAAAGTGGGAGAGTGGCAGAGTAGCATATGGGGTTTGTGGTAGGATAACTGCACGCGTTGAGGAAAGATTAGAGTGATTTGGAACTCATGGTGGACAGTGACTAAGTCTACGAACTTAATTTGGAACATTGGCTGCTATACGGAGAATGGTTGGATATGACGGAAAGGAGTTGCATGATATGAAGAAGGATACACCATGACTTTGGATTGGAATGTATTGTCGCACCTTTAGTTGATGTCCATGAGGGGTGAACAGATTTGTATAGCTGGTGAACGAGCACGGGCTCAAGATGGTTTATTGGTTTTGTTGTAATTGTACTCGGTGCAGCGATGTTGGAAGATGTCGGCATGGAATTTCCACATGTGGGTTATTTCTGGTGAGCAGGTTAACTGTTGCGTGGTGTTGATGAAGCTTCTACGAGGAATTTTATTGGCTATCCGGTAAGAGGTTGAATATGTAAATGTGGCTAGTGATTCAAAGCGTTCATGAAATGGTTAACAGGAATATTTCGAGGAATTTGGCAGTTCGATTGCGCAAGGTCATGTCAGTAAGGAAGAAGGAATCTTGGTAGGTTCCAGGGTCATGCAATGGTAGTTTCAAGCTAAGTGGGAGAGCCCAACCGCCTACGATTAGATTGCATGGTTGTATATACTTGTGAGATTTCTAGTTATCATCATATTGATGGGTTGCTACGACTAAGGAAAGAGAACATCAGTGGTGATTTGAGCCAAGGATTTGAGGAATGTGTGTTATATTTTATCGGTTCTTGTTCAGGTTTTGGGAAGATTTGGAGTTTATGCTTCATGTGGATGTGATGTACAAGGAAAGGAATTCAGCCGGTTGCTTCTTTGAGAGGGTGTTCATGTGCCAGCAGGGCCTTAGAGTTTGATAATAATTGGGAACAAGTCAGAGTGAGTGACTCTCAACAATATTTCTAGTGGGTTTAAAGTGCGGTGCCTAAGGATTTTGAGCCAGTAGTATGGTTAAGTATTGAGCTTTTGCAATGGATTATGAAAAGTGACTTGGAGTGTTCTACGTTATCTTTAGTCTGCGGTGTGGCATTGGAGGAATGGAAGAAAATAACTTCGGATTCATAGAGGGATTTTCGGGATGGGTGTACCAGTTAAAGATGCGAATATGCGCATAAGGAGGGTATGAGATGGTTCATGGGTTTTGAGGCAACATGGTCTCGTAAAATAAGGTCACTCAGGATAAGTGAGGATTTGGGTTCATGATGTTTTGAATGGAGCTATAATTATTTCTAGGGCAAGTCCCGAGTAAAGTAGAAGAAGTTGCATGGTTGGTAATGGTTGAATCAGCACGGTATTGGCAGTGACCAGTTTCTCCAGCGTGAAGTTATACATGTGGGTTGTGGTTGTACACTTGGGCTTGAGTGCCACCACAACTTAGTTGATTTGGTAGGTATTCGAAACTGGGTATGGAGATTTGGTACTATCGCTAATGTTAGAGTTTAGGCCTGAAAGGCGCTCTATTCAGTTGGTTGTGAATTGTGGGAGTTTGTTCCGGATTTGACGGTTGTTCTTGTGAGTCATGGGAAAATGGGGTGTTGTGGATCCTTGAAAGGTTATTAGCCCAGTGCGGTACGATCAGAATCGACTTGAGGTTTGTGGATGGATCTAAATATGAATGAGGGCTATATATCAGGCCGGATGTGTTCATTTCGGCATAGCGCTATTTTCGGAGGGGTCTTCGGGCCTTGGATGTTATTTTTGCCGTCAGCTATGTCATGTAATACTTTATTGTGCCATGTGGGTTGTGAGACGGTTTGAGTATTCGCACTCGTATTAAGATCCCATATATTTTGTGGTGTTATGTGAGCAGGATGGCTCTCGAGATGCAGATCATATATCGCACCTTAGTTGTGCTTGAGTTTTAGCACATGACGCTACCTGTCTCCCCAGGATTTTTATTATGCACTTGGCGTGCTTATGATTGATATTCGGGCATTTCGTGAGTATGAGCGTTACGTCTCGAGGTATGTTTTCTTTAGATTATTACGGGTGGATCGGGTGGCACGCCGCCACAGATATGTTGTTTGGATCGGGTGGCACGCCGCCACATGGTATCATGGTTGGATCGGGTTGCACGCCGCAACGGTATCATATGTGGATCGGGTTGCACGTCGCAACAGTGTGATGTTGAGTACAGTTCCCTATACCTATTCTTGTGTGTTTTGCTTCTCAGTTCCTGGGGAAGGTTCATAATATCCTTTCGGTTGTTTAATTAGCTACATGGGTTGAGTAACTCTTTCCAGAGTTCGTTTTTCCTTATGTATCACATTCGAGTTTGTAGCTTGTTAGCACATTGTGGCATTATATGAGCCTTTTGGTAGTGTCTGAGGTGGCTTATTGCCTGAGCAGCTTGTACTGGGTGAGACGAGATTATTGGACCTGGGATCGGTGCGATCAGATTTATATGAGGCATATTAAAGAGTAAATATTGTTATTCAGTCCAGAATAAGGTAATGGTTCTTGTCGGGAGGAGAGACTCCATATATTGTAATTCGGCAGGTGCCTATGAATTCTACACATCTTCTCTGTTGTGGCCTTTCAAGAGTTGGAACAAGACTTGTATGTGTCATGAGGTATGTTGTGAGTATCAGATTCGTGGGATTTCGGCTATTGTCGTTAGAGGTTGTTATTATGGTCATATGAGTATGTGGTGCATGGTGTGAATTCAGTGAGAGTATACAATCATGTATTGGTATATCGTGTAGTGACTGAAGCGGTGTTCGTATGTTAGAAGCAGTCCTAGTAGAGAATTTCGGATGTTGAAATTTGGCTCTAAGGCTTATTTGCTTAAATAAAAGGGGAGAATCTCCAGATTTTCTCGAGCTAATGTGCTCAACTGGGTCGTGGTAGCACGGGTAGTGCACGAGGTGTTAAACAGTAATTTCAGATAACTCCAGAGCAGTTCTTAGCACATTCGAGGACGAACGTATGTTTAAGTGGGAGAGAATGTAATGCCCGACCGGTCGTTTAGAGCTCTAGCACGTCATTCAGCGGTTTGAGATCCTGAGCAGTTTCACATCAAGTATTATGACTTGTACGTGTGGTCGGAATTGAATTTCGGGAAGTTCGGAGTTGATTTGGAAAGAACTCTCATTTCGGAAGCCTTAAGTTGGAAGAATTTACTAAGGTGTGATTTTTGAGTAAACGACCTCGAAATCGGGATTTGAAGGTTCCAACAGGTCCGTATGATGATTTTAGACTTGGGCATATGTCCGGATCGGGTTTTGGATAACCCGGGAGCGTTTCGGCGCCTATTGTGAAAGTTGGCATTTTGGAAGGATTTCGTAAATTTGGGTTGGAGTGCATTTCAATGCTATCGATGTCCGTTTGGGATTCTGAGTCTGGGAATAGCTCTGTATGGTGATTCTGGTATTAGGAGCGCGTCCGGAAGTGGATTTGGAGGTCCGTAGGTCATTTCGGGGTCATTTGGCAAAAGTTAAAAATTTGAAGGTTTTTGTAGAGTTTGAACGGGAGTACACTTTTGATATCGGGGTCGGATTCCGATTTCGGAAGTTGGAGTAGGTCCGTAATGTCAATTATGACTTGTGTGCAAAATTTGTGGTCAATCGGACGTGATTTGATAGGTTTCGACATCGAAGGTAGAAGCTTGAAGCTTGGTTCATTAGGTTTGAATTGGAAGGTGATTCATAGTTTCGATGATTTGAAGGATCGACTAAGTTCGTAATGTGTTTTGGGAAGTGTTAGTATAATTGGTTGAGGTCCCGAGGGCCTCGGGTGGATTACGGATAGTTAACGGATCAATTTTTGGACTAAAGGAACCGCACCTGCGAAGCGGCTATGAGGGGCGCATGTGCGATTTTGGTTGAGCAGTGTTGAGACCGCAGATGCGGTTACCTCGCCGCAGAAGCGAGACAGCACCTGCGGAAGGGAAGGCGCAGAAGCGGAAGCAGCGACTAGGGGGCATCTCCGCAGAAGCAGAATAATTGCCGCACCTGCGGAACTGCAGAAGCGGTCAAGTGACCGCAGGCGCGAGAAGTCGGGCTGGGCAGTGTCATTTTAAAGACTAGATTTGGCCATTTTCCTCCATTTTTCTTTTGGATGAGCGATTTTTGGAGCTCTTGGAAGGGGAATTTTAGTCATCTATGTCAAGGCAAGTGATTCCCACATATTGTGAGTTAAATACATTGTTTATATAAGGATTTAAATATAGAAATTAGTAGAAATTTGGGATTTTGGTAGAAAACCTAAAAATGGATATTTTTGGATTTATACCACAAAATTGGACATGAAATTTGGAATAAATTATATATTTGAGTTCGTGGTGTCATGGGTAAAGTTTATCTTCAAAAAGTTTCGGAATCCGGGCACATGGGCCCTAGGGTGGTTATTATCGATTTTTTGAACGGAGTTGGAAATTGTTGTAAACAGGATTATAATGAGTATTAGAGTATATATGCATGGAATTTCTCATTTATTGACTAGTTTTGGAGCGATGTGCATCGGTGTGAGTCGTTGGAAGGGCTTTGGAGCCGGTTATGGAATCTCGGAGCGAGGTAAGTCTCCTTTCTAACCTTGTAAGAGGGAAATAACCCCATAGGTGAAATAATACGATATGTGCTTCTATTTGTGGGGGCTACGTACGCATGAGGTGACGAGAGTCCGTGCGTAGCTACTAATATGCTAGGTCCGGGTAGTCTAGGACCCAAGTCATGCTATTCTTGCGATATTTGCAACCTTATTGTTAATTTAAATTACTTAAATCATATTGAACTTGCTACATGAATTTTTAAAAGGTTAAACTTCGTTTTCCTTGAATGAGAATTGACATTTTCTTGGATAATTGCTCCTTAAAGAATTCTTGATTGATTGTTGAATGTGTTTATCTTTTGTGGAGCGGGCCGAACGCCTCGACAGATTAAATAGATGCATCTATGGTTTGCGCCGTTCGACCCTCGGCAGTGCACAGTTTAAATATTTATGTTGGAGCGGGCTGTACGACCTCGACATGATTTGCGCATGATTAAATTGATTGCTTTGGAATTTATAATAAATGACATGGCCTCCTTGGCCTGAGATAAATGGTTAAATAATGAGAAATAAATTTGGAGATTTCTTAATTATAAAAGAACTGTTTACTTACTTAAAAATATTGAGCTTGCAACCGTTTCATAAAATCCATGCTTAATTACATCATTGATATTTTATTTATAGCACATAATAAGTGTCGAAGTCGACCCCTCGTCACTACTTCTTCGAGGTTAGGCGGGATACTTACTGGGTACGCATTAATTTACGTACTCATACTACATTTGCTGCATATTTTTGTGCAGGTACATATATGTCTATGGGCCGTGTGGGCGCAGATGCGCGGTTATTGTGGGGACTTAGGTGAGCTGCATTCCACGTTACGAGTCGGCAGCTAGCAGAGTCTCCTTCAGAGTATTCATATTTCTCCTGTCCGAATTAGTATTCCGGACAGATGTTGTATTTTATTTTACATTCTTAGTTGAGGCTCATGCACTTGTGACACCGGGTTTTGGGGTGGTTATGGGTTGTCCTGTATTGAAATTGTTAAAAATATTATTATTTATTTTGTAAATTCCATCTTTTACTATTTAATTGAAGGAAATATGATTTCAGATATATTAAAATAAGAACCAAATTAAGTATTTATTTTTAGCTTGCCTGACAGCGGGGTCCGGCGCCATTACGACCTTTAATGGATTTTGGGTGGTGATATTTTCAATATAGTATGTATTTAGTGACTTATTAAAAATTAGCTTGTTTAGACTAATTAGCTATTTTTTTCTTTTTAGTTAGATATTCTTGTGAAAATGGCTAGTATACTGGTATGTATTGAATAGTAAATCAAGAAAAAAATTTAGAAATTTTTTGGTATTTTCTATAAGTATAGAATTTTTGTTTATATAAAAAATAACTTAAGTGCTAATACTTCTCTGTTAGAGTTAGATTAGTTAAGAAACAACTTAAGTGCTAATGCTTGTTTGTTTTGGCTTTTCGTTTGAAAATTCTTCATGCCCTATCTATGTGTTAATTATATTATTTATTATTGGAATAAAATGAAGAAAATGCAGTCAAGAAAAGGAACGTGGGGGAGATGTGACTTATGGTGCCGCGTGCTTCAGAGACATTTGTATGATCCCAACTCCAACACTATATTATTCTTTCCTCATGGTTTATTTTATTTATATAATGTGTATTATTTTTATTTCAGGACAAGTATCATATTGATCTTGATGCATGGCGACAAACTCAGTCGGCCCCGAAGGATATGACTACAATTTGGACACAGGCGGCTGGTGGCATGAATAAATGTATAAATATTATATAATTATCTATTTTGGTATTAGTTGAAGTTGCATGTTTGTTTTCTTACTTCTTTTACTTTCTTTTCTTTATTTATCGTGAAAATAAGTAAAGATCGAGTCTACGGAATTGGAGTACAACCATCCTCCAGTCGTCCACCAGCAACATTATTCATTCGGGCATCATTTTTCCTAAAAGATATGGAAGTTATGCGTCAAAAAATGGATCGATTGTCGCAAGAATTTCAAGTAACTCAGGCTTTGATCCAAAAATTGCTAAAAAAGAAAAGTAAGAAAGGCAGTCAAGCTGCAATAGAGTCTGAGTGTGAATCTGAGGAGGAGACTGAGTCTGACTAGGATTAGCTATTTGAATGTTTTAGAGTTGAAGTTAGAGAGATGTTTAATTTATGTTGTTTTATAGTTGGTTGAATTGTTATAAATATTACTGTTCGTTTTGTAGTAAATATTGAATTTGGATTGTTATACTAGGTGTTTGGTTGGTTGTTAGCAGTGTTTTAAAAGGCATTTTCGGGGCGAGTCTCGGTGCGAGGCGTACCAAAAACGCCCCGGGGCGATGGTGTGGGGCGAAAGTCTCAAGAGACGTACGCCCAGCAATTCGGGGCATATGCCCGGGCGTTCGGGGCGTACACCCGGGCATTCAGGGCGTACGCCCGGGCATTTGAGGCGCGTTGTTTTAGTGAGGAGTAAGCCCGAGAGACTTTTTCAAATTAAAATAAAATTTGTTGAATAAGTTCTTCATATAATACCCAAATTCTCAAAAGTCAGTTTGGTAATTACTCAAAAGGTTTAAAAAGGAACTCAAAAGTATTAAATTTAAAAGTCAAGATCTTTTTTATTGATTGAAGGCCTAATTCATGGTCTTTCCCAATTTTTTATCTTGTCCTCTAGTCTGCTAGTATCTCCCAAAAATAACAAATATTTAATTTTTTTTTTACAAATACAAAGAGAACTCCATTCTCTTTCATAGCAGCAAGTTCAAAGTTTAAATTGCAGGTTAATCATCCTTTTTGTTCCTCCATGTAGAAAACTTTATTCTTTTAAACTCAAGTTACTTGTGCTTGTAAGTAGCGTATAACAGATTGTTTTGACTAGTTTTTTGTGGGGATAGAGTATTTACTGTCATTATATTATTTTATAAAGTATTAAAAATTAAATACCTATGGGGCTTACGCCCCGTGCCTCAGGGCTTACATCTCGCTGAGGCATATGTAAAACGTCTTGCCTTACGCCCACGCCTTTTAAAACACTGGTTGTTAGGTGTTTGGTTGGCTGTTTTATTTGGCAGGTGGTGTAATTAAAAATACAACAGAATTCTACTAAATATTTTCCATATTTGCGACTAAATCAGTCGCAAATTTCATCAGAAATTACCCAGATTTGCGACTAATTTGGTCGCAAATTGAGAATTTCTGAATTTTTTTTATTAATTAATACTCAATATGTAAGACTATTTCAGTCGGAACTTTTAATTTGTATTTTTTTTATTTTGGTCAGCGACTGAATTAGTCGCAAATTTAGCGACCAATTCCGTCGGAAATGACTTAAATTCAAATGTACCTGTATTTTTCAGTTTGCGATTGAATCCGTCGAAAATTTTTGACTGATTCTATCGCAAATATTTTGCAACCATGTATTTTCCGACTGACATTTTTCAGTCGAAAATCCGTCGGAGAAACACGGCTTCTGATTGATTTGACGGTCGCAAATTTACTGTTTTTTAGTAGTGTATAAATCATATCATTAAGGATAAAAGAGAAAATTAAAGTAATATTATTTCTAAATAAGGAAGTATGATATTTTTTATCAAAAGAGATTAAAACAAAAAATAAAGCTATCACTTCTTTTTTTATTCAATTTTTAGTTTCCACAAAAACCCTTACTTTTTGTGTGGCGTCAAAGGATCCACCAACGTTGGCACGAAAAAATTCACTAGCCTCTATCGTTGGGTTTGAGCCTTTGAGGCATAGTGTAGTGAAAGAGATGAGGATCTATTTCTTTTTGGGGCATAAATTCAAAGTTAATATTACCTGAACTCTGGTGGGTAGTCAGGCCATTGGCTGTTCAACTGCTTCAGTTGTTTGTCATCAGGATCAGGAGAAAATGGTATAATAGTTGGATTCTGTAGAGCAAAATCAAAGACTTCTTTCCAGTCCCTTACATTCTTGGTGTGCTCAGTATCATAATATCCTAAAGGGTTGAACTCATCTCTCCCCACCTTTCTCTTATCCTCCTTAGACAAAGCAAAGAATTTTCTTGATGCCAACTCAATTTTTTCCTTGTGCTCTAAGGGTACCCCATGATTTATCACTTGGAAGAATCCCCATTTCTTTGATGCATCGCTTATCTCAGCCACTAGGGTTTCCAATTCCTTGGAGTATTTCTCAGAGGAGAAATCTGGATAATTCAGTACTGAGAGATCAATAACCGGAATACCTTCAGCTTCAGTTGTGGGGAGTTTAGGCCTGTGTTCGACATCTTGGATGAAAGCTGGATCAACTTCTCCCATTGCTGAATTATTATTTGTTAAATGCTAAGTTGGACGTCACACTTACTGAGGTTTTATACGCTTTAACGTTACTGGAAATATCGGAGAAATTAATCTTGTCGCAATAATTAATGACGATAAATAGGTAAAATACATTGAACCGGGACGCAATTTTGTCACATTTTAAGGTTGAATGTTGATTTTGTTTCGGAACGGTCATGTCCTCATATTCTTGCGTCATTCACGGCGAATGATTTACCTTACTAATGGCTTTATAAGAGAATTTTCCTTTTTATTTGCTTTTTACAGCTATTAACAATAAAAACCAAAGTTTTTATCGGAATCTATTTTTATATTATATTATAATATATGTCATCTATAAAAGCACTTCACTTTAATAGTCAAAATATATCGGAACAAACGAAATTGTTATATAGAAATTTGACTGATCTTATTTTGTGTTTTATGAATAATTTCCTACTTGTTCATTCATTCAATAATTATCTTTGTTTGTTTAAAAGGAATGATATTGTTACTATTGTTAGTAATCTGTATTTGCAAAGTAATTCTAGAAATAAAATAATATAAAAACAGAAATGTAGAATAAACAGAATTTAATTTGAGTCTATTGAATTCATAGTGTTTTCTTAAGCAACTTAATCCCCTCCTATATTACCCGAGGTTGTGGATTATTTTCTCCCAGGATAGAACGGATTACACATTGTGTGTACCGCTATACCAGTGTGTAATCGTGCGTGATAATACTCGGAGCTCGGTTACACTTAATATTATTTTATGGCTTGAGATGTTATAATTTATTTAATGGCCTGAAATTGTTGGAGTTAGCATGTGTCAAATGGAGACTTTAAAATTGACTATTAGTTAAAGAACCATTTATTCATTGCTGGCTATTGTGTTATTATTATTATTCTCGTATTCCATTCCTATTTAAAATTTCTGTATTTTATTATTGGCCCGTAGTAAGTATCGATATCGACCCCTCGTCACTACTTCTTCGAGGTTAGACTGGATACTTACTGGGTACATGTTGTTTATGTATTCACGCTACACTTCTGCACTAATCGTGCATGATCTGAGGCAGGTGCATCTGGTGTCCATTCAGGCGCGCACCCCCGTTATCCTGAGGCATAGTGGCGAGCTGCTCTCCGAGTTCCTTCTGCAGCACCCGCAATCTCTCTTTTGTATTTACTTTCTGTCTATCCTATTTCAGACAATAACATAGGTGTTTTGTATATTCTACTAGTTGCTCATACACTTATAATACCGGGTCTTGGAAACATGCTAGTAGACACTTTATGACTTTTGAGAATTTATTCCATCGTATTTGCTCTTTTATTAGTTACGCTTTACTTTATTTAATTTTTCACTTCTCATTTACTTAATAAATAAAAATCAACTACTTTGAAATTTTTAAAAAGAATAAATACATGGTTAGTTCACCGTTGGCTTGCCTAGCGATGACGTTGGGCGCCATCAAGGCCAGTAGGAGAAATTAGGTTGTGACAATAAAAGTCCGTGATTTATATAGTAGAACTTACTATGTTGTTTGTAAATATGTACTCCTTCCGTTTAAGCTTACGTGAATGTTTTCGCTTTTCGATATTCAAACTATGAAAACTTTGATCAATATTTTAAATATTTTTTTTTGTCATATTGACATGAGAAAAAATGCAACTTATAGTATTTTTCGTATAGTTTTTAAATATCAAAATTTGAACTTTAAAATATTGAGTTAATCTAATTCAATTTAGCTTCAAAGATCGGTCAAATTAACTTTAAAAAAGCAAAAAAATTCACATAAATTAGAACATAACCTGCTTCCATCTGTCCTGAATGAGGGAATTAAGGCGGTATAGTCGAACTGAACTGCTTGATTCTAAGGTGGGTGATAAGCAACTGTATTCGTATCAAGCCTACCATCTCTTCTCACGAAAGACTTTCCATCCCGTCTCTGAAAGTTTTGCAATATAAGTGTCCTCCGAGTCGCACGACGTTTTAACCGAAAGAACTTCTTGCGCAATTCATACCTTTATGTTTTTATGACAAAAATTCTTTCTTTATTTTCATATAAAATTGTTCTCTGGATTTTTTATCAATATGAGATGACCGTAACACAATATATAAGACTCGTGATTCAGGCAATCCAATCTTTCGTGTGTAAGCCGAAAGCCCCCAAAAATAGTTTTCAAAAAATGGGTGAGTAATATAAAAAATTAAACTAGAAAATCAATTTCCTAAATCCTACTTTAGATGAAGAACGGATGTGGCAAACATCGTATTCCGAATATTATCATTTTTGGGGGATGAAAGGAGCACCAAGCACAGTTTTCTTCATTTAATGTTTGTATAATTACTCATGTCCAATTTATGGAATAAAACTTGACTTACATTATATAATCATCATTTACCTAAAAATTTATGCCAAATTACTAATTCTAATTTATTCAAAATTATTAATTCTTCATTATTTTAATAGCACAGAACCATAACGCTAATTACTAAATTACCTAGTGTAACGAGCCGGTCGGTCGTTTCGAGAATTATAGCCCCGTTTCTCCCATTTCTGTTTCTTTTGTGCTTTACAGCTGTATTAAGTCTTACCGGGTTGGTTGGTTCACGTCCTGAGTGGTTTTGGAGCGAATTGAGACACTTAATATCTTAATTAGAAACTTAAGTTGAAAAAGTCGATCGGATGTCGACTTGTGGGAAAACGACCTCAGACTTGAATTTTTATGGTTCTGTCAGCTCCGTTAGGTGATTTTGAACTTAGGAGCGCGTCCGGATTGTGATTTGGTGGTCCGTAGTAGAATTAGGCTTGAATTGGCGAAAGTTGGAATTTTGGCGATTTTGTCTGGCAGTGAAAATTTTGATACTGGGGTCGGATTGGATTTTCGGAAGTTGGAATAGGTTCGTGGTGTCATTTTTGACTTGTGTGTAAAATTTGAGGTCAATCGGACGTGGTTTGGTAGGTTTCGGCATCGTTGTGGAATTCGAAATTTTAGAAGTTCTTTAAGCTTGAATCCGGGTGTAATTTGGCGTTTTGATGTTGTTTTGAGGGATTCGAAGATTCGACTAAGTTCGTATCGGGTTATAGGACTTATTGGTATAATTAGTTGAGGTCCTGGAGGCCTCGGGATGATTTCGGGTGGTTAACGGCTTGATGGGAGTTGAGAAATTGCAGCTGAAGCTGCTGCTATTGGTGTAACGGCACCTGCGGAGTGGGAACCGCAGGTGTGAGCCCGCAGAAGCGAAGGAGGAGCCGCAGATGCGGCTAAGGAGGATCTAGGCAGAGGGCACATGTGCAATGGCATTCCCGCACCTGCGATGGTCGCAGAGCCGGATTTAGGGGCGCAGGTGCGATGTAGTTCCCGCACCCGCGAAGAGCGCAGATGCGGTCACTTGATCGCAGGAGCAGAGGCAGTGTTTTAGTGATTTTTCGTAGAAGCGGGGCTTTGTATATATATATATATATATATATATATATATATATACTTTCAAAATATTACGTATGCATCATCATTTAGTTTATAAGCATATACAAGCATTTTTCATAATTGTTTTTTTTCATATTTTTTAAAGGCTTTAAATCAATTTATTTCTGTATTTTATTATATAAATATCTAATAGTTACCCTCCATATTATTTTTATGATGATTTAATCATCTAAACTTATCATTTATACCAATATGAGGTTTTAAATATTTTCAGGGCATTTCTTATAATTACATTTGAATTTTTCAGGGCTAAATTGCATATTTTGTAGTAATAGCCCATATGCATGTATAATTACATTATTTATGCAGAAAATAACTTTTTATATTTTTATAATGTTAAATAATTATTTTTAATCATTTTCATGCACAAATTATATTTTTGTTATTTATTTATTATTTTTTGTAAATTATTTATTTATTAAACATTGGGTATTTAAAATCTAGCCCTAAATTCCTTCTAATTTCGGACCTAACTACCCAAACATAGCCCAATTACCCCTGGCCCAAGAGCAATTAACCCAACCCCATACCCGGTCGCGACCCGTTTAACTAACCCGACCCAGAACCCCCAACTAATCGTGGCCGTTGATCTTTGTTGATCTCTGAGATCAACAACCCATATTACTCCTACCCTTTTAATTAACCTAATATGCCCCTAACCCTAACCACTCTTCATCACCCGCCGCCTTTGAATGCTCTCAAACCTCCCCCTTTTCTCTACCCAAACCCTAGCGTCTCCCCCCAAATTTCTCTTCTAATCCCACCGGACATGGGATTACATAGTTGTTTCTTGCCATATTCTACTTCCCCCTGATATTGGAACCTTCTATATACCGCTTGCCTAAACATGGCAAGCGGATCTCATCAATTTCGAACCAAAGTTGGTTCAGTTCCTTGACCTTTTCTGTCTATGTTCATCTTATTCTATGCAGCATGTGATTTTTACCTTTTAATTATTTTAGATTTCTGCCGATTTTACAGTTTCCCTAAAATTAGGGTTTGGGATTTTTTCTCTTTTCCTTACTGATTTGATTGCATGTGATGATTCTTTCCTTTCTCGTATTTGATTGATGATTTTTTTTATTTGGATGTTAATTTCTACTACTATATAAACCCCTCCCCACTCCCCTTTGAAACAAGTCAGAATCATTAAGAAACATTACTAAAAATTAAAGTTGTGTGCTCTTTGCTCTTTAACAATCTTGTTCTGCACTTTGATTCCTGGCCGGCTGAAAGCCAAGGCCAGAAATTCTGGGTTCTTGCTCTTTCGTTGATATTCATAACACTGTGGGCTTCCTTTCTTTCTTGTTTCATTTAACTGGTGAGTTACCAAACCTTTTTCATTTCATTCTGATTTGCCTGTCATTAACATGAGTTTTCACTTCTAAAGATTTTTGTTCCCTGTGTTACTTCAATTTTAGGCTTTGCTAAACTGAATGCCATTACGTTTGTACTTTGAGACATGTTTAGACCTGGGTTGATTAATTTCTTTTAATTCTGCCTAGCATATGTGTTGTTGATAGCCATCCCTCTACTGTTTAAAATTGCTACTGGAACATGATCCCATATCCCCTTTCTATGGATTAGTTGACTAAGTATGAGTATATAAGTGCACAAGTCTGTTTCTAAATTTGCTATGATGACATGTGGCCTGTTTCGACCATGTTTTCACCATGTCTTGACTTCCCCAGTAATTGCCCTAATCCTGTTAAGTTCTGATTGATATGATTCCTTCTTGTGATACTAGCATTCTACATTTAGCATAATCTGAACTTTTTACCATAAGTCTGTGCATATCAATCCTGCAAACCTGTCTTGGTAACATATGTATTATGTGTTGAATTTGTTCTTTTGAAACTTTGCTAAAGTTTGTTCTTAAAACCTAAGCATGCTCTATTACCTGTTTTTATGTGCTCAACTTGAATCTGTTTGTATCCCTCAGTGCTGTCCCCTAACCTCAGTTTATTCCTTTACTACTTGGTCTCTTTGAGTTCTTATTCTTAGCCGGCTGAAAGCCAAGGCTACTTAGGTTCTGTCCTTTGACCTCCCTAGTGTGAGCACTGCTCGGGATCCAATTGAGGCCCTTGTGAACTCTGACACACTAGGGTTAGGCTCTAGTCATTCTTCAACTTCTAAAAAACTATCCCTAATACCCTACCTCCGTATCATGCATTGTGTTAATTCCAAGTGATGCAATATTTGGTGTTGTGGCTCACTAAAAGGGTCTGAACTCCCCTATGGACCTGTGATCGTGTGGTATGTTAGGCCGAAAATGTTGAAGGCCCAGTAAGGCTGGGTATTTAGTTGTTTATTTAGGCCTGCTATAGGCCTGTCTATTGCCATGCAATATTACTATTTTACTTGTTAATCCGGGCCTGTAATAATACTTTGTATAAATAATTGGGGTGTTAGTGAAAAAGGAATGGGTAGAATTCTATATCTACATGCCATGGGTAGATAACATGCCTATAGGACTTGACAATGTGTTTGCCATATGTATTGTTCGATTACATGAGCCCTATAGAAATTATGATATTGGGAGAAGCACACACACCATACTTGTTTACTATTCAGACGTTATGTCTACTGTTGCGTGGTTATAGACAACATATCCATATGAAGTAGAGCACTTTGTAGTCATTCACTAGAAAGCATGCCTATAGGATGTATAATATCTGCTTTGTCGACTTAGAAACTATGCCTATAGGAAATCACACACTTTACTTAACTTGCCTAATATCTGCACATTATTCAAAAGCATGATCGTTTGACTACATATTTTACCTGCTCTTATGTTCGTTTCTATTCGATTATTAGATATCTGCCTATAGGGAATGAATGCTAATAACAACCCTTTCAATCTGCACCACGCTCAATAGATATCATGCCTGTAGGATTTTAATTACTTAAATTCCTTATTGCATCATACTGTCCATCTAGAAAGCATGCCTATAGGAGCTAAATATGTATAAAATCACCTCAAACTGTCAACCTTTAGAAAGCATGCCTATAGGAGCTAAATATATGAGAATCAGTCCCAATCGCCAGTTTCTAGAAATCATGCCTATAGGACATCACTACTCGCTCTTCAAACGCTGTTGTCCACACGATTATTAGGAAGCATAAGTAATTTTGAGCATTTCCAAAACGTTTTACTGTCCCTACTACGAAAATTACCTAGAGATCATGTCTATAGGTTTAAACCTGTAGTCTCAATAATCAGCGTGTTATACCAAATACTCTTAAACTGTATAGTCGCTTAGAAATCATGTCTATAGGTTTCATAATCCCCCCCTCCCCCCATAATCTGCAAATCAGTTAACTTGGGACAGCAGCACCACATATACGATATTGAATTCAGCATCACCTAGAATCCATGCATATAGGACTCTAAGTCTCAAATTCAGAAACTATGTATTGCTTAAACTGCCCGCGTGCATTTGTTTGTTTGTGTGTGAAGGCTAACTTGAGCCCTTAATTGCCTTTATATGAAGTTCAACTTGTTCTTTTTTGTATGTCGCCTAGTTTTATCATTTTTGAGCAGCCAAAGTAAAATCTAGAACTATCCAAATAGAGGTCTAAAGTGCACGCATAGGGTACGAGTTATAATTGAACTAGTACGCTTTAGGTAACAACTTAAAGATAGTAATCGGGTAGCAGGAGATGATAGTCTGTGCCCGCTGAATAATATGAGTAACACCCCATCTGGAGGGAGTTACGAAGTATTATTTATGTTGCACGGGGTGATCCTTTAGGCTAAAAAATTTAGGACTCTCCCTATTTTCTTTCTTTTCCTACTAGAATCAAAAATAGTTGTATCCTCTGTTCAAAATTTGTTTATAATAAACTTCTTAAATTTTTGTGCTCTCTCTTCGTTTATTTGATCACATAGACTAATTCATATAATTCGGGTTCGGCTGGGACCCACAGTTGTGGACCTCGAAGAGTGCCTAATACCTTCTTCTCGAGGTAATTTGAGCCCTTACTCGATCTTTGCTGATGCAACTGGTTAATCCAGAGTTATCTACAAATAGGTGCCCTAACGTACCTTAATCCGTTAGGTGGCGACTCTCTCTTTTAACACCCTTCCTTTAAAAGAGTTGTCACGACGTCGAAGCCCACTTTCACGAGAAAGAAGGGGCGCGACAGCATGGCGACTCTGCTGGGGATATATTTTTAGGCTCTTACCATTGCGAACTTGGTTTCATGAATTAGTCTCTCTCGATAAGCGTGTCTTTATTATTTTACTTATACTTGAACATCCCGCTCCCGTCTCCCTTTTATTGCTACATGCACATCCCTCCCTATTTTCCCTTTATGTGAATTCATATTAATATGCAAATCTCTGCTTAATTCGGTTACAATATGTGTTTCCCTTTAGTCATATTTACTTGCTCCAAATCATTTTTAAATTTGCTACATCATGTTCCTCCCTACCCCTACTCCCTTGCTTACTTTATTACAATTTCCACATTACGCGAACTAAATTTTTCCTTGTTTTCCTTTCTTTTTATGTCTTTACGTTTCATTTAATACTGTATTTACTGCTTTCATCATGCAAAATACTTGACAACGTGCTGTTTTAATTTTGCACAAAGCATGCTCCGCATCATATTCCACACATGCGTACTTAATACCATAGCGACACTTGATGAGTGTCCGCGCTCTTCCTAAAATTATCCTTTTAAATTTGGAAAGGCTTATTTGCGGTAAAACTAGTCAATCAGCGATGCAATCGACGGTTCCGGGCCTTTCCCTCTCAAGTTGTCCACTTGAGGGTACCGGTCTAGACTCTTCTAGAAACCCTCACTCTGATATTAAATGTGCATGCATCATGTCTAAACCTAGTATGGTTTAGAACGCTATCCGCGTGATAACCCTCTAAGGCAACCCTTGTCCAAAGCCCATCGGGATTTTCATAATCCCAACGGGCACAATCATGATATGTGCATTATTTGGAGAAAACGTGCCGATATGCTAATCATTAATAAGTAAATAGTCGAATCTGGAGGGGGAAAGGGCTAACTTTATCTGTTTTGCAGAAATGAGGCATGAAGTCCCCAGGTTCGGCATGGTTCGAAGTATCCCACCTTTGTTGCTAGATTGGTGGGAAAATCTCTCGCCAAGCGACAAAAACCATGTGAAAAGAGTTCTTGGAAATTTACCTTCTTTGTTGGACATTCAGCCAAACAATGTACTGATCGAGGCCGCTACTATGTTCTGGGATGAAAAGAGGACCGTCTTCCATTTTGGTGATATAGAAATGACTCCCCTGCTAGAGGAAATAGGAGGCTTTGCTGGGCTTCCCTGGGACAACCTTGGTCTGTTGGTACCGGAAAATCGCACTTCTCAAGGTTTTCTGAAAATGATGGGTTTTAGAAGGAATGAAGAGTTAGTCTGCCTGAAGAAGTCTTACATACCATTCGACTTCCTTTACGAGCGTTACGGGAACAACAAGTTCTACCGTCTTTATCATGATGAATTTGCTATCACCTCTCTAGGTTGGACTCAACGCCGGGTTTTTCTGTTCATTGTCTATTTTCTGGGGATGCTGGTATTCCCAATACAAGGATAAAGGATTCACACTCGCTTAGTTGTGGTTACTAAGGCCCTAATGGAAGGAATTGAGGGACAGACTTACATTATTGCCCCGATGATCGTAGCGGAGATATACCGAGCCTTGGACAGTTGCAAGAAAGGATATAGGCATTTTGAGGGTTGCAATCTGTTACTGCAAATATGGCTGTTGGAACATCTTCAAAGGGGACAATACCATCAAGAATTTCCGCGGCGACCATGGAATGATCACATAGCTTTTCACCATCCGAAAAGAATGACTTTTATCCCGGATAGGTTTGCACAACCAGGAAACGCTGTGGGCTGGGTACACTTCTTTAGCAATTTGACTGACGACAAGGTCCATTGGATGTTCGAGTGGTTCCCTACTAGCGAATTCATCATCAGGTCAAGAGATGTTCCCCATCTAGTGCTAATTGGATTAAGGGGTATCTATCTTTATGCTCCTATCAGAGTCATGAGGCAAGCTGGGAGAAAACAGGTCATACCACGAGTCTCCAAAATGGTTCATTACAAAGCAGATTTCCAAGGGAATGTCATTCAATTCAAGTTCGAGGCACAGCACATGTGGCATCAAAAGATTATTGTGGAGAAAGATACCATCGAACCAGACATGTATCATGCCGGCCATGTGTACTTCTACCAATCATGGTTGGTCGATGACATAGCAGGAGAGGTCAAGCCAGGGGTTGATTTGAGGAATAGGGTCATAGACGACGCTGCTGAAGCACAAGTCAAATACAGGAGGCTGCGCAAAAGGGTGTTTGAATCTGAGGCCAGGCATTTGGAACAGCATAAAGTGGACATGGAAGCAATCAAAAAAAATGGAGAGGAATTGCTACTAAATCAACAGAAAGGTTGGAGTATTTGGAGCAGGGTTTGATGGAACTTGAGGGAACGATGAGGAAAAGGGTGTCGGATTGTCAGAACGCAGAGGGCAATGAAGGAGTCTATCTAGCAAGGGTGTATCTGCTATTGGACATGCACGACCTGGGGAATCTGATTGACGGGGCTAAGAAGGCCAAGCTTGGGGAAGGTCCCTCTGGGACCAAGTAGATTAGGGGTGATGTTTTCTAGATTTGTTTTAAAATTTGATTGTAGTAAGGCAAATTGCCACTAGTGACTCTTTATAATTATTGTCGTTTTAGTAGAGATTTGGTCTATTTATCATATTAATAAAATGATGCAGTTATCGGCATTGAGTTTTCTCCAAAGCTATTCGTCACTAGGCCTACCTCAGGCATGATGAGGTCCCCAAATTAGGACGCGAATTCCGCAATACGTGTTTAAATATCGTAAATATCCTTTTAATACTCTTTACTGACTTGTTTACCTTTTGTTTTTCTTCTTTTCTTTGTTTATTCCCATCCCCTAAGGTTGGTTTGTGCATACTGGCATCATCGGCATATCATACCAGATCTAGAGGTCTTCCACGTCCTCCTCCTCCAAGTGATTCTAAGAACAAAGGAAAGGCTAAGATGGATGATCTGAGCGGTATCGGGAAAGACAACGCTACACATGCAGAGAGTGTTGAGACTTCAGATGGTCGGGGTACTCTGGCACAGAACAACTTGGTTTTGCGATTAGAGCAAAAGATACTGGAGTTACAAGGGGAACTTGAGCAGGTCCGTAACTTGGCAAACCTTTCCCTTACCTTGAATGTTCCCGACATCAACCAACAAAATGCCCAAAGCTCAACACCTCCTCAAGACACACAAAACCAACACCCGCAAAATCCTCCCACACCTCATCAATACGCCACGCCTCCCCAAAATCCTAATCCTCCACCAGCACCAACTCCTCCACAGCATCATCATCATCCGACCCAGTACCCACAAACTACCACATACCACACTCCTCAGAATGCACCACTGCCTACTCCTGACCCGCAAAACTCAACCAATGACCACCATTACGCCCAGATTCTCGGAGTCTACCAAAGCAATCCCATATATGTGGAAACCTTACCCCACACCCCACAACAGACCCTATACATACCCGAATCCACCGAGAAAGACCTGCTCATCAAGAACATGGCAGAGGAACTCAAGAAACTTACCAGCAGGGTTCAAAATATCGAAGGGAGCAAAGGCGTTGAGGGTTTGAATTATGAGGATTTGTGTATTCAACCGGACGTAGAACTGCCAAAGGGTTATAAACCTCCCAAGTTCGAAATGTTCGACGGAACAGGTGATCCGAAGGTGCACTTGAGAACATATTGTGACAAGCTTGTAGGAGTTGGCAGGGATGAAAAAATCTGCATGAAGCTGTTCATGAGAAGCCTCACTAGAGACGCCATATCTTGGTACATCAGTCGAAACCCAAAGAAATGGGTTAATTGGGTAAGCATGGCATCGGATTTCATGGATCGGTTCAGGTTTAACACAGAAAACGCACCAGACATTTTCTACATTCAAAATCTCAAGAAGAAGCCAACAGAAACTTTTCGCGAGTATGCTACTCAGTGGAGGTCTAATGTTGCAAAAGTAAGGCCAGCGCCAGAAGAAGAACAAATGAATAAGTTCTTCGTCAGAGCTCAGGATCCGCAATACTACGAAAGATTGATGGTTATTGAAAACCATAAATTTTCTGATATCATCAACTTGGGGGAGAGAATAGAAGAAGGGATCAAAAGTGGAATGGTGACAAATTGTGAAGCACTTCAAGCCACAAATAAGGCCTTGCAGTCAGGAGGTATCTCCAAGAAGAAAGAAGTAGGTGTAGTAATGGTAGCCCAAGGTCCGAAGTATCCTCTCACATACCAAACACCTCCACCCACATATCAGCCTTCACCTCCCAGATACTGACAACCTGCCACCACTTATCATACCTATAACACCCAACCCACATACTACCACTCACCACCAGCCCGCCAAAACTACCAAAAACCTAGACCAAATTTCGACCGCAGACTACCCAGACAATACACCCCAATTGCTGAACCTAAAGACCAATTGTACGAGAGACTGAAGGTTGCCGGTTATATCACTCCCATTCCCGCTGTCGCCATGGAAAATTCCTCTCAATGGGTCAATCCAAATAAGATATGTGCCTATCACTCAGGCATGAAAGGTCATACTATTGATGAGTGTCATACTTTGAAGGATAAGATTCAGACATTAATCGACACCAAAGTCATACAGGCAAAGGAGGCTGTGCCCAATGTCTGTAACAATCCTCTCCCAGATCACAGGGGCGGAGGGGTAAACATGATAGAGACCGATGAAGAATGAGACTCAGAGAGGTTAATTGGACTCATTCGAGAAAGGGGATAATCGTGAAACATCTCCAGTCACTCTCACACCTATCATGGTGCAAACTCAGGCACCAATTGAATTTGAGGTAGCTGCACTAACTCCGTTTGAGGTTGAAGTAACAACACCCTTCACCGTGATGGTAACACCTATACCGTCTTATAAGTCTAATGCTATACCATGGGATTATGTTGCAGAAGCAAGAAGGAAAGGAAAGGGGAAAGTGGAAGAAACTGGTGCAGCACAAGGTATGACCAGAACTGGTAGGGTTTACACGCCCGAGCATTTGGGGGGAACAAGTAGAGAAGCCGTTTCCAGGCAGCCCGTCATTGAAACCAGCCTAGATGATCTTTGGAGAAAGGTGCAAGCAAGGGAGTATTCTGTGGTTGATCATTTGAACAAAACCCCTGCTCAGATATCCATTCTATCACTACTATAGAATTCTGAGGCACACAGGAATGCGTTGATGAAAGTGTTGAATGAGGCTTATGTACCCAACAACATTACCAGTGGAGAGATGGCCAATATGATAGGACAAGTGTTGGAAAGACACAAGATCACTTTTCATGAAGACGAGCTACCACCAGAAGGACTAAGTCACAACAGGGCACTGCATATCACAGTGCAGTTTGAGGATAAGTTCATTGCCAGAGTCCTGATAGATGGGGGTTCGAGTCTTAACATATGTCCACTAACTACTCTGAAAAGATTGGGTAAAGGCCTGCACGAGATCAAGGCAGGAAGTATGAAGGTGAAAGCATTTGATGGGTATCAAAGGGCCACAATTGGGGAAACCAACCTCAGCTTACAGATGGGCCCAACCTGGTTTGATGTTGAGTTTCAAGTGTTAGACATATCTGCTACCTACAACCTATTGTTGGGACGACCTTGGATACATGCCGTTGGGGCCGTAGCTTCTACTCTATATCAGGTCGTGAAGTTTGAGTGGAAACGTCAGGAAGTGATCATCCATGGGGACGGAAGTAATCCCATTTACACCAGTCAAATTGTTCCGGTCATCGAGAATAGAAGGAAGTTGGGTGGAGAAATATACCATCGCATCGAGCGCGTCAACGCAATTGAAAAGGACAAATGGCGGAGCAGTAAGATAGAAGGCATATTGGCATGGACAGGGTATGAGCATGGCAAAGGTCTTGGTAAGAATCTCCAGGGGATCACCAAACCAATACAGCTAAAGCGTCACGGCACAACGTTTGGGCTTGGGGTATGAATACACCTGGCACGAGTATCAGAATTGGTCGCCACCATGGCGTGGTCCTTATTACCCTCTAGAGCAACTAGTACCACATTTGAGCCAGTCATTTCACCAAGCTGGCATGATGTGGGAGTTCAAAGAAGATGAAGTTCTAGCCGGTATAAGGAATCTGTTTCTGGATGATGAAGACATGGATTGCAGTGCGATAGTTGAGGAGGAGGAGGAGGAAGGCCTTATTATTCAGACAGTGGAGAAGGGAGTTGTTCTCAAGAACTGGACTGATGCACCATCAAGGGCCCATCGAGTTCTTGGGTAGCCTGGCAATTAGCATCATTTATTTTAAAAGCAATTTTTATGAGCATTTAAGACATTTTCAGTATTTTGTTTTAAGCATGTTTTGTTTTGAAATAATTGCTCGGGTCATCGAGCCGTACCCGTTTGACGTTTTCAAGATTTATCTAAATGCAGTGTTGTTTTTAGTATTTATTATTATTCTTTACATTTTTTTCTCTACAGCATTATTATTACCTATCGCGATAAACTTACGACTGTGACATGTAATGTGACAACGCAACATAAGGATAATGATTTAGAGGATTTGGAAGAGGATATAATGCCCGAGGAAATTGTTAGAGAAGTGAAAAACTTTGAAAACAAGCCTAAGTCTAATTTGGATGAGACTGAAACAGTTAATCCAGGAGACTCCGAAACAGTCAAGAAAACACGTGTAAGCATTCACCTGTCACCATCAGAGAAAGAAGAATACACTCGTTTCTTGAAGGAATATGAGGATATCTTTGCATGGTCCTATGATGATATGACCGGTTTGAGCACGTCCATAGTGGCTCATAAACTACCTACCAACCCAATGTGTCCGCCGGTAATGCAGAAGCTCAGAAAGTTCAAGCCAAATATGAATTTAAAAATCAAAGAAGAAGTCACCAAGCAGATCAAAGCTATGGTTCTCAGAGTGGTTGAATATCCAACTTGGTTGGCTAATATCGTGCCAGTTCCGAAGAAGGATGGGAAAGTCAGAGTATGCGTCGATTATCGGGACCTAAACAAAGCAAGTCCCAAAGATGATTTCTCGTTACCCAACATACACATACTAATCGACAACTGCGCCAAGCATGAACTCCAATCTTTTGTGGATTGCTTCGCGGGATATCATCAGATTTGGATGGATGAAGAGGATGCCGAAAAGACAGCTTTTATCACACCATGGGGGGTGTACTGCTATAAAATGATGCCGCTTGGTCTAAAGAATGCTGGGGCCACTTATATGAGGGCCATGACAACTATTTTCCACGACATGATACATAAGGAGATAAAGGTATATGCGGATGACGTCATCATAAAATGCAAGAAAAGTACAGATCACATAGCAGACTTGAGGAAATTATTTGATCGGCTTCGGAGGTACAATTTGAAATTGAATCTCGCAAAATGTGCCTTGGGGTCCCCGCAGGAAAATTATTAGGATTCAACGTCAGCCGCCGAGGAATTGAGCTAGACCCATCAAAGGTCAAGGCTATCCAGGATTTACCACCTCCAAAGAATAAGAAAGACGTGATGAGTTTCTTGGGACGTCTTAATTACATCAGCCGCTTCATAGCACAATCAACCGTGATCTGTGAGCTAATTTTCAAAATGTTAAAGAAGGATGCCACAACCAATTGGACTAAAGACTGCCAGAACGCTTTTGACAGAATCAAAGAATATTTGTCCACACCGCCAGTCCTGGTCCCGCCAGAACCTGGTAGACCACTCTACTCTATCTCTCTATATTAGATGGGTCTTTCGGTTGTGTCTTGGGACAACACGACGAGATGGGAAGAAAATAACATGCCATATACTATATGAGTAAGAAGTTTACACTCTATGAAACACGGTATTCTTTGCTGGAACGCACCTGCTGTGCTTTGACCTGGATAGCCCAGAAACTGAGGCACTACTTCTGTGCCTATACCACATATCTCATATCAAGGATGGATCTTCTGAAGTACATCTTCCGGAAACCCATGCCTACAGGGAAGCTGGCAAAATGGCAGATATTGTTGAGTGAATTCGACATCATCTATATAACTCAGAAGGCGGTTAAGGGACAAGCATTAGCGGATCATCTTGCGAAAAATCCTGTAGGAGGAGAATACGAACCACTAAAAATGTATTTTCCTGATGAAGAAGTATCATTCGTAGGAGAAGATATTGCCGAAGCCTACGACTGGTGGAAAATGTTTTTTGATGGAGCCGCAAACTTCAAAGGAGTGGGTATTAGAGGCATTTTGGTGTCAGAAACAGGTCAACATTATCCGGTATCCGCAAAACTCAGATTTTTGTGCACCAATAATATGGCAGAATATGAGGCTTGCATATTGGGGCTCAATTTGGCCGTTAATATGAATATCCAGGAATTACTGGTAATTGGGGATTCAAATCTGCTGGTACATCAGGTGCAGGGAGAATGGGCTACAAAGAATACCAAGATATTACCATATCTATATCATGTGCAAGAGATGCTGAAGAGGTTCACGAAGATAGAGTTTAGACATGTCCCGAAAATCCAGAATGAGTTCGCAGACGCATTTGCCACTTTGTCCTCCATGATACAACATCCGGACAAGAATTTCATCGACCCCATTTCGATAAGGATTCATAATCATCCAGCTTACTGCACTCATGTTGAAGAAGAAGCAGACGAGAATCCATGGTTCCATGATATCAAGGAGTACTTGGCAAAAGGAGAGTACCCGGAGCATGCAAATCATACTAAAAAATGCACGCTCCGAAGATTGTCCAACCATTTCTTCCAAAGTGGAGGAATTATGTACAGAATGACTCCAGATTTAGGATTATTACGGTGTGTGTCGCTAAGGAAGCTTCCAAACTGCTCGAAGAGATACACCCGGGAACTTGCGGACCACACACGAGTGGTTTCGTTTTAGCCAAGAAGATACTGAGGGCAGGTTATTTTTGGATGACTATAGAAACATACTGCATCAGGAATGTCTAGAAATGTCATCAGTGCCAAACACACGCAGATATGATACGGGTGCCGCCAAATGAACTCAATGCAACGAGTATACCTTGGCCTTTTGCCGCTTGGGGAATGGACGTCATTGGACCAATCGAGCCCGCCGCTTCAAACGGGCACAGGTTCATTTTAGTGGCCATAGACTACTTCACAAAATGGGTCGAAGATGCATCCTACAAAACTGTAACCAAGAAAGTCATCGCAGATTTTGTCAGAGATCTTTTTGTTTGCCGATTCGGGGTTCCAGAGTCCATCATCACCGACAATGCCGCCAATCTCAACAGTGACCTAATGAAAGCTATGTGTGAGACCTTCAAAATCAAGCACAAGAATTCCACAGCATACAGGCTTCAAATGAATGGAGCCGTGGAGGCCGCAAACAAGAATATCAAGAAAATACTGAGGAAGATGGTAGACAACCACAGGCAATGGCACGAGAGGTTACCATTTGCCTTATTGTGGTACCGGACCACAGTCCGCACGTCAACCGGGGCAACTCCTTACCTATTGGTCTACGGTACTGAAGCCGTCATTCCCGCCGTGGTAGAAATTCCTTCCCTGAGAATTATACAGGAAGCTGAACTCAGTGATGCAGAGTGGGTAAGAAGTCGCTATGAACAATTAGCTCTCATTCACGGGAAAATAATGAATGTAGTGTGTCATGGTCAACTTTATCAGAACAGAATGTCCAGAGCTTTCAACAAAAGGGTCAAACCTAGACAGTTCGCACCGGGGCAACTGGTGCTGAAACGAATCTTTCCACATCAGGATGAAGCTAAAGGAAAATTCTCACCCAACTGGCAAGGACCCTATATGGTTCATAGAGTACTAACAGGAGGAGCGCTCATACTCGCAGAAATGGATGGAGAGATTTGGCCAAAGCCTATCAACTCAGATGCAGTCAAAAGATACTATGTTTAAAGCTGTTTACATTTATGCAATTGATGTAACTGAATTACGCTTGACCTGATTCCCGTTTAAGAGGGGATACGTAGGCAGCCCTGTGGGTTCAGTCACAATTCAATAAAATTCTCATTTTTCCCACAATCAGAAACTGGGGCAGAATTTTGAGGAGGACCCTCAAAATTCCGGGGCAAGCTCAGCCAATGGCACCGTGTGCAGAACGGTCAGAGAACCGCCTAAGTAAACTGGGGTAGAATTTTGAGGAGGACCCTCAAAATTCTAACGAAGTCGCAATGTCTCTAAAGTGTCACAGTCATTGGTTCATCTAATTTATCCGATATTGCATACTAATGTATTTTAAATAACTACATTCATCATATGCACACATTTTCGAAAACTTTATTTTTATGAAACAGTCAGATGCTACCCGTGGTAACTCAAGCAAGACTTCAATACAGAGCGAAGAAAAGCAGGCAGGCGGAGGCACGAACTAACCTTTGGATGCAGGAACAAGAAATATTCTCAAATTCGGGCACACCTCAGAATCACTGTCTTCATAACGACAAAGTTGCCAAGCGCAAACACATTTCCAGCTAAGAAATACTCCGCTACTACTTATTGCATGTCCATTGCATGAGACTAAGCATTGTCTCCACCTTTTCATGAGGCTAAGCCCTGCCTCCTCAAATTGCTCAAGGCTAAACTATGCCTTTCCTATTGCATGAGACTAAGCATTGTCTCCCATCTTGCATGAGGCTAAGCCCTGCCTCCTTAATTGCACAAGGCTAAGCTCTGCCTTTCCTATTGCATGAGACTAAGCATTGTCTCCCCCTTGCATGAGGCTAAGCCCTGCCTCCTCAATTGCATAAGGCTAAGCATTGTCTTCCCCTGCACGAGACTAAGCCCTGCCTCCTCAAATTGCATAAGGCTAAGCATAGCCTTCCCCTGCATGAGACTAAGCATTGTCTCCCGCTTTTATGAGGCTAAGCCCTGCCTCCTCAAATTTCATAAGGTTAAGCATTGCCTTACCCTGCATGAGACTAAGCATTATCTCCCGCTTGCATGAGGCTAAGCCCTGCCTCCTCAATTGCATAAGGCTAAGCATTGCTTTCCCCTGCACGAGACTAAGCTTTGTCTCCCACTGGCATGGGGCTAAGCCCTGCCTCCTCTTGAATGAGACTAAGCATTGTTTCCCATTTCGCATGAGGCTAAGCATTGCCTCCCTAGTCGCATAAGGCTAAGCTCTGCTTTTCCTTGCGTAACCCCAAATGCTACGCTATTTAAAACCTTGCACTATTCTCCACTTCGGGGCTAAGCTCTACCCCCGATCCTACACAAGACTAAGCTCTGTCTTGTTTCGTTTCGCATAACCAAGCATCATGTCTTTGCATCTCATGAGCTGAAATATCGCCATTTTGTCTGAAGGCGTCATAGTCCGAAGGCATCATCCTCATAGCCGGAAGACACCATGCCATGGCCTGAGGATCTCTCAATATTGCACATCATTATTCAAAGGCGTCATAGTTCAGAGGCACCATCCTCATGGCCCGAGAACATCATTTCATGGCCTGCGAATCCCCTATCTCACGATTCATGGCCCGTGATATCATGGTCTAAGGACACCATCCCCATTGTCCAAAGACAACTTTCATGGTCCAAAGGGAATTTGCATGATGTTTAAATACTCGCAATAATCCATATATACTCGCATGCATTGTGTTTTAAGTTTTGCAGGTAATCCAGGAAGTAACCGTTCTCCTAACGGGAGCAATCTTCGTTCCGGTTTCCATTCAACGTTCGTATCTTGCAATTATTTCAAACGTAACCATCCACCGTCCGTTACCCGTTCCCATCTGATAACCGTTCAAATATCCATATCCCCCCAAGATACATCCATTTACAATCCCGATACCATCCTGTCCAGAATAGCTTGTCCGTTCCTACAACAACTCCGTCGGTTTATTCCACCATTGGATCCGGAACTACACATGGCCTGATTCCTATAAACCCAGGGATATGTAGGCAGCTCAGAAACCAGGGTCCGACCTATATTTTTCAAAATCACCCCGTTCGGTCAAAATCAATCATCATTTCTTTACCCGACAACTCTTTCATCCTTCCCGGGTAAAGAGGGGCAGCTGTTGATACCCAATTTTTCCCTCATATATATATATATATATATATATATATATATATATATATATATATATATATATATATATATATATATTCAAAAATATTACGTATGCATCATCAAATAGTTTATAAGCATATACAAGCATTCTTCATAATTGTTTTTTCATAATTTTTTAAAGGCTTTAAATTAATTTATTTCTGTATTTTATTATATAAATATCTAATAGTTACCCTCCAAATTATTTTTATGATGATTTAATCATCTAAACTTATCATTTATACCAATATGAGATTTTAAATATTTTCAGGGCATTTTTTATAATTACATTTGCATTTTAAGGGCTAAATTGCACATTTTGCAGTAATATCCCATATGCATGTATAATTATATTATTTATGCAGAAAATAACTTTTTATATTTTTATAATATTAAATAATTTTTTTTAATCATTTTCATGCACAAATAATATTTTTATTTATTTATTTATTATTTTTTATAAATTATTTATTTATTAAACATTGGATATTTAAAATCTAGCCCTAAATTCCTTCTAATTTCGGACCTAACTACCCAAACATAGCCCAATTACCCCTAGCCCAAGAACAATTAACCCAACCCCATACCCGGTAGCGACCCGTTTAACTTACCCGACCCAGAACCCCCAACTAATCGTGGCCGTTGATCTCTGAGATCAATGGCCCCCATTTCTCCTACCCTTTTAATTTACCTAATACGCCCCTAATCCTAATCACTCTTCACCACCCGCCGCCTTTGAATACTCTCAAACCTCCCCCTTCTCTCTGCCCAAACCCTAGCGTCTCCCCCCTAAATTTCTCTTCTAATCCCACCGGATATGGGATTACATAGGTGTTTCTTGCCATATTCTACTTCCCCCTGGTACTGGAACCTTCTATATACCGCTTGCCTAAACATGGTAAGCGGATCTCATCAATTTCGAACCAAAGATGATTCAGTTCCTTGACCTTTTCTGTCTATGTTCATCTTATTCTATGCAGCATGTGATTTTTACCTTTTATTTATTTTAGATTTCTGCCGATTTTACACTTTCCCTAAAATTAGGGTTTGAGATTTTTTCTCTTTTCCTTACTGATTTGATTGCATGTGATGATTCTTTCCTTTCTCGTGTTTGATTGATGACTTTCCTTGTTTGGATGTTAATTTCTACTACTATATAAACCCCTCCCCACTCCCCTTTGAAACAAGTCGGAATCATTAAGAAAAATTACTAAATATTAAGTTGTGTGCTCTTTGCTCTTTAACAATCTTGTTCTGCATTTTGATTCCTGGCCGGCTGAAAGCCAAGGCTAGAAATTCTGGGTTCTTGCTCTTTCGTTGATATTCATAACACTTTGGGCTTCCTTTCTTTCTTGTTTCATTTAACTGGTGAGTCTCCTGGACCGTAGGCATGGGACGAGTAGTGCACGCATAGGGTACGAGTTATAGTTGAACTAGTACACTTTAGGTAATAACTTAAAGATAGTAATCGGGTAGCAGGAAATGATAGTCTGTGCCCGCTGAATTATACGAGTAACACCCAATCTGGAGGGAGTTACGAAGTATTATTTATGTTGCACGGGGTGATCCTTTAGGCTAAAAAATTTTGGACCCCCTATTTTCTTTCTTTTCCTACTAGAATAAAAAATAGTTGTACCCTCTGTTCAAAATCTGTTTATAATAAATTTCTTAAATTTTTGTGCTCTCTTCATTTATTTGATCACATAGACTAATTCATATAATGCGAGTTCGGCCAGGACCCACAGTTGTGGACCTCGAAGAGTGCCTAATACCTTCTCCTCGAGGTAATTTGAGCCCTTACCCGATCTTTCGTGATGCAACTGATTAATCTGGAGTTATATACAATTAGGTGCCCTAACGCACCTTAATCCGTTAGGTGGTGACTCTCTCTTTTAACACCCTTCCTTTAAAAGAGTTGTCACGACATCGCAGCCCGCTTTCGCGAGAAAAAGGGGCTTGACAGAGCGGAGACAGTGTTTCAGTGATTTTTTCGCAGAAGCGAGTCTTTGCCCGCAGATACGGCTCCGAAGATGCGGAAATGGAGCCGCAGGTGCAAGAAGTCTAGGCAGAACCTATAAATATAAGACTTCGAGATTTTTCACCATTTTCATCATTTTTGAGCTCGGAGTTTGGGGATTTTGAGAGAGATTTCGGAGTAATAACTGAGGTAAGTTCCTTGTACCTATTTATCTTCAATAATGGTGTTTCCCTACTGATTTTTACACCTAGTTTATGAGTGTTTGAGGTGAGATTTGGGAGATTAGGGCTTGGGAATTGGAGAGGGAATTTTGTGGTTTTGGAGGGGCAATTGAGGTCGGATTCTGATAAATTTGATATGCTTAGACTCGTGAGTGAATGGGCTTTCGGGGTTTGTGACTTTCGTTGAGTTTTGAGACGTGAGCCCGGGGGGCCGGGTCGAGACGATTTCGGATTTTTGGACTATATTTTAGTAGTTTTCTTGTGGAATTGATCCTTTTAGCCAATATTGATTATCTCATACTGTTTGTGGCTAGATTCGGGGCATTTGGAGGCCGATTCGAGAGGCAAAGGCATTTCAAAGTAGGATTTCTGCGCGGTTTAGGTAAATAGCAGTCTTAATCTGGTTTTGAGGGTATGAAACCCCGAGAATTAGTATGATGTGAATATTTGGAGGTGACGCACATGCTAGGTGACAGGCGTGTGACCGTGCACCGTGAGGGATTGTGACTTGGTCCGTCCCGTGAGACTATAAAGCCGAATAGACATTGTTATTACTTGTTTTTCCTTTTCTTTGAGCAATTGAGTGCCTTTCATGTTAGAAACCATGCTTAGGCCATATGATATTACTATTGGGACCCGTAACAGTCGTATACTTGTTAAATTGACTACTAATTGACGTCTTGTACTCAGTCACAGTCTTACTTGTGTGTTATATCTCCGTTCCCTTTCATTTCTTGTTGATACTTGTTGTATTCTCTGTTTGGGCTAATTATTATGATATTCTGTGAGTCGAGGGGATGGAGAGGTTAGTGACTGAGATAGGGCCTGAGTGCCGAGCTGTGAGCTGTGAGGTATATGGATCGGGTTGCACGCCGCAACAAGCCTTCGGGCTATATATATATTATTGGATCGGGTTGCACGACGCAACAATATTGGATCGGGTTACACGCCGCAATAATATTGGATCGGGTTACATGCCGCAATAATATTAGATCGGGCTGCACCGCAACAATATTGGATCAGGCTGCACGCCGCAGCAATATAGCGCTTGGGCTGAAGGAGCCCCTCCGGAGTCTGTACACCCCCAGTGAGCGCAGGTACCTATTGAGAGTGTGTATTGAGGGCTGAGAGCCGAGAGTATGAGCTGTTGAGATGAGTTAAGTGACTGCTACCTTGAGAGGCTGTACTTGCTTTTATTTATTGTTGCACTTAGTTGTTATCTGTTATTGTTGTGAATTTTCTGGAAGATTCATATTTGTTTTACTTGAGCTCGAACTGATTTGACTTATACCACCGGATTTGAAAGCATGTTCACTCTTTACTAAAAACGTTTGAAATGATCTGTATTTTTTTATAGCTCGTCACTGCTTCTCAGTTCCTTATTTAATTTTGTTACTTGCTGAGTTGATTATAATCATGCTACGCCCTGCACTTCATGTGCAGATCCAGGTGTGTACGGTTCTGGCGGTCGCTGAGTTCGTGCGCGAGCTGATTATCGGAGACTTACGAGGTAGCTGCTGGCGTCCGCAATCCTTGTTTCTCCTTCTTATTATCTTTTCTCTCTTGTATTGGAATTTGGCATAGACTGTAGTAGACTCTGTTTCTAGATTCGTTGTTAGATGCTGATGACTTAGTGACACACCAATGTCGGGCTATCAATCCGCACTTGTGTTTTGGATTTTTACCCCGTTATTATGTAAACCTTCAGTTAGTTTAATTGCTTTAGCCCACTTCTGTTATATATTGAAAGCATAATGAGAATGTCGGCTTGCCTAGTTCCACGATAGGCACCATTATGACTGGTTAGGTATTTGGGTCGTGACAAGTTGGTATCAGATTCTAAGTTACATAGGTCTCATGAATCATGAGCAGGTTTAGTAGAGTCTTGCGGATCGGTACAGAGACGTTTGTACTTATCTTTGAGAGGCTGCAGAACCCTTAGGAAACTCCACATTCTTGAATTCTTCTCAAGCGAATCTGTTGATTATAGTAACTAAACATATATTGTTTCATTCTCTCACAGATGGTGAGGACTCGTACTACTGGGCAGGATGGACAGCCACCAGTACCACCAGCCAGGGCCGCGAGAGGCCGAGGTCGCGGTAGAGGTCGCGGTAGGGGCAGAGGTGCAGCCCGCACAACAGCTGGGGCAATACCTACAGATCCACCAGTTGCCCCAGATTAGGACCATATTCTAGTTATTGATGCACCATCTCAGGCACCACCTGTGCTCATTGTGATTCCTGGCCTTCAGGAGCCCTTAGCTCAGATTTTGACCGTGTGCACCGGCCTTGCTCAGGCGGTCTTTGTTTTGATGGCAGCAGCCACTTCTCAGGCCAGGGGAGGCACTCAAACTCCTGCAGCCCGCACACCTGAGCAGGTACTACAGGGACTCCAAACACCGGGGGCACCACCAGCCTAGCCGGTTGCAGCTGCTCAGGACTATATGGTTCTTGCTATGCCTGAGGATGAGCAGCGTAGATTGGAGAGGTTTGGGAGACTCCAGCCTCCATCTTTCAGTGGTGTAGAGGGACTGGATGCATAGGGTTTCTTGGACAAGTGTCAGAGGATACTCCGTACAGCAGGTATTATGGAGACCAGTGGGGTCTCATTTACTACCTTTCAGTTCTCTGGGGCTGCATTCAGTTGGTGAGAGGCTTACAAGAGGTGTAGGCCGGTTGGCGCATCGCCCCTTACCTGGCAGCAGTTCTCCGTTATCGTGCTGGAGAAGTTCATACCTCAATCCCGTAGAGAGGATCTGCGCAGACAGTTTGAGAAGCTTCGTCAGGGTGATATGTCTGTGACGCAGTATGAGATGCGATTCTCGGAGTTGGCCAGTCATGCTATCTGGTTGGTTCCCACAGACAGGGAGAGGATCAAGAGGTTTATAGATGGCCTCACTTTTCAGCTGCGATTACTTATGACCAAAGAGAGAGTGTCTGGTGTTACTTTTGATGAGGTTGTCTACATTGCTCGTCAGATTGAGATGGTTCGCAGTCAGGAGAGGGTTGAGAGGGAGGACAAGAGGCCTCGTGGACAGGTTGGATTTAGCAGTGCTCCTTTTGGGGGTCAATTCCAGCACGGTAGAGGTCGTCCTTTCAGACATACTCAGACAGCACGTCCAGTTCACCGTGGTACATCATCTGGCCATGGTTCTCACAGTTATCATCAGGGTCGTTCATCTCTCGGTGCCCTCCCAATGCAGAGTTCGTCCCGTGCTCCATTGGGTCAGGGTTCGTCTATGCCAGGTCCTTCTGCCAGTTATCCCGGTGCTCGGGGTTCCCTTGAGTCCCCTGCACCAGCACCGGGGAGTTGCTATGAGTGTGGGGATTTTGGTCATATGAGGAGAGAGTGTCCCTGTATAGTGGGAGGTCCTGCTCCGCAGAGGAGCCAGTCTATGTCATCAGCACCAGCCCCTCCACCACCCGCTCAGCCAGCCCAGAGTGGAGCCCAGACAACTAGGGGTTGCCCGAGAGGAGGAGGTAGATCAGGGGGAGGCCAGGTCCATTTCTATGCCCTCCCTACCAGACCAGGTGACATTGCTTCAGATGCTGTGATTACAGGTATTGTCTCAATTTGCCATAGAGATGCCTCTGTATTATTTGACCCTGGTTTCACTTATTCATATGTTTCCTCATATTTTGCTCATTTTCTGGATATGCCCCATGACTCTTTAGTTTTATCTGTTCATGTATCTAATCCTGTGGGTGATATTATTATTGTGGATCGCGTATATCGGTTATGTGTGGTGACTATTAGGGGTCTGGAGACCAGAGTGGATCTTTTGCTGCTCAGTATGGTCGATTTTGATGTGATATTGGGTATGGATTGGTTGTCTCCATATCATGTTGTTCTAGATTGTCACGCTAAGACTGTGACGTTGGCGATGCCGAGGTTGCCGAGGGTTGAGTAGCGCGGTTCTATAGACTATGTTCCCAGTAGAGTGATTTCATACTTGAAGGCTCATCGGATGGTTGAGAAGGGTTGTCTATCCTATTTGGCTTTTGTGAGGGATGTTAGTGCAGAGACTCCTGACATTGATTCTGTTCCGGTGGTGCGTGATTTTCCGAATGTGTTTCTTGCAGACCTGCTGGGCATGCCGCCTGACACTTCGGTATTGATTTTGTGCCGGGCACTCAGCCCATCTCTATTCTACCATATCGTATGGCACCGACGGAGTTGAAGGAACAGCTTCAGGAACTCCTTGATAAGGGGTTTATTCGGCCTAGCGTGTCACCTTGGGGTGCACCGATTCTATTTGTAAAGAAGAAGGTTGGTTCTATGAGGATGTGCATTGACTACAGGCAGTTGAACAAGGTCACAGTCAAGAACAAGTATCCTTTGCCACGTATTGATGATCTATTTGACCAGCTTCAGGGGGCGAGGGTGTTCGCCAAGATTGATTTGAGGTCAGGGTATCACTAGCTGAAGATTCGGGATTCGGATATTCTTAAGGCAGCTTTCAGGACTCGATATGTCCATTATGAGTTCCTTGTGATGTCTTTTGGGCTGACTAATGCCCCAACAACGTTCATGCATTTGATGAAAAGTGTGTTTCAGCCTTATTTGGACTCATTCGTTATTGTATTCATTGATGATATCCTGGTGTACTCTTGTAGCCATGAGGAGCATGCCCAACATCTGAGGATTGTGTTACATAGATTGAGGGAGGAGAAGCTTTATGCAAAGTTCTCCAAGTATGAGTTTTGGCTCGGTTCAGTGGCGTTCTTGGGGCACGTGGTGTCCAGTGATGGTATTTAGGTAGATCCGAAGAAGATAAAGGCGGTGCAGAGTTGGCCCAGATCATCCTCAGCCACGGAGATTAGGAGCTTTCTTGGTTTGGCGGGCTATTACCGTCGTTTTGTGGATAGTTTTTCATCTATTGCATCTCCCTTGACCAAATTGACCCAAAAAGGTGCTCCATTTAGGTGTTCGGATGAGTGTGAGGAGAGCTTTCAGAAGCTCAAGACTACTTTGACCACGGCCCTAGTTCTAGTTCTGCCATCAGCTTCTGGTTCTTACACTGTGTATTGTGATGCCTCGCGGATAGGTATTTGATGTGTTATGATGCAGGAGGGTAGAGTGATTGCTTATGCTTCGCGCCAGTTGAAGACCCATGAGAAGAACTATCCTGTCCATGATCTTGAGTTAGCAGCTATTGTTCATGCCTTGAAGATTTGGCAGCACTATCTACACGGGGTTCATTGTGAGATCTACACTGATCATCGGAGTTTGTAGAATTTGTTCAAGCAGAGGGATCTTAACTTGCTTCAGCGGAGGTGGTTGTAGCTTCTCAAGGACTATGATATCACCATTCTGTACCATCCTGGGAAGGTCAATGTGGTGGCCGATACCTTGAGTCGCCGGGCGGAGAGTTTAGCGTATCTTCCAGCAGCAGAGAGACCCTTGGCATTGAATGTTCATGCCTTAGCTAGATAGCTTGTCAGATTGGATATTTCGGAGCTGAGCCGGGTATTGGCTTGTGTGGTCTCTAGGTCTTCTCTTTATGATTGTATCAGGGAGCGTCAGTATGATGACCCCATCTGCTCGTCCTCCAGGACAGGGTTCAGCGAGGTGATGCTAGAGATGTGACTATTGGTGATAATGGCGTGTTGAGGATGCAGGGCCGGAGATGTGTGCCCAATGTGGATGGGCTTCAGGAGTTGATTCTTGAGGAGGCCCACCGCTCGCGGTATTCCATTCATCCGGGTGCCGCGAAGATGTACCAGGATTTGAGACACCACTATTGGTGGAGAAGGATGAAGAAGGATATAGTTGGGTTTGTGGCTCGGTGTCTCAACTGTCAGCAGGTTAAGTATGAGCATCAGAGACCAGGTGGCTTGCTTAAGAGGTTAGAGATACCAGAGTGGAAGTGGGAGCAGATCACCATGGATTTCGTAGTTGGGATCCCACAGACTTCGAGGAAGTTCGATGCTATATGGGTGATTGGTACTACTTATTCTAAGAGCAGTTGGCTAAGATTTACATTCGAGAGATTGTTCGCCTTCATGGTGTCCCAGTTTCTATCATTTCAGATAGAGGCACATAGTTTACATCGCAGTTTTGGAGGGCCGTGCAGCGAGAGTTGGGTACTCAGGTTGAGTTGAGCACAACCTTTCACCCTCAGACGGATGGACAATCCGAGCGCACTATCCAGATATTGGAGGACATGTTACGTGCTTGTGTCATTGATATTGGGGGTTCATGGGACCAGTTTCTGCCGCTCGCGGAGTTTGCATATAACAACAGTTATTAGTCGAGCATTCAGATGGCTCCATACGAGGCTTTATATGGGAGGCGGTGTAGATCTCTGGTGGGATGGTTTGAGCCGGGTGAGGCTAGGCTCTTGGGTACAAACTTGGTCCAGGATACATTAGCCAAGGTGAAATTGATTTAGGAGCGGCTTCACACGACGTAGTCTAGGTAGAAGAGCTACGCTGACAGGAAGGTCCGTGATGTGTCTTTCATGGTCGAGGAGAAGGTTCTGCTGAAGGTATCACCTATGAAGGGTGTTATGAGGTTTGGGAAGAGGGGCAAGTTGAGCCCTCGGTTCATTGGGCCTTTTGAGGTACTTCAGAGGATCGGGGAGGTGACTTACAAGCTTGCCTTGCCACCTAGCTTGTCGAGTGTGCATCCAGTATTTTATGTTTCCATGCTCTGAAAGTATATCGATGATCCGTCCCATGTTTTGGATTTCAGCAAGGTTCAGTTGGATGATGACTTATGATGTGGAGCCGGTGGCCATTTTGGAGCGGCAAGTTCGGAAGTTGAGGTCAAAGGATATAGCTTCAGTGAAGGTGTAGTGGAGAGGTCAGCCTGTGGAGGAGGCCACTTGAGAGACTGAGCGGGAGATGCGGAGCAGATATCCACACATATTTGAGACTACAGGTATGTTTCTAGACCCGTTCGAGGAGGAACGTTTGTTTAAGAGGGGGAGAATGTAACGACCCGACCGGTCGTTTCGAGAGTTATAGCCTTGTTTCCCCTATTTTTGCTTCTTTTGTGCTTTACAACTGTATTATGTCTTACCGGGTTGGTTGTTTCAGGTCCGGAGTAGTTTTGGAGCGAATTGAGACACTTAATCTCTTAATTGGAAGCTTAAGTTGGAAAAGTCGACTGGATGTCGACTTTGTGGGAAAACGACCTCGGATTTGAATTTTTATGATTTCGTTAGCTCCGTTAGATGATTTTGGGCTTAGGAGCGCATCCGGAATGTGAATTGGAGGTCCGTAGTAGAATTAGGCTTGAATTGGCGAAAGTTGGAATTTTGACGATTTTGGCCGGTAGTGAAAAATTTAATATCGGGGTCGGATTGAATTTTCGGAAGTTGGAATATGTTTGTGGTGTCATTTTTGATTTGTGTATAAAATATGAGGTCAATCAGACGTGATTTGGTAGGTTTCAGTGTCGTTGTGGAATACAGAAGTTTAGAAGTTCTTTAGACTTGAATCCGGGTGTAATTTGGCGTTTTGATGTTGTTTTGAGGGATTCGAAAGTTCCACTAAGTTCGTATCGGGTTATAGGACTTGTTGGTATAATTGGTTGAGGTCCCAGAGGTCTCGGAGTAATTTCGGGTGGTTAACAGCTTGATGGGAGTTGAGGAATTGCAGCTGAAGCTGCCGCTACTGGTGTAGCCGCAGAAGCGAAGGAGGAGCCGCAGATGTGGCTAAGGAGGATCTGGGCAGAGGACGCAGGTGCGATGGCATTCCTGCACCTGCGATGGTCGCAGAAGCGGATTTAGGGGGCAGGTGCGAGTTTGGACCGCAGGTATGATGTAGTTCCCGCACCCGCGAAGAGCGCAGATGCAGTCACTTGATCACAGGAGCGGAGGCTGTGTTTTAGTAATTTTTCCGCAGAAGCGGGGCTTTGCCCGCAGATGCGGAAATGGAGCCACAAGTGCGAGAAATCTGGGCAGAACCTATAAATAGAAGACTTCGAAATTTTTCACCATTTTCATCATTTTTGAGCTCGGATTTTGGGGATTTTGAGAGAGATTTCGGAGTAATCACTGAGGTAAGTTCCTTGTGCCTATTTATTTTCAATAATGGTATTTCTCCACTGATGTTTACACCTAGTTGGTGAGTGTTTGAGGTGAGATTTGGGAGATTAGGGCTTGAGAATTGGAGAGTGAATTTTGGGGTTTTGGAGGGGCAATTGAGGTCGAATTTTGATAAATTTGGTATGGTTAGACTTGTCAGTGAATGGACTTTCGGGTTTTGTGACTTTTGTCGGATTTCGAGACGTGGGCCCGGGGGGCAGTGGGTTGAGCCGATTTTGGATTTTTGGACTATATTTTAGTAGTTTGCTTGTGGAATTGATCCTTTTAGCCAATATTGATTATCTCGTACTGTTTGTGGCTACATTCGGGACATTTAAAGGCCGATTCGAGAGGCAAAGGCATTTACGAGTAGGATTTCTGCGCGGTTGAGGTAAGTAACAGTCTTAAATCTGATTTTGAGGGTATGAAACCCCGAGAATTGGTATGATGTGAATATTTGGAGGTGACGCACATGCCAGGTGACGGGCGTGTGAGCGTGCACCGTGAGGGATTGTGACTTGGTCCGGGTTGCACGCTACAACAATGTTGGATCGGGTTGTACGCCGCAACAATTTTAGATCGGATTGCACGCCGCAAAAATAGGGTTGCACGCCGCAACAATATAGTGCTTGGGCTGAAGGAGCCCCTCCGAAATCTGTACACCCTCAGTGAGCACAGGTACCTATTGAGAGTGTGTATTGAGGGTTGAGAGCCGAGAGTATGAGCTGTTGAGATGAGTTGAGTGGCTGCTGCCTTGAGAGGCTGTACTTGCTTTTATTTATTGTTGCACTTAGTTGTTATCTGTTGTTGTTGTGATATTTCTGGAAGATTCATATCTGTTTTACTTGAGCTTGAACTGATTTGATTTATACCACCGGATTTAAAAGCATGTTCACTCTTTACTGAAAACTTTTGAAATGATCTGTATTTTTTTATAGCTTGTCACTGCTTCTCAGTTCCTTATTTAATTTTGTTACTTGCTGAGTTGGTTGTACTCATGCTACACCCTGCACTTCATGTGCAGATCCAGGTGTGTACAGTTCTGGCGGTCGCTGAGTTCGTGCGCGAGCTGATTATCGGAGACTTACGAGGTAGCTGCCGGCATCCGCAGTCCTTGTTTCTCCTTTTTTGTTATCTTTTCTCTCTTGTATTGGCATTTGGCACAGATTGTAGTATACTCTGTTTCTAGATTGGTTGTTAGATGCGCATGACTTAGTGACACCCCGATGTTGGGCTATCATTCCGCACTTGTGTTTTGGGTTTTTACCCCGTTATTATATAAACCTTCAGTTAGTTTAATTGCTTTAGCTCACTTCTGTTATATATTGAAAGCATAGTGAGAATGTCGGCTTGCCTAGTTCCACGATAGGCGCTATCACGACTGGTTAGGTATTTGGGTCGTGACATCTAGAAAGCTGGATCCATTTTCGCAATGGCATTATTTTTTGGATTACGGAGGTCCCTTTTTCGACTGTCACGATTACAGAGATTTATATGCGTTACGACATTAGAAATATCGTACAAAGCTGTGTTTGTCACATAATTAACTGGTGGTGAATATACATTGAACCTGGACGTGAGTAGTTTTATCATCCAAATTGGAAGGTTGCTTTGATTTATTTTATTTTATTTTTTCATGGCGAAAGCCTACCTCATTAATCGTCAATGAACACAATCGTATCATATGATAGATATCATTACGAGCTCTTTTCTCTTCTGAAATAACGGGTTTCGTCGTTTATTTTGGCTGTCCTATTAAAAATTTGCTAGCAATCTCTCATCGACAAAAGATACAATTAAGTAAGATTATGAAAGATTTTCTTTTTTACTCTAACTAGCATTAGTACCCCAGGATTTGCGATGGACATCAAAAGAAACTAATGGTAGAAAATTTTATATATCAATGTATCAAATATGTAAAATTACTACTATTGGGTCTTAAAAGTGAAACTTTCGCCGGTTCTTTAATTGGTTCATTTTCTTATATCTTAAATTTATTCCGTAAAGTTAAAAAATACGTTAATCTATCATTGTAGCATTTGAACATCATGAAAGCACAAAATAATCATATAGTTTGTAATGAAAACAATTTAAATTCACTACTTAAAAATAAATAATAATACATAATAATTAGATGAAATATAGATTCAATGACGTCTCAAATTAGCTTGAGAAAAAACTTATCACGTTTGGAAAATGGGGTAGGATGTGATGGCACTCGACCTACCTAACCTGTCGAGTGAACCCTGTTTTAATTAACTGAAAGTCTAAATCGAACATAATATATTCGAAATTTATAATAAGATCATTCAATAATATAGGCCAAAAAACTGAGCATTAACTCAACACTAACAAGTCTATAATCTAAAATTCACTAGCAAAGTCATGAGCTTCTACTGAAAGTCAGAGTATATATAAGTCTGTTGTCACCATTCGATTTTTCACCGAGCCATACCAGGCAATCGATACCTTAACTTGACCGAGCGAACCTTCTATTCTATTCTTTCTATTAGGCTAAGCAGGTCAATATGTAGAACCAAAGAAAACGTCTTTCTATATTTCTGAAAAACTTAATCTGAAAATGTATGCATAATTCAGGCTAGAAGCGTACAAACCGAACCGGAAAACCACATCAAACCGAAAAGTCAAACCAAACCGATTAAAAAATTCGACTAGGTTTGGTTGGTTTGTTATTGAGTAAAAAAACCCGAACCAAACCAACATATAAATTTATAATTCTTATATATACTTTTAAGATTTTATATAGAATTTTCTTTAAAAAATGTCTAGAAATATTTGGAATTCTCTTGAGGGATATAATATTTAATGAATATGAAGTTCTCCATATTTATTAACCTTAAATAATGGGCTGTATGATTACTTTCTTATCAAGTGTTACTGAAATGCGTCAATCTCTTTGTTCTTCCATATTGATAACATATGTTAAGATCTATTAAATTCTTATCTTTTTCGAATGTGAAGTAATTATTATTATTTAGGTATCATATTAATTTTTATGTTTATTACTAAATTCGGTTAACCTTTAAAGTGTACATCCATGAAAAATTATTGTCAGAAGACTAAAAAAACAACTATTATGTGTTACTAAGAAAATTCTCCCATATGAATATTTTAATAGATAATATATTTGTCAATTTTTTATATTTTTACTAAACATATATTTACTTATAAAAAATTTAATAAAGTAAGATTGAAATAATATTTAAACAACAAAAAATCCGAAAATCCGACAAAACCGAACCAATCCAAACCGATATAGTTGATTTGATTTGATTTTGATAAAACCGAACCAACCCGATCCATGTACACCCCTAATTCAGACATTAACATCAATATCCGACCAAAAATAAAATATAATCTAAACTTTACTCGCTGACTCTGTACGTAGTATCTACTATCTATGAAGCCTCTATAGAATTTGGCGAATTGCTCGGGACATGACTCCGGCTAACCCTCAACTAGCAATAACAAAAGAAGCATAAAGACTGAAGTCAAGCAATAATTCCCTAAAATGAAGCAAAATTCTAAAAGTAATTATGTATGTATAATAAACAACTCATATATCCTTGATAAAAGCTCAACTTTATTTCGTTAGGAAAATTCTCTTTCTTTCATTTTATAAGAAATTCATCTTTCTCTCTTTTTTTTGGGAGTACCACGGGCTCTGACATATATTTATTCTTGTGCAAGTCAAGGACGAACCCAGCCTAATCGCCTAGGCTCCATCCCTGTGGTGTTGCACAATTTTAGATTCTAACATACTCGTTAGCCTTACCAGGGCAATTCTATTATAGTGCCCGAACCAACGGTACACTAATTTCCTACTCTGACATGAGTAGTTTCGGGGTAACACAAACCACTAGAGTGTAACGACCCAGCCAGTCTACGAACTCCCAAAAATAGTTTTGAACAATTTTATCGTCAAGAACTTGATAACAATAATATTTCCTCGTGATGCATTTCGAAACAGTCCTATCAAGTTATATGTAAGAAACTTCAATAGTCTATAATATCAAGTTATAAATATATGCTAAGTCATGAGATGCATGTGAGATATGATTTATGCAATGTTAGGAAATTCTTAGGAAAATCAATCGACAAATATTTAGACATTTTCCTTCAATTCAAATGGATAATATGAATCAGAATCCATATTAACATTCTATATAATCTAACAATAACTTATGGCATGATATTTGTGAGAAGTCAATTTTAGTAATTATTTCAACTCACCTTGATTTCTTCCTTTCGAATAAGATATGCTTCAATTCATAAAATAATTGTCAAACACGCAGAATTTACATTGAATTCTATCCCTAAAGGCTAATAACTATAATTACCATTAATAGTCTTATTAGGTTCGAAGAACCCTAAGTTTAAGTTTCCGATTTTTCTAGAGTTATGATGATTCTAGTTGAATAATACGATTCCATCTACTATTGTCGTTTATAAATCCATAAAGATACTCGATTCGAGTTAGAGTTGAAGACCCTAGTTGTAACCCTTGTTCAAGTTTGTTGTTAATTTTCTTGATATTTAAGGATTTAAAAGTATTTCCTTGTCCATCATGGTGTTAATATTATGGGTTAAACTCAATTTGGTTGTGAAAAACTTACCTTACAAGCCGGGGAAGATCCTTGGTGAAATAGCTCTTCAAACGTTCTGATGGTTATGCCAAATTATGAAAGGGAAAACCCTTCCTCAAATTTTTCTTTTTTTTATATCTGCATTTTGCTGTGGGAAGCACAGCTGTAGTACCAGAAAAATATAAAATTTCTTTGAGATATCGTCTGAAGCATAATTATAGCGCCAGGCCAGCCTAGAATTTGTCCCAGCCTTGTGAGATGCACAGCTACTTCACAAACCTCTTTGGAATTGACATTTTTATGATGTTATGGCTATGCGATGCATAACCCTTCCTTGAGTTTGGAAACGTTAATTTTTCTTTATTTCACACACTTCCAAGTTGTTCTGACATCCTTACTAAGTTCCATAGCCTCCCAAATATTTGTTAACACATCCATAAGGTCCCGTTGATCTTCAAACAAACTCCGAACATATAACCATACCTTATTCTCCAAATTATTGAACTAATAGTTAATCCAAATTAAGTATCGAAATTACCAGGCTTTACTTGTGCGGGTATTCCCTAGTATACATAATAATATTTGAATGAAGGGAAAGTATGAAAAAGACCGCTGGAATAAATCAAAGGAGCTTGCACTCTGAGTCTAAGAGACCTTCTTCTAGCCATGTACCTCGTTACATGCGTACTCAACGCCTTCCACACGACGTAGCAAGCCTAGACGAGCTAAGTATCTCCAAAGATACCTAGAATGTCTCATTAAGAACCACTGCAATTAACCCCTCAGTTATTTTGAGTTCTAGAACCTTGTTCCCCTATTTGATGATTTTTGTAGGTATATTTGATTACACCTTAGCATGCTATTTTCGTCAGCCCATGAGTATAAGATTTGATATCCGTTGTTCGTATACATGTATTCTTGTATATGCTTTCATTGTGATGGACTGGATTGACAACGCATGAGTGATTTATGTGGGTTTAGTTTTATAGCACGTGAGTTGTGCATGCAGTTGTTATGGTTATGGCATGTGAGTTGTCCGTGCAGCGTGTGGATAAGGATCCATCCCCCTAAGGTCGTGATATTTCTGTTTTGACGACGTACACACGGATAATGAAAAATTAATCAGTATTTGGACTTTGCATATCTTCTCTATATGAAAACACCTTGGATGTACATATGATTTTTATATGCTAGCTCCTCAATGTATACATTTCTTTTATGTATATATTCTCTATATGCTGTGTTGATTGATGGAACGTTTCACAGTACATATCTTCTCTATATGTCAATATGTGTAACTTCTTATTTATTTATTTATGCATATCTTCTTTATATGCAACTGTTGATTGGTTATTAATATCAAATGCATATCTTCTCTATATGCTGCTTTGATTGATGAAATAATTCACGGTACGTATCTTCTTTATATGTCAATCTGTGTATCTTAACTTGTTTATTCATACATATTTTCTCTTTATGAAATTTTTGCATGTTATTTAATATCAAATGCATATCTTCTCTAAATGCTACTTTGATTTATGAAATGATTCACAGTAAGTATCCTCTCTATATGTCAATCTGCGTAACTTGACTTGTTTATTCATGCATATCTTCTTTATATACAACTGTTCATGGGTTATTTGATATCGAATGTATATCTTCTATATATGCTCAATTGTAGTTGGTTTACCATACTTGCACATATCTTCTTGATGTGCACCTATGGCCTTACCTGTCCTTTATGCTTAGATTTTAGTACTATTGATGTGTACATGTTTATGCTATTGACCTGTACATGTTAACTAAGGTGAGTATGTTTTGACATAAAAACCTCGTCACTACTTTATTGAGATTAGTCAAGATACTTAATGAGTACATTGGTCGGTTGTACTCGTACTACACTTCTGTATCTTGCATGCAAATTTCAGAGCTGACTTGTTGTGGGTGACGAAAGCTAGCATTGAGGATGTACCAACGTTCCAGCTGCAAGCTATCACCTTGTTCATGATAGTTTAGGACGTATATTTTCATTTATGTAAATTTCAAATAGATGTGTAGACTTTCTTCATATCGGAGTTGTATTCTTATTCTTAGTCGCTCATGGCTTCCACTACCAGTCCTTCAGATAACTGTATTGATTTCTGCATTCCTATACTATTATTTATTCGATGATATCTATTTTGGTCAGAGGTATATGTTAGTTGGCTTACCTATCAGAAGTTTGTTCAGATGATATCTTCAATGCTAGCATTCATCATCCACAACAACTCGACTCTTAAATATGTATGCAAGATGCAGAAGTGCAGTATGAGTATAATCCACCCCATGTACTCATTATGTATTTTGACTAATCTCAGTTAAGTAGTAGCGAGATTTTTAAATCAAAAGATACTCACTTTACTTAAGCTGTGTAGTTCATAGCATAAACATGTACACAACAACAATACTGAAATCTAAGCATGAAATACAGGTAAGGCTGTCGGTGCACATAGAGAAAATATGCACACGTATCGTAAACCAACTATAGTTTAGCATATAGAGAAGATATGCACAAGTATCGTAAACCAACTACAGTTCAGCATATAGAGAAGATATAACGAACTATAATTCAACATATAGAGAAGATATGCACAAGTATCATAAACCAACTACAACTCTGCATATAGAGAAGATATGCACGCGATATCAAAAAATCGGTTAACAGTTGCACATAGAGAAGATATGCATGAATAAACAAATTAAGTTACTTATATAAAAGTATGTACCATGAATAATTTTAATAATCAAAGCAGCACATAAAGAAAATATGCATTTGGTACTAAATAACCCATCAACAGTTTCATATAGAGAAGATATGCATAAAAGGCATGTATACACTCCGGAGCTAGCATATAGAGAAGATATTCGATAAAAACCATGTATACATCTAAGGAGTTTTCATATAAAGAAGATACACAAAGTCCAAACGCTGGTAACTTTTTCATCATCTGTGTATATGTCATCAAGGAAAAACATAAGAGGACGACCCTAGGGGTATGAATCCTTATCCACACGCTACACAAACAACTGAGGTGCTATAATCATAACAACCAACACTGACAAATCACATGCTATAATAACTCAACCTATACAGACGAGTCACATGCTGTCAATCTAGTCCATCACATAGAAATCATAGACAAGAATATATGTTTACAAACAGCGGATATCAAATCACATACTCATGGGCTGAGGAAAATAGCAAGCTAAGGTGTATGCATGTGCGAAATGTACGACTACAACTTAGTTTAGGCGGGTAAGCCATACAATAACGAGTATCATGTTCAAATAGGAAATCAACATACACATGATCTCCAGCATGATTCAAGGAGTTCATGTACTATACAAGCATATAATGCATGATAACAGAAAGCATAGTATCCAAAACAAGGCATGGTAAAGCTTAAAGGCTACCCCGAGTATGGATAACCTCGGTGCATGCATGTCATGACCCAAATCGATGGGCCATGACGGGTGCCTGAGTCCTTCCTGTCGAACACCCCTAAGCATACGTCTAAGATATAAATATGAAATAGGGGTAGGTCATGCGTAATATCTTTCAATAAACTGCTGAATCATGTGAATAAAATACGTTAGAAAACATGTATGTCTTTTGGATATGTTTTCTCACATATGTTATTCACATGATTCAACAGTTTATTGACAGATGTGACGCATGACCTACCCCTATTTCATGCTTATATCTTAGATGTATGCTTAGGGGTGTTCGATAGGAAGGACTCAGGCACCCGTCATGGCCCATCGGTTTGGGTTGTGACAATAGTGGTATCAGAGTAGTTCTGTCCTAGGGTTGTCTACAGACCGTGTGTATACGGGTAAAACCAAGCCCACTGAGTATCCTTGTTTTCCGGTGAGGCAAATAGAGCAGGAACGTGACCGTAAGGAATCAGAGTCAGCAAGGAGCCCCTCGTATCGGGGCTCGAACAAAACACCTATCCTCGGGGGCATCGGAACCACGTCCTCCGGGTCCGGTTCGAGCCTCAATACTTCGGAGAGCATTACCAAACAATTTCACATGACTAACAAAGGGCCGTGATGTCCGTGCCCAACTGGATATCACAACGTGAATCTCATCCCGTATCGGCAGAAAATCGATGATTAGCAAAACGGAAGATTTTTACCTTTCTTAGAATTGTACTTAGGGTAAAACTCTCCTACTATATAAAGGGGGAAGCTTATTATTCATAGAATATATTGTAATATGCATATCTAAGGCAATTTACTTCAATTCTCTTTGTTGTTCAAAGTTCTTATTTTTGTTCTTGAGTTATCCATAAGTGCAAGCTCGGAATCAGAGGCAGGTTCCTCATTGAGCCATTAACCGAGCCCAAGATCACTCTTATTATTGGTTTGGCCATTTACTACGTCTTTCATTTGCTTAATCTATCGTCATTAATGACTTGTATTGAATTAATCCACATATCCTTAAAATCACATATAAATTTAATTATTATCCATTTTAAGGGTAAACAGTTTGGCACCCACCGTGGGGATAGGGATAATAGTGGTAAGTTTATACAAATTTCCATAACGCTCTTTGTTTTACGCTCATTCTTTGAGATTTTAATTTCAGGTCAAATTAAAAATGTCAAACTCTTAATCTGCTCATTTGAACATTGATGCTGAGTCTGGCCACCATGGCGAGAACAACAATGTAGTTCCCAGCAACGAGGTGCCTCCAGTTGACCCCAACGGAGTTTCGGCCGTGGACACAATCGATGCCAACTCACATGTGGCCATCGACGCAAACTTGCCTACCGACCTCGAAAATAGCATTCGCGGGGGAGCCCAATCGATAGCCCGGGGTACACACGATGGCGAAGGCGAAGGCGAAGGCGATGAGATCCATTTACTGGTGATCTTCCAAATGTTACAGGTTCAACAAACGGTGATAGCCTAGTTGCAGAACCAAAGTTGCACCCCCAACAGAGTTGAGCCCGAACCATCCTGGGAAAACACCCGCAGAAATGAACCAGCCACAGAAAGGCCGGGTGAAGTTGAACCCAAAACCAACCTCGAAATAATAAAGATGCTTGAGGAACTGACAAAGCGGGTGGAATCGGGAGAAAAGAAAATCGAAGCCAATGACAAAAAAGTGGAGACCTATAACTCTAGGGTTGATCAAATCCCAGGAGCACCCCCGATATTGAAAGGCCTGGATTCCAAGAAATTTGTCCAAAAACCTTTCCCTCTGAGCGAAGCTCTGAAACCGATCCCAAAGAAGTTCCGTATGCCCAAAATTCCAAAGTATAATAGGACCACAGATCCAAATGAACACGTGACCTCCTACACATGTGCCATCAAGGAAAATGACTTAGAAGATGACGAAATCGAGTCGGTTCTACTGAAAAAGTTTGGAGAAACCCTGTCTAAAGGAACAATGATATGGTATCACAACCTGCCCCTTAATTCCATTGATTAGTTTGCTATGCTTGCAGATGCCTTCGTAAAAGCTCATGCCGGGGCCATCAAAGTTGAGACCAGGAAATTGGACATCTTTAAAGTGAAACAAAGAGATAATGAAATACTCAGGGAATTCGTATCGAGGTTTCAAATGGAAAGAATGGACCTGCCCACAGTTGCAGATGATTGGGCCGTTCAAGCATTCACTCAAGGACTAGACCCCCAAAGCTCCCTAGCTTCACAATAACTGAAACAGATTTTGATAGAGTACCCGATGATAACTTGGGCTGACGTCCATAACAGGTACCAATTGAAAATTAGAGTCGAGGATGATTAACTCTGGCCCCCCTCTAGGTCTATGTATCCCATCAGAACTAATGATAGGTCTAAAAGAGTCGTCAATCTTGAACCAAGAACAAATAATGATCGATATCAACAGTATAATGGAGATCGAAGGGGCAACGATTCCGGATGTAACCCTGCGAGGAATGAAAAAAGAAATGATCGAGGTCATAATAGCCGGGGACTCATGAGCAAAAACAGTTTTGACATGTCACTCGGGGTTAGGGAGGCACCAAGGTTATCAGAATACAACTTCAGCATCGATGTTGCTGGCATCGTATCTGCCATCGAACGCATCAAAGATACCAAGTGGCCTCATCTATTGCAGTCTAATCCTACCCAAAGAGACCCTAACCTGATGTGTAAGTATCATGGCACTCACGGCCACATGACCGAAGACTGCCGATAGCTAATAGAAGAAGTATCCCGATCATTCAATAACGGGCACCTCCGGGAATTTCTGAGTGATTGAGCCAAAAATAACTTCAGGAATAGGGGCTCCAACCAACAGATCGAGCAAGAGGAACCTCAGCATGTCATCAACATGATCATTGGTGGAGTTCAATGCAGGCAAATGTGGTGACTATGAACGGACTGGTGAGATGCATAGTTCAATACAGGCAAATGTGGGCCCTTTGGACGATTTGGTAAAATGCATAGGTGCCATTTTCATTGTCTTTGTTTATACATATTGTTACCTTTACATCATAATTTGTATCCCACACATAGCTCATATGTCTCACTTAATCCAAAGAAGTTCAGAATGACTTAAGCATGATAAGACTTGACATGTGATTCTATAAGTCGCTTCGTAGTTTCTTGATGTACTTCATTTACATCTTATCTGAGCAACAAAAGTTTCCTATGTTGTTCTGTCTACTTTACATACTAGTACTATTCCATATGTACTATGTCATGGGTGGCTTTCCAACCATGCCCCATGACCCCTTGGACCCACCCCATGGCATCCTACTAAGCCTCATATAGCCTAGTGTTATAGACGGCCCCGTGATCTTTCATGCGCCAAGTGACAAGCGCACCTGTGCCTATGTCGCCCCATTGATAGCCCTCAACAACGCCCAGTCATAGGCAGATGCCAATAACGCCCCTCGACATGCTGTACCCCAATGCACGCTCGTTGTCAGCGATCGACCCATGCCCTGCGGCCAGCGCCGCGTGTGCAAATCCTAATGTTAAAGAGAAGGTTGCTGCCAACAGACATGCTTCTACCTTGTAGGAATCTAAGTCCTTTTTGTTATAAATATAGAGAGTTTTACTTCCTATATTTCCATTATGATTCTCTAGCTTATTTAAATCAAGTCTTGTAACTTTGGTTTATTTTTTTAAGTGTTATTAGCGGGGATCAAGTAGTCAAACTTTCAAGCAAGCAAACAATTCTCTATATTGGTGTCTCTCTCCCTCGACACCGTACTGACTTTTTATAATAGCTTTCATTAATGAAATCAATCTTTCTTTCATTCTCATTCTCTTTTATTCTCAATTGCTCTTGACATCAATTTTCCCGTACGACACTTACAGTCACGTCTAGCATACGAAGGGGACCCCAGTTGACATATCAACACGGACATCGGTTGCTTAGACTTACGTCGCCCTTCCAAGACATCTCAGGAATACCCCGCGTAACAATAGGTATAAAAGCATAGGATCGACATCGAATGAGGGAACATATTGCCATTGACACCATTTCTAACCATGGTGAATCATGGGGACCGCATTTTGGCCCTTGACGAGACAGTTAACGTATTGCGACCCATCGCAAATACGGTGCATGACCTAAGATCTAGCCTAGTGCAAAGGTTGGACGACATCGACCACAGGATGCGGTAGGCCAAATGAGACATAGAAAATATCAGCCGCGACTCTGAAAGGAGATCAAAAAATGGTAGCCATAGAGGCAGCCAAAATCTTTAGTAAACTTGAGGGGATCCAACAGGAGTGGATCGAGGATTTAGCCTATAGGGCACAAGAAGTAGACAAGGTGACTACCATTCAGCAAACCATAGATAATTTGACAGGCCATCTCAATATTGTCAACGCTGCTTACAAGGCCTACTCCATGGAAGAAGAAACCACATTGGGGGTGCTGTGAACCTTGCCCCTGTACTACAAAAACTGAAGATTCTTGAACCAAAGCCCTAAAATGGGCCTTATAATGCCAAGGAATTGGAGAACTTCATATTTGACATCAAACTATACTTCGATGTCGTGGGGGAGTTAGAAGAAGCCAAAAAGGTAGCAATTGCTACCATGTATCTTCAGGGTGATTCTCAACTCTGGTGGTAGGTGAAATACGAAGCCATCATGGCTGGTGAAGATACTCTTGAGACATGGGGAGACCTGAAGGCAGCCATACACTTATAGTTCTTCGTTGAAAATGTTGAGTACAATGAGCATAGAAAAGCTTCGGGAGCTCCGCCAGACCATGTCGGTCCGAGATTACGTGCGGGAATTCTCTACACATATTGTGAACATACGGGATATGTGGAACAAAGACAAATTCTTCACATTCTTGGAAAGTTTGAAAACTTATGCCCGTATGGTGATGCAAAGACAAATGGTGATACTTTACCCAAGGCAATCCAAGTAGCGGAATGCCTTGGGGACTACCAAGTGGAAGCTCAGAAAGATAGACCTCAACTGCCTGTCCGAGGAGGATACAATGGGGGCTACCCTAGCAATGGTGGCCCTAGCAGAAGTGGAGGATATAAGAGTGCAACCAAATTTAAGACTCTTTCCTCAAGCAACAATAGTGCCGCGTCTCACAACAATGATCGGGGAAGGAAGCCCCCTTCAAGATGTTGTCATTAAGGCGGGCACCTTTGGAAGAATGAATTCCCACAGGCACAAATGAACTCCCATCAATAGGTGCCTTCAACGCACTTGTTTGTTCTATTTCTAAGGCCTTAGTAGAAACCAGTGCTGTCATCTGTAAGAAGAAGGACCCATGCCCAACCAACAAGAAAAGGAAAATGAAGGAGGATGAGGGGCCACCTCTTAATCAAGAGAAGACCCTAATGTTCGTCGAAATGAAAGTTAATGTCAAGCCCATTATGGGCATTGATAGACGCTGGCGCTACTCACAATTACTTAGCCTCAACTCAGGTAGAGCACATTGGTCTAGTCGTAGGAAAGGGCAAAGGTCATGTCAAGGCTATCAAATCACCGCCTCAGCCAGTGGGTGGAATAGCCAAAGGAGTGCCAGTGAAGATGGGTCCTTATGAAGGAAAATTCTACTTGCGTGTGGTGATCATAGAAGACCTCGGGCTAATAGTTGGATTGGAATTCATGACGCAAACCAATACCATTCCTGTACCTTATATAGACATGATACTGATGATGGGAGCAAATGGGGCCAACCCTTGTATTATCCCATGCACAACCATAAAGATGTTCGTGAGGAATATCTCAGCCTTGTAGTTGAAGAAGGGAGTCAAAAGATATGAGCCTACGTTCCTGGCTACCCTATGTATTGAAGATATTGAACGCTCTTCGGGTCCCATTCTTGCACCCGTGAAGGAGCTACTAAAGGAGTTTGAAGATGTCATGCCACAGGACATGCCAAAGCGGCTCCTGTGTAGGAAAACTGTGGACCATGAGATTTAGTTAGTTTCGGGTGTGAAGCCACCCGCCCAGGCGGACATAATGTTACAACCCGAACTTACCTAGCTTTGGAGATAGTTAAAGAAAATGCTGGACACAGGGATCATTATGCCCTTGAAGTCCCCTTATTGGTCTCCTGTGCTATTCCAAAAGAAATATGATGGAACCATACGACACTGTGTGGATTATCAGGCTCTAAATAAGATCACCGTGAAAAAGAGTACCCTATCCCGCTAATGGCGGACCTATTTGATAGATTGCATGGTGCTACAGTATTCACCAAAATAGATTTAAAGACAGGTTACTAAAAAATCCGGATTGCTAAGGGAGATGAACACAAGATGACCTATGTGACAAGATATGAGTCGTACGACTTCCTGGTCATGCCATTTGGCTTGGCTAATGCCCCATCCACATTTTGCACCCTAATGAACTTCTGAGAGTACATTGGTGAATTCATAGTGGTCTACTTGGATGACATTATGGTATATAGCAAAACATTGGAGGAATACTTGGAGCACCTACGACAGGTCCTAGCTCGACTGTGGGGCACGAATTATATATGAAGCTATCCAAGTTCTCCTTTGACCAAAAATAGATCAACTTCCTCGGACATGTCTTCGAGGAAGGGCAGACCAAGATGAACCAACAGAAGATTCATGTTGTCATAGATTGATCTCCGCCCAAGGATATCCACACCTTGATAACGTTTCTTGGCCTATGCAACTTTTATCGGTGCTTTGTGAAAAATTACTCCCTCATTGTAGTGCTGTTGACAGAACTCCTAAAGAAAGTCAAGCCTTGGGATGGGGTCCTAGGCGAGCGGAGTCCTTCAATGCATTAAAAACGGCTATGTCTAGTAGCCCTATCTTAGCTCTTCTTGGTTTGGCCAAGCCGTTTGAAGTACAAATAGATGCCTCTGACTAAGAGCCCTGGGTGGAATCTTGATACAAGAGGGGGCATCCAGTTGCATATGAGAGTTGGAAGTTGAAGGATGCAGAACGACGCTAAGTCTCCATGAGAAAGAATTATTGGTTGTCGTCCACTGCTTACACCTTTGGAGGCACTATCTGCTGGGAACCCCCTTCGTGGTCTAGACAGACAACATGATTGTTAGCCATTTCATGACCCAACCAAAGTTGAATGCCTGACAAGCCAGGTGGCAAGAACTCCTAGTAGAATTTCACTTCAACTTGGAGTACCGGAGTGGGAAGACCAACCGAGTTGCTGATGCGCTTAGCCGGAGGGCTGACCTAGCATATGTGTGTGTACTCGCCACCCTAAGGGGGAGTGAAGTGGCCACCACTATAAAAGACCAGATACTGGATCTACTCACTAAGGATCCTTCTGCACAGTACTTGGTCGACCTGGCAGTACATGGAAAGACTCGCCAATTCTACATAAAAGATGGGTTCCTAAAGGAGAAAGGGAATCGACTTTATGTTCCTAAAGGAGGATATGTGCGAAGGACTCTTCTGATGGAATGCCATGATACTTTCTGGGCCTGCCACCTAGGGGAAGAATGCACCATGGCATTGTTGCGCCATGCTCATTATTAGCCTCAAATGGCAGATGATGTTGCTCAGTATGTGAAGATTTGCCTAGTATGCCAGAAAGACATGCCCGACTGCTTGACACAAGCGGGACTTTTGGATCCATTGCCTATTCCAAAGAGACATTGGGAAAGCGTGTCAGTGGATTTCATCACCGGATTGCCCAAGGTCGAAGATCTTACAGCTATATTGATTGTGGTAGATCAGTTTCCAAAATATGCTACATTTATAGTAGCCCCAAAATATATATATATCAGCAGAAGATACAACTCAAATCTTCTTTTCCTATGTTGTCAAATATTGGGGCCTGCCTAAAGACATCATTAGTTATCGTAACTCTCACTTCACTAGCAACTTGTAGACTCAACTCTTTAAGTGCCTTAGGTCCAAGTTGAGCCACAATTCAAGTTTTCATCCATAACCTGATGGCCAGACGGAGCGGTTCAATGGCATACCCGAGAAATACCTTCGCCATTTTGTTACGAGATCGTAGAAGAATTAGGTGAAACTTCTGGATGCTGCTCAATTGTGTTTTAATTCACAAAAGAGCTATAGTACAAACTGTTTGCAAGGGTTCATGACCCTCACCTATTGCAAAAGTAAATTCAACCCTTGTCAATTGAGAGGCGCATTGGGAAAGTTGCATACCGGGTGGGGTCTCGTGGAAGATTCATCCAGTCTTCCATGCCAGCCTTCTGAAACATTGTCATGAAGACATGGAGGATCCTTCGCGGAGCCAACTCATAATACCAGTATTCGAGGCCCCTATTCAACCGGGAAAAGGCGTGCAAAAGCTTTTCATGATGATCGAGCAATTCACGCTTCAAGGAAATATCACCAAATGTTCTTAGTGAAATGGCAGGGCTGTGATACAGAGGAGAATACTTGGGATAGGGGAACAAACCTTAAAGCCTACAAGAGCCTGATCAATGATTATCTTGCAAGTAAGACGTCGAGGAAGTTGCTAACTTAGTTGGGGGAGAATGTCATGGGTAGCTTTCCAGCCATGCCCCATGACCCCTTGGACGCGCCCCATGGAATCTCGCCTAGCGCCATGGACGGCCTCGTCATCTTGGCCATGCCAAATGGAAAACACGCCTATGCCTATGTTGCCCCATCGATAGCCCTCTCCTCGCCCTGCCGCAGGTAGATGCCAACAGTTCCACTCGGCATGCTGCACCCCAGCGTGTTCCCATTGTCAGCAGAATCAACCCATGCTTTGCGGCCAGCTCCGCATGCGCAGACCTTGATGCTAAAGACAAGGTTTCCATCAACGGATCTACTTCTACCTTGTAGGAATCTAAGTCCTTTTTGTTGTAAATATATAGTAGTTTTACTTCCTGTATTTTCATTAATATTCTCTAGCTTATTTATGTCAAGTCATGTAACTCTGGTTTAGTTTTTTAATCATTATTAGGGGGATCAAGTAGTCAAACTTTCAAGCAAGCAAACAATTCTCTGTATTGGTGTCTCTCCCCCTCGACACTGTGTTGCCTTTCTGTAAAAACTTTTATTAATGCAATCAAGCTTTCTTTCATTTTCATTCTCTTTTATGTTCCCTCAATTGCTCTTGACATCGGTTTTCCCGTATGGCACTGACAGTCTCGTCTAGGATACGGAGGGGACCCCGGTTGGCGGATAGCAACCACACGTACATCGATTGCTTGGCTTTACGTCGCCCTTCCAAGTCAGCAGGAAGGCTCCACGTAATAGTACTATTGTTCTTTTTTCCGGGGATACTCTATATTTAATGGATGTAGGTGGTACCTAGCTGATTTTGGTGAGCTCTACTCTACATTAGTGCTCTTATTTTGTATTGATCCTTGTACAACATTTTGAGGCATAGCCGGGGCCTTGTCACCGGTTCTTTAATGTTTTTCTCATGTCAGTTTAGAGGCTTCGTAGAGACATTATGGGTAATGTATCGATGTGGGGATTAGAGAAATTGTACACCATTTTGCTTTCACTTAAATAATTTTAATGTCTTGTAAAGTATTCATGGATAAAGGTGGATATGAGGCACCAAGTAGGCTTGCTTGACCTGGATACTGCGGCTGAGCGCCGGTCCCGCTCCTCGAGGTCGGGGCATGACAAGCTTGGTATCAGAGCCTAAGGTTTTAAAGTTTCCTAGGATGTCTTAGAGACGTATCTAGTAGAGTCTTTCTTATCGGTATGAAGCCGACCATATCTATAATTAGGAGGCTACTTGGGCATTTAGGAATGTCTCCCTTCTTTGACACTTTAGTTTGTGCGACAAAGCTTGATTATAAGACTTTCCTCTTAATTCGTTCATTATTCCATATTTTGGTACATGGTACATAGGAAGAAGGCAAAGAGTAGCTAAAGGCAAATGACACCTCAAGCAGTGGCACCCAATACAGTGCCCGATGCTACGGGCGAGCGCACCCCCGGTAAAGGTACTTCCCAGCTAGTGCACCTCCTACCTCTAGTACCCATGCTGAGATTCCAACTGAGAATGTGCAGATGCCTCCTCCAACTGATACTCTAGCTTCAGCTCCACCTCCAGTTTCGTTCTCCGATCCTAGTGCTTCTGATGGAGACCTTAGAGGAGCTATCCAATTGTTGACTCAGATGTGTCTTCCCAAGCTCAAAGACTTAATGCTACATCTACTTCCTCATGTCACCAAGGGGATTTGGCTGGTTCCAAGGTGAACAGATTCCTCAAGTTGAATCCTCTGGAATTTACGAGTACTATGCCCGAGGAAGACCCACATGAGTTTATTGATAAGATGCATAAGAACCTTCATATTATGCATGCCGATGAGATAGAAGTAGTGGAATCGGCCTCTTATCGTCTGAAGAAAGTGGCGTATACTTGGTATGAATTGTGGGAAGAGTCCCGCAAGGAAGGTGACCCTCCGGCAAAGTGGAATGAGTTCGCAAATGCTTTTATTGACCATTTCTTTCCTGCTGAGACTAGGGCAGCCCATGCCATCGAGTTCAAGAATTTGAAGCAAGGTAATATGAGTGTCTGGTACTACCATATGAAATTTGAGAATCGTTCAAGGTATGCTCCATACATGTGGCCTACTATGGATGCTAGGGCACCGATTTGTGCAAGGCTTTCATCCTTTGGTCATCAATCAGGCTGCTACAGCCACCTTGAACTCTGATATGAATTATGGGAATATTTACGCAAGAGATCAAGCCAAAGAGACCCGAAAGTTAAAAAGCGGGATGGAGCCAGACAACAACAAGAAGTCCCGATTCACGGGTAATTTTAGTGGCTCCTACAGTGGTAGTGGAAAGGCATTGTTCAAGAGAGGGCCATCTGGACCATAATAGTGAGTTGCTCAGTCTTTAGCTAGTGCACCGCCATTAGGGCCTGATTAGCAACAGTCGGGATGTGTCAGGCCAGACCAAGGCAACATGAGACCTTATTTACAGGTTCAGTCAGGCAGGAACTTTCAGCCGCAATAGAGGCCCCCATGTCCTAAGTATAGGAGGCATCATTTGGGGCTATTCCATCATGGTACTGATGCATGCTATGGGTGTGGAGTCAAGGGTCATCAACTAAAGCACGCCCCGAAAACCAAAGGACAACAAGTAAGTCTCTCAACCACCTCCACCTTATTATGTGATGTGTTGGAATGAATATGGCCATAGAGTTTCATGCCCTGCATGTTTGATCATGGAATGATACTTTTTACATATGTGAACCTCCAACACCGGTATGCTTAACTCCTATGGGAATGATGAGGTGAGATGGGATTGGAAATTGGGAGTTTTGGACGGGGGGTTCGAGATTGAGTTGGAATAGCTTCGTGAGTCGTTCCCCATACCTACTCAGGTTGGAGAGTCTATAGTAGGCACGCAGGTTTATATGGGTTATACTGCCACACAGTGTGGCTGAGGCACCATACTCTACCTCATCAGGTTAGTGATGGTAGGATGCCTAAGGGGTTATATGTAAGAGAAAAATGTGTAATGAGATGTATGCCTTCAGTCACTCTACATGTGCATATATATATATATAAAAGCTTTCATATGTGAGGAAACTCAAGTTTCTTTTAGTTATGTTCAACCTATCAATTTCATCTTCTAAGCATAGAGAAATGTGGTAAGGATGTTTCACGAATGCTACATGAGGCTCAAAGATGATTCTAGAATTTTGAAGTTCATGTTTTATGTTGTCTACTCAAAGTAGATGTTTAGGTATGACAGAGGAATCCATATAGGGTTCATAGTGATATACCCTAGTATGTCGAGTTGCATTTAAGGCAAAAAGTATTTTTGGTAATGTGTTTCGAAGAGTTTAGGGCCAATGAAGGCCGTGGTTGAGATTTTACACAGTACTGGGATGTTATCGTGTTGTATAGTGCCTTGTATAGTAAGAGACGTGGGTATACTTTAGGGTTATTCAAAGTTGGTGTAGCAGAGTTGATAGGACCAGACCTCGTTCACTAAGCTATGGAGAAAGTCAAGATCGTCAAAAAATGGTTGAAGAAGGCTAAAAGCCGCCAAAAGTCCTATTCGGATGTTCGGCATAACAATTTGGAGTTTGCGGAAAATGAATGGGTATTTATAAAGATATTTCCCCATGAAGTCATTATGTATTTGTTAAGAAAGGGAAATGAGTCTAAAATACATTGGGCCTTACAGAATCTGGAAGAAACTAGGCCAAGTAGACTATGAGCTTGAATTACCCCAAGAATTATTTTTCATGCATCCCGTGTTTCATATGTCCTTGTTGAAGCAAGTGATTGTGGATCTGTCACTCATTGCCCCTATGGAGACTATTAAAATTAATAAAGATTTGAGCTATGAATAGGTTCTTGTTGCCATACTTGATAGACATGTTCGAAAGCTAAGAACCTAGGAAGTTACATCCGTCGGGTGTTATGGCATAACCAACATACTGAAAAGCCACCTAGAAAGTGACGGAATATATGAGGAGAAGATATACCCACTTGTTTGAAGAGCCAGATGTTGATATCAAGGTTAGTAGAAGTTCCTTTTATTCATGTACTACCATTCATGTAATGTCAGCCGACATCCGTAATGGAATAGAAGTACTATGTTCAATGTTGTTCATGCTTGTGATGCCTGGTAAGGCTTGGTGATGTGCTTTTAGGTTGGTTTTTGTGTGGATTGGCACAGAAACAAGGGAAACTATACCCAAATTTTTGAAAATTTGGGGCTTTAGCCAAATTTTATAGCGTTGAGGCTTGATGGTAAGGGTGGCACGTTAGTCAAATTTTGAAGCGTTAAGGCATGATGGTGAGTAACAAAGGAGTTAAGGGTGGTGGTTACATTGGATCTTGAATGACTCATACTTGTCACGCCAGTTTTAGCTCATCATTTGGGGACGAATGATCCTAAAAGGGGAGATTGTAAGGACCCTCAAAATTTCCTATAAGTATGAGGCCTTAAAGCACGCTCATGAGTCCCTTAGTTTCCATTTTCCTTCAAGAAGAGATTATGGACTACAACCAGCTTTGATGATCATGCTATTAAATATAGGAGGTGAATTGGAAGTTGTTTAGGGTCTAAGGAGAGCCCTAGAACTAAGCCAATATGGGAACTATGCAATGGGCTAAAGTTTCAAATGTGTTCGCATAAGATTCGACTTCAAATAAGTACAACTCCTAAAGTATAATGATTTATGTGGTGATCTACCAATCAAATAAAATCTCTTTGAGTCTTGTTTCTACCACATCAAACTGTTTGTCATTTGGATATTTCTATAGAGAGTTAGGGTTTTTTTACTAGACACTGACCCATTTGCACGTTCAGTTGCGCACTAGGGTTGTTAGGTGCGTAGTAGCGCACAAAAGAAAATTTTTATGCCTTGTCTGCCTACCCAACTGCACGCTCACTTGACCAGGTGTGCGGAAGCACACACGAGGACCTTATAAATACCCCCAAGGCCAGCAAGAGAGAGTGTATGACTCATTTCTTTGATCTAAGTCTTACTCTAACAAAGGGAATCCGTCCTATTCACCCTCTCATGAACCAAGGTTATTGTAATGACCCAATCAGTCATTTTGAGTATTAGCAATATGTTAAGTGGTTCTAAACTTTGAACAACTTTATAGTATGTATTACAACTTACATGCATAGTTGGTTTGATTTTCAGGAGGTTCGGGATTGATTTGGAAGAGAGATTTTTATTTTGACTTATATTCACTTTGTTCTTAATGGTTAATATCTCGTGGATCCGTGAATACTTGCATTGTTTGATAGTTAGAATGAGATCGCCCTTAAGTTGAAAGAGTTGACCGGAGTTTGACTTTTGTGTAGACGACTATGGAATGGAGTTTTGATGGTTCTGATAGCTCCGTAAGGTGATTTTGTACTTAAGAGAATATCCGGATATTGATTTGGAGGTCCGTAGGTCGTTTTGGCATGAGTTGACGAAAGTTGAAAAGTTAAAAGTTTGGAAGGTTGAGAAGTTTGACCGAGAGTTGACTTTATTAATATCGGGTTCGGATTTCGGTTTCGAAAGTTGGAATAGGTCTGTCGTGTCATTTATGACTTGTGCGTAAAATTTTGAGATCAATCGTAATTTTTTTTGTATGAATCAGCGTTAGTTTTAGAAGTTAAATATTCATGGATTTAGTAAGTTTGAATTGGGGTGCGATTCGTAGAATTGATGTTGTTTGATGTGATTTCATACCTCGAGTAGGTTCGTTATGTGTAACTTGATGGCATGTTCGGAGGTGGTCCCGGGGGCCTCAGGTGTGATTCGGATTGATTGCGGGTCCATTTAGACTTGGGAGAATTTGCTGAAGAACAACTGATTTTATGCTATCATCACTCCTGCGGTGGGCTTGGCTGCAGGTGCGACTGGGATATCACAGAAGAGAAGGAGGCTGGCCAGGGGGAATGTCGAAGGTGCGGACACCTGGGCGCAGGTGCACACCCACAGAAGCGATGACCTATTCGCGGAAGCAGACTTTGAGCAAGCAGTGAGGGACCGTAGGTGCAGTCAGCTTTCGCAGAAACGAATGCGCAGAAGTGCCCTTTAGTCCGTAGAAGCGGGAGCGCAAGTGCGCATTGTGGACCGCAGAAGCAGAATTTGCTGGGCTTGAGTTATGCCGCATCTGCGATGTTTCTTCCGCAGATGCAGAGTCACATATGCGACTAAGTGTCCGCAAAAGAGGAATATCAGGGCAGAAATAGTAGAGATCAATGGTTTTATCTCATTTTCCACATTTTGAGTTAGAGAGCTCGATTTATGATGATTTTTGAGGGATTTTAAAGGGTTGGATCGGGGTAAGTATTTTTGACTCGGATTTACTTATTATTCATGAATTCATCATTGTTTTTATCATTTAATTAGTGTTTTGAGTTTGAAAAATTGAGAATTTTTGTGAAAACATCCTAAACTATAAATTAAGGATTTGAAGGTCGATTTGAGTTCAGAATTGGATAATTTTGTTATGGTTGGACTCGTTATTTAATGGGTGTTCGGGTTTTGTATGTTTCGTTAGGTTCCAAGGTTCGCTCAGGGTTGACTTTTGATTTTCTTTAAAGATTGTAACTTTATTATCCGTAATAGTTTCCTATGGATTGTATTTATGGTATTAAGTTATTTTGGCTAGATTTGAGCCGTCTGGAGTTAGATATTCGCGGAAAAGGCATACTAGTGGGTTGCTTTAGTTTGTTTGAGGTAAGTATCTTGCCTAACTTTGTATGGGGGAACTGCCTCTTAGGATTTGGGTTGATTGTGCTATTTGTGTTATGTGAAAGCCGTGTACGCAAGGTGACGAGTGGGTACACGGGCTATGTAGGGTATTTGACCGTTTTAGGCTATTTAAACTCTTTTCATGCCTTTAATTGAATTGTCATAACATATTAAATCCTTCATTGTTAATCTACCCTTACATGTGTTAATCTATCCTTACATGCTTTATTTGACATTATTAATACTTGCTCTATCTCTTACTTGTTATTTTGCTCTTACTTACTTTAGTTGAAGTTATTGCTTTCCTTATTGTCTTGTTAATTCCTTAATTGTTGAATTGCCTTACTTGAAGTTGTTATTTTATGGAATATCTTCTTGTTGAGTTATTGGTATTGAAGTTGTAAAAGCCATTATCGCATCGAGGCAAAGTTGTTAAATTGTTAAGATATCTTTCTTGTTGAGCTATTCACTTTTATTTCGTTATTGTTGAGATTCCTGTACACATTGTGGTTTAGCCATGGGCTAATTGTTATGGAAACATTGGTATTGTTTATTCTTTTGATAGGTTGTGGAATATGGGCACTTGTGGTGTGAGTTTTTATTGTGTTGTGATATTGATGCGCATGCAGCGGTATAAAGATAGGGGTTAATGTGCATGTGATGGCATAAGGTGGGATTTATGTGCGTGCTGCTAGTAAGGGAATTACGCGAAGCCACGTGGCGACATAAGGTGGGTTAAAGTGCGTGTAGCAATTTTGGAAAAAATATTTTCAAAACTATCTAAATGTAAGGCTCACGCAGCGGTATAAGGAAAGATTGTGATTGTGAAATGAGATTATGAGGCGGTACCTCGGTTGTGATTCTTGTTGCAACCTCTCATTTAACTCACTTGTATTTGTCCGCATTATTTCCTTAATGTTCTTATTGTGTGTTCCTTCCTTTATACCTTTATTGCTTTAAATTCAGTTGTAGCCCACCTTGTTGTATTGACTTGTTGTCACTACTTCTTCGTTCTCCTTATTAGACTATACTATACTTGTTCAGTTTTTCCTATCCTAGTACGTCTTGACCTGGCCTCATCACTAATCTACTAAGGTTAGACTTGATACTTACCGGGTACCGTTGTGGTGTACTCATACTACACTTCTATACATTTGTGTATAGATCCAGGCACCTCAAAATAGGCTAGGCATCAGTGAGTGGATCATACAGTTCGGAGACTTCAAGTTATACATGCCTGCCATCCGCAGGCCCTGGAGTCACCTTCTGTCCTTATCTTACTATTGTTTACTCTTTATCTAGATAATGTTGTACTAGGTATAGTATATTCGTGTAGAGCTTATGATTCCGTTTTACTAGATTTTGGGAGTTATTGTCAGCTGTACTGTTGAGTTCTATTATGATAGTTTAGATGGTTTAAATTTGAAGTTTTATTATTATTTTCGCTATTTCTCTAGGTGTGTTAGGCTTACCTAGTCTTAGAGACTAGGTGCCATCATGACACCTTAAGGTGACGAATTGGGATCATGACAAGTTCGTATCAGAGCTTTCGGTTCATAGGTGTTACGAGTCATAAGTAGGTTTAGTATAGTCTTGCGGATCGGTACCGAGACGTCTGTACTTATCTTCGAGAGGCTACGAAATTGTTAGGAAATCTCCACTTCTTTGATTCCTTATCGTGTGGACTTGTAGAATTTGAAATCTAAATATTTGTCTTTCTATTCTTTCACAAATGGCGAGGACATCCGACGATCAGACACCCGCTCCCCATCTTAGAGCCGCGAGAGGCCGGGGCAGAGGCTGGGGAGGGGCATGTGGTGCAGGTAGAGCACATGCCGAGCTGCAAATGAGGAGCCACCAGTAGCTCCAGTTGGAGGCAGGCACCCGAGACGTCTGTTGTCACCTATGCACTTCAGGAGACCCTATCACAGTTCTTGACCATGCTCGGTACTCTAGCTCACGCGGGGTTGATTCCACTTGCTCCAACTACATCTCAGGCTGGGGGAGGAGTTCAGACTCCCGCGGTCCATACTCCAAAGTAGCGAGTCCATGTTGATTAGGTCCTAGAGGTTATGCCAATGCAGCCTGTCGTTACGGTTTGGCCCGAGGTTAGGGTAATGGCATATGAGGAGGAGCAGCTTAGACTTGAGAGGTTCAAGAAGTATTATCCTCCTACTGACAACGACCTAGCTACGGAGGATGCACACGGTTTTCTAGAGAGGTGCCATCATATTCTCCACACCGTGGGTATTGTGGAGATGAGCGAAGTTACTTTTACTATACTCAAACTGTCAGGAGCCACTTATCAGTGGTGGCGGGCTGACGAGGAGGGTAGCCTAGCCAATGCAGAGTCACTTACATGGACTCAGTTTTCAGAGATGTTCTTGAGAGAGTTTGTTCCCTAGACCCTTCGGGATGCATGGCGCTTGGAGTTTGAGTAGCTGCGCTAGGGTACTATGACAATGTCAGCGTATGCTGTCAGATTCAGTGAGCTATCACATGCACCTGCCTTGGTTTCTACAGTCAGAGAGCGAGTCTGCAGATTCATCGAGGGGCTCAACTATGGTATTAGATTTAGCATATCTGGAGAGTTGGAGATAGATACTCTGTATCAGCAGGTGGTAGAGATTGCGGGGAGGTTGGAGGGTATGCAGGGCCGTGAGAGGGAGGACAGGGAGGCCAAAAGGCCTCGAGGTACAGGAGGATTTAGTGGTGGCCATGCTGCAGCTACAACCCGTCATGGTAGAGGCTATGTGAACCGTCCAGTTCATTTAGCACTCTAGCTTGCAGTGGGGTTGCGGCTACTCCGAGGTCTCAGGTTGCCCATTTTACTCAGCCACTATCTAGTGCACCTCCTGCATGGGGTGCCTTTGGCAGTCAGTCTAGCCGACCATCACAAAGCCAGTTTCAGCAGCCACGCCCACTAAGAGATTGCTTTGAGTTCCGACATATGGTGAGGGACTTACCTAGAGTTAGGAAGGGTGCACCTCCATAGGCTACTCAGGCTCCACGTATTCCACCGAGTCCACAGACTTCTGAGGCTATGGTTGCTGCTCCAGTTGCCGCTCCACCTGCACTACTATCTAGGGGTGGAGGTCAGGCGGGTAAGGGTCGCCCTAGAGGGAGAGGCCAAGCCAAATTCTATGTTTTTTAGGGTAGGATAGAGGCAGTCGCATCAGACGCACTCATCACAGGTATTGTTCTGGTTTGTCATAGAGATGCACCAGTCTTATTTGATCCAGGCTCCACTTACTCATATGTGTCATCTTACTTTGCTCCGTATTTGGATATATATATATATATATATATATATATATATATATATATATATATATATATATATATATTGTGAATTGTTAGATAAAAATATTAAAGGATGGAAATCCTGTGGGAGATTCTATTATTGTGGACCGTGTGTATCGGTCGTGTTTAGTTGTTATTGGTGGTTTTGAGACTAGAGTTGATCTATTATTACTCAATATGGTAGACTTTTATGTTACTTGGGCATGGACTGGTTGTTTCCCTATCATGCTATTCTGGATTGTCACGCCAAGACTGTGACACTGGATATGCTAAGTTTGTCGCTGTTATAGTGGAGGGGTACATTAGATTATGTTCCTAGCAGTGTTATGTCTTTTCTTAAGGCACAACAGATGGATGAGAAGGGGTGTGATGCATATCTAGCCTTTGTGAGATATGTCAGTGCTGATAATCCTACCGTTGAGTCAGTGCCGGTAGTGAGAGACATCCCAGATGTATTTCTAGCAGATCATCCGGGCTGAAGACTGCTTTCAGGACTATGTATGGTCACTACGAGTTCCTTGTGATGTCATTTGGGCTGACCAATGCCTCAATAATATTTATGCACCTGACGAACAGTGTATTCCAGCCATAACTTGATTCTTTCATCATTGTGTTTATTGACGACATTTTGGTGTACTCCCGCAGTCGGGAGGATCATGAGTAACATTTGAGGTCGTGCTCCATACCTTGAAAAAGAAGACGTTGTATGCAAAACTCTCAAAGTGTGAATTTTGGCTTGATTCGGTGGCATTTTTAGGGTATATGGTGTTGAGTGAGGGGATCAAGGTAGATCTGAGGAAGATTGAAGCTGTTCAGAGTTGGCCTAGACCGTCTTCAGCTATTAAGATTCGGAGTTCTTTTGGTTTGGCCGGATATTATCGCCGTTTTGTAGAGGGATTCTAATCCATTGCTACACCTATGACCAGATTGACTTCTTCTCATTCATTGAGACACTTCATTATTGATTAAGTATATCATACTTTGAGAGTTCTTTTGAACCTTTGTTACTTGTGCTTTGAGATTTATCTTTCAACCTTTACTAGTTTATAGTTCAAGGTAGTAAGATTACTTTTTTATTGTGATATCTTTGATTTCTTTGTGGTATTCTTAGAAGGCGATTAATACTAGTTATTAATTGTTGTCTCAAGTTACTCGTAAAGCGGTCAAGATCCGAATCTATTATTTTGATTTGCTTTTAAGTAAAGGCGTTTGATTTCTTCAATAAATCAAGACGTTGTTGCTTTGATCTTGTCAAGGCTATAGAACTTGCGTTCTTGGAAGTTCTTGGAATTCTTTCCTTGAATTTTTTCATATCCTTTATTTTCTGCCATTTAGTTCTAGTTGCTCAATTCCTTATTGTTATTGCTTCCGCATTTACTTTTTAAATTCTTACTCTAGTTTGGATTCCCGACCTTGTCATTATCAAATACTGACTTTAATTCCTTTACCAAACGGAATCAGTATAAGTAAATGCAACTACACCAAAAGCTTTAAAATCTCTATTTATTTCTCACAATCATTTCTTCTTTTCTCTCTTCCATATCTGGCCGAGGTCAATTGCTATTGAGCTGACTTTTGGGTACTAATACTTAATAGCTAAAGTCGAGGACCTGATTTGCTGCCCTAAGGAAGATCAATGCACCTTCATTCAATTCGTTTCAATGATTGAATTCTATTTATAGCTTCTCATATATAGTTATTCTACTTGATTAATCTAATATGTGTTGAATTTTATATTGACAATCATGTTTCTTATCTTGTTAGCATGAATATGAGTGTGAAGAATATTATGCGATTTGTATACTTAGCATGTTACATGTTCATGGCTATAATGGTGATCTTGCCCTGCTTTGTTAAATTTCTGCTTATTTGAAATTATATGTTTGCCGTTAGAGCTAGCTGTAAATTGTACTCTTATCATCATGTGACTGTTTTGTTGTTGTGAATGCTATGCCTAAGTATTTTATTGGTCTAAGTTCAAAATAGTATGTTGAAGTTTACACTGCCTTGCATGTTTGTTAAAGTATTGCTAATTTGCGTTGTTTGTTGTCTTTATATGCAAATGTCACTCATTATTATCATAAGGTTTCCTTGTCGTAGATACCATGCTTATGAGTTTCTGCTTAAGGTAAAAATCTAATCATCCTATCCTGTTTAATAGCTCTTGTTATTCCCTGTTAGCATGACCTTTGTGAGATTAGTTCTAATTATAAAAATACTTAGCCTAGGCAGCTTGATATTCATTGAAGTTTGATCATGAACTATTATCTTGATTATGTGTTGGCTTGTCTCTAAGTTATTGTCCAGAAGATGGTTTAGTTTTCTTAGGATTCTAATCTCTAATGACTTAGACTTACTAAGCGTAAAACCATATTTTTTAGTACTGTGTTCTAGCCTAACCATAATGAGGCACTAGGCCTCTGTTGGAACCTAATAAGTGAATACATGTTTTGAATGTTCCTTTTTCATAAACTCTAGGTAATACCTTAGATAACTTAGATTAATATTCTAGATTTTATATAATCTTTAACAAACCAAGTATGTTAACCAAAGTACACTGTTAATGACCCTTATTTTATGACTCTCTTCTGATCATGTTTGTTTGAACGAGTGATTCCCAAGAGGATTATGTTGGTGTTATTGCATGCCGAATGATTCTAAGTTGTCTGCTGAGCAACTAAAACCCCTTAAAAAGTTTTTTGAGATGTTATGACCATGTGTGATGATATGGTTGTCACGACCTAAAATTTACAAATCGTAATGGCACCTAGTCCAACCCGCTAAGTAAGCCAACAGTCATATGATTAACAATAAAAATGAAATAACGTGAGCTAATAACTCAACAGCGGAAGAATATCATAAAATATCTGAGAATAAATTCAAAAAGTTACTAACCAACCCTAAAATCTGGTGTCAACAAGTACACGAGCACTACTAATAATAAGGTATGTAATAAGTCCTCTAATACAACTGTCGAAACATGAGAAACAAGGAAGATAAAGATAATAGGAAGAGAACTTCAAGGACTACAGACGACATGGAAGCTACCTCGTAGTCGCCCAAATAGCTGACACAACTCAAGCCTGAAAATCACCTCGACCGGATGTACCTAGATCTGTACACAAAGTGTAGAGTATTGTATGAGTACAACCGACCCAATGTACTTAATAAGTAACAACACTAACCTTGGGTTGAAAGCAGTGACGTGCTCAGAACAACAGTCAAATGTCAGTACCAATAACTGATAACATTTCAGAAAATACAGGATAAACTGTATAAATAGTAGATCAATGATATCAAGTACAACTTGTTCTCATTTCAGAAATTTAGGCATGCTTTCAAGTACAACAGTTTAAAACCCAACACAGATAAAGCATGTCAATTACTAGTTAACATGAGGAAAGTACATCTCTATGCCTACATGTCAAGTATACACGTAAATCAACGGTATCATAGTAGATCCATCAATAGTATTTACAATTAGCACTATACGGGTGCCTGGCATAACTGTCCATTAGTGCCCACTGCTAGCATGTCAGAGTCTGGAGGGGCAGATCTCGCTCAAGCGCTAATTATAATCATTTAGCCCTAGAGTACGCGTCAGCTCAAATTCAGTACCAAACCGTCTCTAAGGCCCAAACTCAGCCATCTATCGTTCAAGTCTTAGATGAACACATCTCAAATATTCAATTAAACAGTTTTACCCTTAAACGATATTAGTAACATGAGAGGAATCAAATAAGAAGTACTGATACAGAGATATCATATATGAGTATAGTATCATAACTGAGAACATGTGTTCAAATAAGGTGTATAACTCAGAAATAGAAAGAATAGTCGTATCAAGTCTCAAACAGTTAGCATATAGCCTAGACATGATATCTGACACGATTCACAGTTCAAATAATCAGTATTGGGGATGCGGGGTAACATGGTATGATAGCAAAACAAGTCTAGCATTAGCCTAAAGGCCTCCCCAAACTATGAATAAATCGGTGCACGCACACACACCCGTGACCAAGCGCATACATCATCCCAATATCTTTCATATAACGTAGTACTTAGGGTTAAATACCCTCACATCCAAGCTTAGATGTGTTACCTCAAACCGCACAAATCACAATTCCAACAAGCCCTTGTCACACGTATCGGCCTCCAAATGACTCAAATCTACTCAAAAACAACTTAATATCAACAAATAATGCCGCAAGAAACAACTTGAAAGAACCCAAAAGGTCAACCCCGGGATCACACCTTGTAACTCGATAAAGTTCACAAATTTTGGACACCTATTCGATTACGAGTCTAGCCACACCAAAACTATCCAATTCCGACCTCAAATAGACCTTCAAACCTCCATTTTTTATTTTTGAAAGGTTTCCTCCAAAATTCACATTTCTTCACTTTAATTCACTAAATAAATGACAAAAACAAGGATGGAATCTTGATAAAATAAATAAATCCTAGTCAAGAACACTTACCCCGATCTAAGACGTGTGAATCCCTCCAAAATCGACCAAAATTGAGCTCTACAAATCAAAATATTAAAATAATACTCTAACCCTCGATTTGGATTTTAACATACTACTTCCTAGTTATTGTGAATTGCGATCGTGGAAACGACCTCACAATCGTGAAGAACAAAATGACCACTTCCCTCAAAACACCCTACACGAATGCGAAGCTACAGTCACGAACGCGATTGTTACTAAACCTACCCCTACGCAAACACGGGCTCAACTACGGGATCGCATAAGCTTGACGCCTGATGCCCCCGGCTGACCTCTCCCCTACGCGAGCACGTGGACATTCTCGCGTCCGCGATGAGCTGAGACCCACAAAGCTTTGCGAATGCAATCCTTCTTATACGAATGCGAAGCATAAACTTCCAGCTGCCAACAACAACTCTTCGTGATCGCGTCCCTATCTTCGTGAAAGAGGAAACTAGGTACCAGAAATCAGTAACTAAACAAGGTCCAAAATGAGTCCGAACATGATCTGAATCACACTCGAGGCCCCAGGGACCCCATTCAAACATACCAACGGGTTCTCAAACATGATACAAACTTAGTCGAAATCTCAAATCACATAAAAAAAATCAAAATCATGAATTGAGCCGCAATTCAAGCCTAATGAACTATTGAACTTCCAACATCTAAAACTAATGCTGAAATATACCAAACAAACTTCGATTGACCTCAGATTTTCACACAAGTCATAAATGACACAACAGACCTATTCCATGTCCCTGTACTAAATCCGAATCCAATATCAACAAAGTCAGCTCTAGATCAAACTTCTCAACCTTCCAAACCTTCAACTTTCCATCTTTTGCCAATTCAAGCAAAAATTACCTACAGACCTCCAAATCAACATCCGGACATACACCTAAGTCCAAAATTTCCATACGATGCTATCCGAACCATCAAAGATCTATTCCAGAGTCGTCTTCACAAAAGTCAAACTCCGGTCAACTCTTTTAAATTAAGCCTTCAACCATAGGACTAAGTGTCCCAATTCACTCCGAAACCTCCTCACAACCAATCCAACTGCCCTGACGAGTCACATAACCATAATTAAGAATAGAAGAAGCAATAAATGGGGAAACATGACTACAATACACAAAATGACAGGTCGGGTCGTTACAATAGTTCTGCGCCATGTAACTTTAGCAGTGATTAACCTACCAAGGATACTTGAAACTTGGAGCATGATTTAGTGTTCTGATTATTTATATCGTTTTACCTAAATGATTGATTCAATTCCGAAATCTGGCGTTCCTCTGAAATTGCTTGTGCCTTCACCTAACTGAGTTCTTAAAAAACCATGTTTACAGGATTTAAGGCATTATATTAGGCCTTCTGTTTTTTCTAAAGGTTTGTTTAGGTTTATTGTTTGGGTCTACTTGGCTAGTGTGTTTGGTTGAAGCTCTAGGTCAAAGTTTGTGTTCAAACCTCTATGAATGAACAATGTTTAGTAACTAATGACCTTTGTTGTGGACTTAATTTCACTGTCAAGTGACCCTACCCTGGCACAAGCACTGCTCGAGGCCCTAGAGACCACTGTGAGCTCTGAAGTGCCAGGGGTTCATAGGAAAACCTTGTAAGGTAAATGTGGTCCACTCTAGCCAACGATTATTGGCTTTGATTACTCTTTGGAGGGTTAGCACAAACAAAATTTGACTTGCTTTATTTACATTAGATTAGAATTATATCCATTTTCATATTTTGTTTTTACTCCCCATCTGCAAGTACTAATTATGTTTTCCTTTCGTCTTTTGCATGAGCATATTGGGCCTGCTGAGTTAATTGTGAACTCTGGCCCAACTTCAATGAACTGGGCCGCCTCTCCTCGTCACATTCGTTATCTACTGAAGCCTACTGTTGGTTGAATTTGAAATGAGCCTGAATAATTGCCATTCCATTATAGAGTCCAATTCCCCTCCTCTACTTTATATTACTATCATTGTTAGTCCATTTCTATGTATTGTATTGTGGAACTAACACAGATATTACGTGTTCTTATCTCTGCTGTGATCTTTTTAGGAAATGATCTTAATGTAAATTAATCTTATTGGATAAGAGGTGAATATGATTAAGATAACCTTTCCCTTTAAGGTTAATATTCTTTAAAATCTAGGTATATATATCAACTGTTTTATCAATAAAGTCCCTTTTCGTTCACTTTTTTGTAACGACTTTTGTGTTCAGATCTCAATCAAGTTAAACAAAAATTATTTTGAAAAAGTCTTCAATTGAATCACTTAGGCTAATTCTGTAACTAGAACATTTCAGAAAGAGAGACGGCTGCATGATACAAAATAGGTATGTATTTTACAAGGATGGAATATCATTTTTTGGGAAGTTGAATAACATAAACCAAACAAGTCTTCTAAACCCAGTCAAGTATACATTATTTCCATGTTTATTTTACGGTACATAAAAGGTTAAGTATTAACATAGACTTATATTTTAAATAGCTCATTATTTTGAATAAGTCTTACAACTTAGTATTTACATTAAACATTCTTTTCTAAAGCTATAAACCTATTTTTTCAAAACAAGCATTTCTCAATAAGACTACACATTTTTATTACTTTAACTAAGCTTTCATATAGACCCATTTAGAAACCTTGATCAGTAATTGACTAGGATATAAATAATTCTCTGCCCATAATTAGCCTAAGTTTAAGGAACTACATCAACGTAGATTTAAAGGAATGTCTAACCCCTTCCCCTTAGAATAACTAGAACCCTTCCGGATTCTCACTGGTTTAGCGGACCATTAAGATGTTGATCTTTATAGACTTATAGGTATCCTGGTATACCTTTAACTATAGGTGGCGACTCTTCTTTTTATTAAATTTAGAGGAACCACAAGTTGTAGTTTATTTTAACCTGTGTAAAATAGAGACAACAACATGGCGACTCTTCTAGGAATTTTACACTTAGGTTCTGTACTTAGCAGAATTAGGCTAAATTTAGAACACTTGGGGATGTTTGTTTATATTTTATTTTCTCAACACTTCACTATATGTTTCATGTCTTCATATTTGCAATTATGTGTTTACTTGCTTTATTCCTGATATTATCATACTTGCTTTATTCCTGATATTATCATTGCCTTATTTCAATTATTTATTACTGCTTTATACACTATCATTATACTTTTTACCGAGTCTTGGTCATACACAATCACACATAAATTACGCGCGGGTTATCTTTTCACCCTTCCAAACCTACTTTTCAAAGCTCTCTAGTTCAGAGAATGGACCCAACAGCATGCCTTCTATGAAATGAGATATTAATCCAGATTAAGACACTAAGGATTCAGAGCAAAACACTTAACTAGCCTTTTCTCCCCTTTTAGATAAAAATAACCACATCATCCTTGATATCATCATGGTAATGGGAGCGCACCACAAGCTGAAGCAATGGTGGAAGAACATCTGGTGGGTGCATGGAGACAGAATTAGAACACATATTGGAGCACTGACTGCGTTGATGAACGACCGAGCTAATAGAGTGCTTACCATATTGTTAATTGAATTTTGGGATCCGGCCAAAGCAGTCTTTATGTTTGTCGACTGAGAGCTAACACCCACGTTCGATGAGATAAATAGCCTTACTAAGTTGGCGTTCGATGGATGAAAACCCATACTGCCGGTAATCATGCCGGGTCATAGGTTTCTCTATGCATTGGGATTGAAAAGTAGCAGCAATCTGAGTGTCACGACCCAAAAAACCCAATCAGTCATGATGGCGCCTAACGTACATGCTAGGTAAGCCGGACTTAAAAATAAAGAACCATAATAGTATAAATGACATAATTAACATAAATCTAAAACATAATATAGCAAAATAACGTCAAAACATGAAAAATCCCTAAGAACCGGTAAATATGGAGTCATGAGCTCTAAAATAAAATTACAAGTCTAAAAAGCCAAATTCAATAATGTCTGAAGTAAATACAACAGTGCATAAGAAAAGAGGTGCCAAGAGTGTGGTTGATAATACAGCTCTACCTAGTCTCTTGGTGATCAACTAACTAGAAACTCCTCTATCAGTGATTGGGTCTAACACTTGAATTTATACAATTAAGTGCAGAGTGCAGTATGAGTACAACCGACCCCATGTACTCAGCAAGTATCATAACTAACCTCGGTGAGGTAATAGAGGCAAGAATTATAAATGATACTTGCTATAACCTGTACAGTTCATAAATTCAGCAAGTACAAAATATTAATATGATCAAATCATGATATCACAAATAAAACTACCTTAGTGCACACAACTACTCAAGTACTCTGCTCATCAATAGTCCCACATATATAGACGATATACTAGAAAATCAGGCAAATAATTATGGAAATTGCAAGTAAAGATGAAATGTAATTGGTCAGGTTTTACTCAAAAATTCCAATATAGTGCCAAACCACCGACCAGTTTTCCTCAATCCGCGTGTATACTAACAAGAGAGAAATATGAGAGGGTGATCCTGGGGAGATGGATCCATATCCAAACGTTGCACGACATAGTCATGTGCATTAATCATATTCCGTCCAGCATGGTCACATGCTATATATCATAATCCGCTCGTGCATGGTCACATGCTCAATAACACGGATCTGCCCTGCGTGGTCACAACCATAATATCACAATCTGCCCGGCATTATCACATGCATAACAACACAATCCGCCCGGTGTGGTCACATGCATAACAACATAATCTACCCCGCGTGGTCACATGCACAACAACACAATCCATCCGGTATGGCCACATGTATAACAACACAATCCGCCCGACATGGTCACATGCATCCAGTCCATATCAAATCACACAAGAAGCAAATATATAAAAATACATGTATATGATCAATGAATATTAGATTTCATACTCCTGAACTGGTATAAATAACAAACTAATATGTATACATATGCAAAGTGTGTTTTCAAAGCTCAAATCGGCAATTTCATCACGGAAATAGCAATTGTCAAGTTCATTCAGGGGATTAGCCTCTACATGCCCTCAAACATGGATCAAATAGTTCACAACATGATTACAAATATGAGAAACATTATAGCATAAAGCTTAACAGTCAATTCAAGGTATGACATAGCCTAAGCATTACCCCAAGCATGGACAAATAGCTCGGTGCTCACACATGGGCTCAAACTCATAACATATGCGCACCCGTAGCGCGTAGCTATCACATATAACTCAGCCAACTAGTTCCTCAACCACGTGTAGGTAAGATACTTACCTTAAGCAAGGAAAATTGCACCTCTAATAAGTTATTCCCACGTGTATCGACCTCCGGATCGCTCGAATTTAGCAAAAATAACTTAATATAGTCAATAAAAGCCATAGGAATCGATTCCAAAAGATATAGACCGTTCACAGTGTTTACTTACACAATACACCTGTGTGTTTCATAGAACGTTCACGGTGTTGACTTCCACAATACACCTGTGCATTTCATAGACAGTTCACAGTGCTTACTTACACAATACACCTGTGCGTTTCATATACCATTCATAGTATTTTCTTACACAATATACCTGTGCATTTCATAGACCGTTCATAGGAGTTCATAGCAGAATATACATATCCGTTTCAAAGACCGTCCACAGGATTTCATAACATAATATACCTATGTGTTTCATGGACCGTCCACAGGATTTCATAACATAATATACCTATGCATTTCATAGACCGTCCATAGGATTTCATAACATATCATTATGCATATAACCATATATAAACTCAAAGCGACATGATTAACATTACATTGAAGTCATAAGTTCCCGAATTATTGGAGCACTTCATGTTCATGCTCATCATGGAAAAACATAGCACATTACATTAGCACATACATGGTGTATCAATAAGTGAGTTTCATTGGCACATGAGCCCAATTTCTTTTCTTAAGGTTCATCATCATTTAGCATAGGACATCTCCCTTTCATCTTGTTATTCACTCACTTGACGTATTGAGGTCATTATCTAAGCTCATGATTCTTGAGGACTTAACATAGAATTCATTTATATATATTATTTCAGAAGCATACAACTATAGTTGAAACCATTGGAACATACAATACCTCATAATTCTCATTTAGGAAAATAATCACATTTCATGTTCATACTATCACTTCATTAGTACTTTCAATTATTTACAACATCATTATTTCATTGGCTCCCTTTTTGCCATACATATTATTCTTCATTTATGGCACGGTGGCCGTATCTTATATTCCATACTTTTATTTCATTACTTTCAAGACTCATCATCATAGTTCACACATCATTTTATTTCATTGGCTCTATTGGCCACAATCATAACCTTCATTGTTGGCACTGTGTCTACACTTTATATTCCCAACTCACTACTTTCACTTTCAAGCATCTTTATAGATTATCGATAACAAAGAATCTCTAATCACGACTTTTAGTACACCTGTGAGCAAATAAGAGTCTTACGTTCATTGAGACTTCTTACATAATTTGGCATAATAGCCTTCACTTGAAACACTACTTGGACTCATAACATTTTTATACCCAACTCATGCTTTGAACATATTCTTGAAGGATAACATCATATGATAAGAGCATCCGAAATACATTTTAAATATATATACCTTTCAACAAAAAGCTTATTCGGAATAATTGATTTATAAACAATAACTCGGGACTTACAAGAGCATCATGGAATTCAATTATATGAAAGAAGTTTAGCTAACATATCTTGATGTACAACCCCCCACTACTCTTACAACTTCAATCTACATCAACATAATTCAATTGGACCAATATTAGTAAACATTTCCAGTTTTTTTGGTCATTTTGGCATTTTATCAAACACCTTTAGTGCATAACACTCAACTACCTCTAGTAATGGTGTTTCTTCATCCAACAATCCCCCATTCCTACCAACATTAGATACTACAATATCCTTTGTCCACTAATTACATTCTTAGCACCATTGTAATCATCAATGAACTCACATCCCCACCAAGTTTTACTAATTACCTCATTACAAAATATCTACAACATTCAATAATCTAGGTTAAGCACTAGTGGGTTCCAATCACCATCCCATAAGTTCCAATACTTAATTCATACTCATATTCCCATAATATATCCATATATTAAATCTAAGGGTGTAGAATTACCTTTTGGAAGAAATCTTGCAAAATCCTCTTTTGAGTTCTTGAAAAACTTTCTTGAAGATCTATGTATTTTATGGAGGATTGAGTTAGTTTTAGGGTGCAATTGATGGAATAAAATACCAAATTAGTAGGGATTACTCACCTTGAAGATGGGGGAAGTTGGAGGTCTTGAGAGGGTGGAGGAAAACCCCAATGTTCGGCCAAGAAAAATGGGGTAAAATGAACCCCGAATGAGTATATAGCGTTTCGGGCGCCACAAGTGGTGGCCGGGGCTGCCTGTGGCACTGCTTCCAATAGCTGAAAGAAATCCCAGCGCCAGGGATAGCGCCCCGCGCTACCCTGGGTGCTGGCGACGAGAAATGATTTTTCCTGACACGGAAATAGGCATAACTCTCTCATACGATGTCCAAATTCGACGATTCTTTTTGCTATGGCTCCGTAATTTCAATATGGATCTAAGGCTTTAATCAAAACTGAATTTGAAGATCATTTTCCTAATATGATACCACTTATGCTCGAAGAAACGACATCGTTGAAACATTTTTTATGTCAAAATAATGCGGTTCCACCCCATAGGTCTCCTTTGATACTCGAATACGTTATTCTAGAATACCGTTATCGCACTTTAAAATCTTAAATTATTAAAAAATTCTAACGGGGCCTTACAACATTTTACTTATCGCCAATTATAAATAGCATAAATACTTATAATCTCAAGATAATCTCATCCCCGAGTCTACGTCGATTATTTGAAGACAAAACTTTAACGTACGAAAACGCGAGATGTAACATCCTTGCCCCCTTAGAAACATTCGTCTTCGAATGTTTACTCTTAGAGACTTTGTGAAAATTTTGCCAGAGTCTCCTCCGTACACTATACTAAAATCAACCTGTACGCATCAGAAAACATACTATACATGCTAGACATGGCCAATGTCTATAAATAGCAACACTTGGCCTCACACAGCTGTCCATTATAAATTCTGAAAGTAAAAAACAAGAGCTTACCTGATGACCTACTGGCCTGAATAGAGCTATACTAAGGTATCCCACCTCGAGCCATATCTTCAGTTTGAAATAGGTGGCGCTATTTAGACTCCGTTTCCTCCCCCGCTTCTCACGTCATCTCTTCCACATTCTTGCTTCTCCATAAAACCTTCACGGAGGCTACCTCCATATTTCATTGCTTACGGATTTGTCGGTCTAGGATGGTAACTGGAATTTCCTCGTATGATAAGTCCTCCGTAATTTGTACATCATCTGTGGGCACCACTCGGGTAGGATCGCCAATGCACTTCCGTAACATAGATACGTGATAAGCTGGATGGACAGACTCTAATTCCGAGGGCAATTTTAACTTATAAGCTACTTGACCCACTCTCTGAATGATCCTATAAGGCCCAATATACCGAGGGCTAAGCTTGCCTTTCTTGCCAAACCTCATCACGCTCTTCATAGGCTTTAAGAATACCCAGTCATTAACTCCAAACTCTAAGTCTCATCGCCGCACGTCAGAATATGACTTTTGACGACTCTAGGTTGTCAACAGTCACTCCCAGATAAGCTTTACCTTCTCTACCGCCTGCTGAGCCAGGTCTAGCCCATGTAACCCAAATTCTCCAACATCAAACCACCCTATAGGAGATCTACACTTAATACAAAGCCTCATACGGAGCCATCTGGATACTGGAGTGGTAACTGTTATTATATGCAAACTCGAGAAGAGTTAAATGTTCATCCCAACTTCTTTTAAAATCCAACACACATGCTCATAACATATCTTCGAGCGTCGAAATTGTGCTCGGCTTGTCCATCAGTCTGTAGATGAAAAGCTGTGCTGAGATTCACCTGAGTCCCTAGACCTCTCTAAAATGACCTCCAAAAATGTGTTGTAAACTGGTCCCCACGGTCAGATATAATACATACTGGTACTTCGTGTAGCCGCACTATCTCCTTAATATTTAACTTTGCATAATCTTCTGATGTATATGTAGATCTGACCGGTAGGAAATGAGCTGATTTCATGAGCCTATCGACTATCACCCATGTAGAATCTAACTTACGATGAGAAAGAGGTAAACCCGTGAAAAAGTCCATGTTTATCGCCTCCCATTTCCACGTAGAGAGCTCTATAGTCTGCATTAGCCCTCCGAGCTTCTAGTGGTCTACCTTCACCTGCTGGCAACTAGGACACTGAGCAACAAACTCAGTAATGTTCTTCTTCATATCGTTCCCCCAGTACACATCCTTAATGTCATGGTACATCTTCGTCGACCCAGGATGAATGGAGTACCACGAATAATATGCCTTTGACGTAATCCTGTCTCGTAGCCCTACTACATCTGGAACACATAGATAGCCCCTATATTTGAGAACCCCATCTCCCTTGAGCTCTAACAACGGCTTCTTCTGCTGCGGAGCTCGCTCTCTCAACTCGACCAACTCTGGGTCCTCGTACTGCCTCTCATTTACTTCAGCTGTGAGAGATGATTTCACAGTATTTTGGAGTACAACTCCACCATCGCCAGAGTCTACTAACCGAACCCCCAAACAAGCCATTTGATGAATCTCTCTAGTTAATTATCTTTTCTTGGCCTCTAGATGTGCTAAACAAGGCATCTGCTACAACATTAGCTTTCCATGGATGGTAGAGAATGTTAACATCGTAATCTTTCAATAACTCAAGCCATCGCCTCTGTCACAAATTAAACTCTTTTTGCTTGAAGATATATTGCAGACTTTTATGATCTGTGAATACATAATCATGAACACCATATAAATAATGCCGCCATATCTCAAATGCATGGACAACCGTAGCTAACTCGAGGTCGTGGGTCGGATAATTCCGCTCGTGCTTCCTTAACTGCCTTGAAGCATACGCAATTACCTTCCCATATTGCATCAGGACACATCCTAACCCGACACCTGAGGCATAACAATACATGGCATAACCATCTGGACCTCTAGAAGTGTTAGAACTGGCGCTGAGGTCAGCCTGTTCTTAAGCTCTTGGAAACTCTGCTCGCAAGCCTCTGTCCACTGAAACTTAGCTATTTTCTGCGTCAACTTAGCTGCTTTCTGCGTTAACTTCGTCAATGGTGCCGAAAGGGAAGAAAAACCCTCTACGAACCTCCGGTAGTATCCTGCTAAGCCTAAAAAGCTACGAACCTCTGTCGGACTTGTAGGTCTAGGCCAGGATTTCACAGCCTCAATCTTCTAAGTGTCTACCTTTATACCTCCATCGGATACAATGTGCCCCAAGAATGCTACAAACTTCAACCAGAACTCACATAAATCTTAGCATATAACTTACTATCACTGAGGGTTTGGAGTACCGCTCGTAGGTGGTCCGCATGATCATCCTCTAAACGTGAATAAACCAGAATATCATCAATAAATACTATCACAAACAGATCTAAAAATGGACGAAATAGGCTATTCATCAAGTCCATGAATACGGAATGTGCATTTGTCAAGCCGAAGGACATGACAAGGAACTCAAAGTGGCCATATCGGGTCCTGAAGGCTGTCTTGGGAATATCTTTCTCCCGAACTCTGACCTGGTGGTACCCCGACCTCAAATATATTTCTGAAAAGCATCTAGCTCCCTGCAACTGATCAAACAAGTCATCTATCCTTGGAAGTGGATACTTATTCTTAATAGTTACCTTGTTCAGCTGCCTATAATTGATACACATCCTCAGCGAGCCGTCTTTCTTCCGTACAAACCATACCGGTGCACCCCAAGGTGAGGTACTGGGCCTGATGAAACCTTTCTCCAGCAAATCTTTTAACTGCTCCTTCAACTCCTTCAATTCGACAGGTGCCATTCTATACGGAGGGATGGATATTGGTTGAGTTTCCGAAAGCAAATCGATGCCAAAATCAATCTCTCGATCTGGAGTAATATCTGGAAGTTCATCTAGAAATACATATGCGTACTCTTTGACTACTGGAATAGACTGAAGTGTAGGTATCTCAGCATCTGCATCTCTAACTCGCACAACATAATAAATGCACCCTTTTGTGATCATTTTCCTCGTCTTAAGATAAGAAATAAACCTACCCCTGGGTGTCGCTGTATTACCTACCCATTCAAGGAGTGGCTCACCCGGAAAATGCAATATGACTGTCTTTGCTCGACAATCAACTGTGGCATAGCAAGCTGCCAACCAGTCCATGCCCATTGATAGCATTAAAATCCAATATCTCTAGCTCAACTAGGTCGGCTGAGGTCTAACAACTACAAACTGTCACTGTACAACCACGGTAAACCGTCTGGCAATAATTGATTCTCCGATGGGTGTAGATACCACAAAAGGATCACTTAGTATTTCAGGCACTATACCAAACTTCCCCGTAACAAATGGGGTAATACACGATAATGTAGATCTTGGGTCTATCAAGGCATAAGCATTGTGAGAGCAAATGGTCAACATACCTGTCACAACGTCTGTGAAGACTCCTGGTCCGGTCGACCCGCTAAAGCATAGCTATAATTCTGGTTACCACCTGAACTAGGACCTCTACCCGCCGAAGACTTAGACTCGCGCCCTGAAGGATGCACGGACATAAATGATCCTGTTGTTGAATTTGTTGGTTGTGCCATACCCCCAGAATCTCTATTTGGGCAATCTCGTATCATATGCCCCGCACGTCCACATATATAACAAGCATCGGAACCGGCTCGGCATTAGCCCAAGTGTCCTCTACCACAGATGTCACACCACGACGAAAATGACCATGTCTGCCCTGAACCTAGCTGTCGTTGCAAACCCAATGCCTATGAGCTCTCACCTGGTCCTGACTGAGCATAGCGGTCATACCGGTAACCCTGTAACTGAGGTGGCGGAAGCCTAGGTGGCCGTTCGAAGTACTAGGGCCTATAACTACCCTGAGACTGCTCTTGAGTCCTGGCAAATCTCATCCTCTTACGCTGTTCTGACTCAATCCTCTTTGTACCCTGCTGCCGACGCCTACCTCTTTCTATATTCTGGGCGAATGCCTGAATCCGGGAGATATCAATACTATCCTACAATGCAGCGGTGGCACATGCCTCGGTCAACTCTGGGGCCAACCCTGGTATAAACCTGTGAATCCTGTCTCGCATAGTAGCAACTATGGATGGTGCATATCTGGCCAATGATTCAAAACAGAGACTATACTCTCGAACACTCATATTGAATCCCTACTTGAGGGCTAGAAAATGATCGACTCGAGCCTGTTGGATCTCCCGCGGTAAGTACTGGTCAAGGAAGGCATCCGAAAAATTCTCCCAAATAGCTGGAGGTGCATCACGTCCCCTGGACCTCTCCCATCCCTCGTACCAAAGGTAGCTATATCTCGGAGTAGAAATACTGCTAGCTCAACTGCCTCTTTCTCCATGGCATGCATAACCCGAAAGATCCTATGAAGCGGATCTATGAAATCCTGCGGGTCCTCCCTCTGATCCATTCCCGTAAACTCAGGGAAACTCAAAACAATAAACTCTCGGACCCTTGAACTCCCAGACCCCTCAGAAGATCCTGCACTAGCGGGTGCCCTAGCCTGTTGCTGGGTAGCTACCAACTGTGCTAACAAATGCACCGTACTCTTCAAGTCATGATATGATGGAAGCAGATGGGGAACTGGATGTGCGGTCCCTAGGAATCTCTCCCTGGGCCTCAGATTGGGCCCCATCTACTGGGGGTACCCTGCTAGTTCTCTCACCTACTGTTGTATCTCTCCTCTGGCTAGCCGTAGTTTTCCTAGTCACCATCATATGTGCATACAGATGCCAACACATAAGTTTAACTCCAATTTCCTATAACTCAGTTCTACAGCACGATTTAGGTTTGAAAGAAGGGTAACCAACTCCTAAATGCCCTGTAGTCCCCTACTTATATAATGTGGTGCACAACACATCTATAAACAAAACCCTACTAGACACGGCTTGTAGACTCCCTATGACATAACTGCTCTGATACCACTTTTGTCATGCCCCGAACCTGGGGGGAGAGACTGACACCCGGTTCCTCACCTATCCTTGCGTACCAACTTGCGACTAAGGGACTCTAAACATATAATGTCATCCTTTGGCCATGACCACATTGCAAGACAATTTGCGAAGCAAAATATAATACTGAATGGAAGCTAACACTGACTAAACATCAATATAAAGCTAGGCCGACAAGGCCGTCATAACTACTATAGCTGACAAGCCAACAAAATATACATACAAGGCGTACAAGCCCAACATACTGCACTAACTGACAGGATATGTCTACAAGCCTCTACTGATGGATATACTGTGATCGGAACAGGGCCCCAACCTACCCATAACCTATATACATATATACACGAGATGGACACAAAACTCTAGACCCAGCAACTCCGAAGGACGTGGAGCTTACCAAAAAAGCTGAACTCGGGCAACACTTACTGAGGAGGTCTACCCGTCTGTCTGTCTAAACCAGCACGCATGAAATGCAGCGTCCCCAAAAAAAGGGACATCAGTACAAAATAACATACCGAGTATGCAAGGCAATAAAATAACTGAAAGCTGAAACTAAACTGATAATATAATAACTAAAAGTAACTAGGAGTCAAAGATGATCTGGAGACATACATACCTGCTGATACCGACTCAACTTTCTCAATATAGAAAATAAAATAGATGTCCAGCCCTATAAGTCTCGGAACATGTAACTGCTCCGCAGTAGTAGGCTCACTCATAGGTGCTCGGCCATACTAGGCTCTGTATCTCGGCCATGCTTGGCTCGCTCATAGGCGCTCGTCAGCAGTAGGCTCGGTATATAACTTACCATCTGATCAGAGGTTGCCCAATAGGGGTTTGCCCACCCATTATAGCTCGATGGTGGTAAAAATACTGTAATACTGTATATATATAGACCCTCTGCTCTCTTGACTGGAAGAAGACAATTCTCAATTGAATATAAAGTCTCGATAAGGGAGAATACTGTAACTTATGTGACTAGGATAATGTATATAAATTCGGGAGTATGAACTTCTCTTTATCCCTCGTTATCAAACACATGTAGTTATGAGATCATGCCAAAATGAAGGAAGGGCTTAGCCTTAACATACATGGAGTAGGGAAAAATCCGTATGATATTCTTGGGAAAGATTATACCGTACTTCCTTAGAATCGCAAACCCCACGTTGTTATAATCTTAAGTGGTCTTCGTATGAAATGTTCGAAGCAATAACGTTGCTTATTGCAAAATCATATTTGATGAAACTCTTTCTTAAGAGAAGTAACGTTGCTATGCAAACAAATATTTGTTGAAACTCTTTCCTTAGCAATTGATTTTGAATCTTAGAAATGTTACCTTATCCTCTAGGTGGGCCCCACATTTCAAGCTTGGTGTCACATAACCTTTTCAAGTGTGCCACCTTTAAATCTCTTTTAAGAGTCATAAAATGGGAAATGGGGGTGCTGCCACGTTGGGGAGGGGTTAAGTCTTATCCCAATTCTTTAATTAATCACCCAACAACTCCTTAATTAACTAGGTAATCTCTAATTACCCAATAATTAACCAATTACCCACATAATTAAGAATTATCTCAACTTACTTAAAATACTACTCACTTTTAACATACCTTATACACCTTACTATCATGGCCATGTAGTACCTTGTATGGCACTAGTCCATAAATACCGGGTAATATAGCTCGAACCGTATTTTTTTTGTCCAAATCGACAATCTTCAACGAAACTCATTTTCTTTGATTCGTTTACCCTTTAACCTTCACAGCATTTTACTTATCGCCTATTATAAATAGTATAAATGCTTATAATCACAAGATAATCTCATCCCCGAATCTACGTCGATTATATGAAGACGAAACTTTAACGTACGAAAACGCGAGATGTAACACTACCGAAGCTTGCGGGTGGCGTACCACCCCCTTGGGCCTTAATAGATCCACCCCTGACAGGACTCGTCTACAAGACTCTAGAGATAACTGAATTGTACCATGGACGGGATAGGGCCTCGACCTACCCATCAAACCTGTATATATAAAATGGACTCCATGGTCTAGACCTGGTAACTCCGACGGAGTGGAGCTTACCAACCAAGCAGATGTTTGACTCTGTCTGCTGGGAAGGTCTATCCAACAGTCTATCAAGTCCTGCAGGCATGAAATGCAGCATCCCCAGCAAAAGGGACGTCAGTACGAAATAATGTATCGAGTATGTAAGGTAACAAAATAATTGTAAGCTGAAACTACATTGATAATATAATAACTGGGAGTCAAAGATGATCTGAAGATATGCTTACCTGTTGTAACTGACTCAACTCTCTCAATTTGGTAAATAAAATAGTTGTCCGGCCCTATAAGGCTCGGTACATATAACTGCTCTCCCGTAGTAGGCTCGCTCATAGGCGCTCGACCATACTAGGCTTTGTATCTCGGTCATTTTGAGCGCGTTCATAGGCGCTCGGCCACAGTAGGCTCGATATATAACTTACCATCTGATCAGAGGTATATATATATATATATATATATATATATATATATATATATATATATATATATATATATATATATATATATATATATATATATATATATATATATATATATATATATATATATATATATATATATATATATATATATATATATATATATATATATATATCTCTTGAATAAAAGAAGACAATACTTAACTGAATAGAAAGTCCCAATAAGGGAGAATACTGTAACTTATGAGACTAGGATAATATGAATAAATTCAGGAATACGAACATCTCTTTATGTCTCGTTATCAAACACATGTAGGTACAAGATCATGTCAAAATGAAGGAAATGTTTATCCTTAACATACCTTAACCTCGTTGAGTCATTAATATCTTTCAAGCAATTCTTCAAACAACTCAACTCAGTCTACCATAGCATAAGGAGATTCAAAATCGGTTCTGAGTAAAGACTAAGTCCGTAACTTAAGCTAGTAGCTCATTTATGTAAATTTGGGCAGCATCTCCCCTATAACAAGGGCCTTCTCCAATGCCATATACCAACAGCCCAACAACACCAATCAATCTACACAACAAAAGTGCACAAATGTCATACACAAAACTGCTATTTAACACGATGAGCGGCAAGCTTGGATTGGAACCAAGCCAAAACTCTTTTTCCCATCTCCCTTGTACTTACAACACCAACAATAGGCCCAACATATAAACATATATATTGACATGACATTCCAATCTTATATCCATCATAAAAGTAACATCAAACAGCCCTACAAGATAAAGCAATGACATGAACAACTTCTAGGTATTGTGTGCTTGCGTTTTCTCCTATTTACAACATCATCAACATACTCAAAATATTGATAAGCATAAAAACAATAATAACATGATAACCAAGCTATTCCCCACGATTTCCAGCCATATGAAGTCATATATACAACTCCAAAATAGTCCAATAAGAGACAACAATTTCTTATACAACTTCAAGTTCTATCTTATAATTCTTCATCCAAATAACTTAATCAATACATAGATAAGATTAATCCCAAGAAATAGGGTGTTATACATACCTTAAATAATCTTGAAAAACTCAAACCAAAGCTTCCCTTAGCTTATAAGCAACCTTAATCATATCACAACACCATATAGACTCTCTTTTTCACTTAGGCTAACTTTTGAGGCTAGGTAAAACTCCATTGGATTGGACTTGGAACCCTTGAGAACTGTTAGAGAGGTGTTGAGAGAGTCTGGGAACTGTCCTTTACAATGTTCAAGGGTCGTCCACAACCTAAGTGGGTCCCATTGAGAGCTATTTGCGTGTTCTCGTGAAAATGTGAATATATCTCTACTTCGATCTCGTATCGATGAATTGTTTAATGTGTTAGAAACTAGACTCGTATATCTTCAATTTTGATATGTGGATCGTCCCGTAATTCCAAGTATATTTGTAGAAACACTCACCTACATTTGACCTAATTTTCAGCATATTTATGCACGTAACTTGTGATGACCTTTGCAAACTTATGTTCCACAACTTGCTTGACTTCAAAACATAACACACGACTATGATATGACAAAATAACGCATAGCATAACCTTCTTATAATGTTAATCACCCTAGTCTCACCCCAAAAGTACATGTTATAACCTTCCCAACTTGTCGACTTTCGACGAAACTTATTTTCTTCAATTCGTTTAGCTTTTAAGCCTTCAAACCCTCTTGGTACTTGGTGTTCACGATCTTAAATATTTTTAAAATCCACGCTAACATGATTAACTAACTTTGTAAACTTTTCAAAAATGATTTGATTTATGAGCTTGCACCAATTGACTTATGACGTACTCTTACGTATGAAAACATGGGGTGTAACATCATTCCCCCTTTGGAACATTCGTCCTCAAATGTTGGCTGATGCACTTATCAATCTCACAAACCATAGTTGTTACTAATATTTTAATACTGTCCTTGCCATCTAGGCAACTATTGTGTGAATAAATCCGAAGGCCAGGGCATTCCCCCCTTTAGGCCTCTTCCTCACACCGCGACTTGTTGTCGGAATTCTTCCAATCTTGTAACTGTTGCGACCTTCTGTCATGCAGCCTGTACGACTTTGTCCTTGTATGTGCACCTATGCGACTCTTCTGTCCTTTTTCCTCCAGCTTTTGGCCAATCTCTAGGACTCACTTTGGGAACATATACAGAACTATGACAAGTTGTTCCTCCCTGTATATAGAGGTGTACTGAAGTTCTTCGCTCGGTACTTTGTCGAACTTACGACTGTTGCTATATCTTATTTCGTAGCCTTGTATATCTATCCTTATGGCTTTACTATATCTAGGTAGGTTATACTATACCATAACACTTACTTCGATTTATTATTACCGCGGTTTGCTATCCAACTCCAAGTTACTCTCTCGCTGCTTATCCTATATGTATAAATCTAAATCCTTTAGTTCTTCTTCATTACTGTTCATCTTAAGAATGACGGCCTAATCTCATCTCATACTTTGGAACTTTTATCCGCCTATTGTTGATTCACCTTAATGTTGATCTACCACTGATAACTTGAATCCTCTTACGTAATACATTGTTGTTAGGGCTCACGTCTCATCGGGGAACATCTAAAGTTATTTGCCTGATCCAAGGGACGATACTAATCTTCAATAACCATATTTCATAGCATCCCAACGTGATTCATCTTATGGGGGTATTCTAATCCCATGTAATTCATGAAATGACTTCTCTTTGAATCATTACTCAATCGAAGGCCTAAATGTCATCTTCTTATCATTTATCACAATTACACCCTTATTCTACTACCATGGTAGCATTCCCTCTTTTCTAAATGCTCCTAGTCTTAACCTTCTCCGAGTCCATTCAGGTTGTACAGAGCTTTTTATAACTTACGAAAACCATCACCTCTGTTGTTTTGATGGGTTTAATCCTGAGGACTTACCTATTCTCGTTACCTTCTCACTTACCTTTTCTTATCCTTACTCCTGTCTACCTAAAACCTTGTCTCTCTACCATACTTTAGCTTACGACCTACACATATCTATTTATACTACTCGCAACCTTCCTTTAACTTGCTAGCACCATAGATTTCCTTATGTTATTCTGGAACATTAAGCGAGACATCACGTGATCTCTAGCTCTTCTTTACTCTCTTAACTAGACCTCTCGGTACCTGGAAACCATAGGCTAGAAGATATGCCACTGACGACACGACTATCATTTTTGGACACTGAATCAAAGTGCTTCTAGCCCTCCATCTGAAGTCTGGACTAGTCACAACCTTCTGCACTTGAATATCTCATACCTTATTCACCTTTACCTTACTTACCTTTAAATCTAGCATCGTATTTTCTTTCTCTTTCATAACTACCCTTCCACATAGGCGGAATCCACATCCACAACTTGAAGCTCTACTACAATACTTGCACCTCTAGTGCATATACAATCCAGTGGGAGCTTCATACTTACTCCTTGTGAGGCTGGTACTTTTCTAACTGGCTTTATCGTAAAGCCGTTATAGAATATGGTTGTTGTACTATCTCTATCGTACCTCTGATATTAAGAGTCATTCAACAATGTTCTAAATCATGATTTCTATAATTATCTAAATCTAATAATCAGACTCTTGCTTTACTTAGCTGATGTAACTCTTTAGTTTCCTCTGCTCTCTCAGCCTTTAAGTAGGCTTAAGCTATCTTCCGATATGCAGCTCAGGGTATTAGTTATTGCTTTCACCTTTCGTGGGCGCTATGGAACATCCATAATATAATCTTCTAACAATTCAAGCCTTTGTCTGTGAGGTGGACTCAATTCTTTCTTTTAACTTATACCGGAGTCTCCTATAGTTGTAGGAATGTCAACATATATGATGTATGGATAATAGTCTGAAATCTTAAGTGCGTTCATAATGCAACTAACTCTGGATCATTGGTCAAATAATTCCTTTCGTGCCTTCTCAGCTTTCTTTAAAAGTAAGCAATTACTTTTCCTGGTTGTTCTGCCACTTGTTTCATGAATACTTGGCTTATCTTAGTGCCCACACCTATTTTAATTTTGTGCAACTCATACGATCTCGAATATTACTTTTGATTTTACTTCCCGTTCCTTAGACACGACAGGTGCCACTTTGTTATAGGGTGCATACAATGTTGTAGTGAGACAGTTGTTACAAGATCACTTCTTCTTTAGGTCATTATGCTTATATTGAAGCCTTCTTCCTTATTTCCTTAGTTAGTCTCTCGTTGTAGCACTTAGGGAAGACCCTCTGACTCATGTAAATCTGGGAGCTTTTTACATCGTATACCTGACGAAATTTTTGATGTACTTACTCGCCTATAATTATCCTTAGTTACTTACCTCTGCCCCTTGCGCTCGTAGGGTTACTTCTGAACTAAAATTTTGACTATCTCCCCATTGGCACTCTCTTTTATTTCTCTAATACTTATATGAAACCTTTAACTACCATAACTCCTATCTGAATATTTCTCAAGGATTACGATGTCATATCTGTGAGGCTGAATTTCCTGTGCTGGGTTTAAGTATGTTTATCTTGCATGATCTGCTGATTTATCTGAGACCTCTTATCTAGCCATAACTAGGCCTTTCCTGTATCAACTACTAACTACTCATCAGTCCATGCTCATATCTATATTCTGTGTAACCTCTCTTGGGTTATGTCTTTTGTCTTAACTTGCCTTTCGCACTGGCTCCTAATGTATCAAGTGTTCATTCGCACTTTGTTTATCAATAACATCTTGTGTGGGAACCCTTACTGCCTCTCCCCGGCGTCGTGCTTGCATAATGTTCTGGAGTCTTAGCATATCTGTAGGATCTGAATAAATGCAGCATCATTCCTTTCGCCATTTTATCACATTCTTCCTTTACTCTTCCATAGTTACCTCAACCACTTAATTCCGACATAATACCATATCACACCATCTTCCCCCCTTTAGAGGAGTATTAACATTTAATGCTATGAAGACTTATAAATATTTCACCTCTTCATCTCCGACGTCTTTTCACGCCTTCATTAACTCTTATTCGCCTTGCGGTAACCCTTCTGTACCAAGGATAATTGAATATATTATGCACGACGGTGACACATACTGTAAATGGCACACTTAGTGCCTTAAGCTTAACTTTGCTCAAAGTTTTTTGCTTTGGCGGAGCATCTTCCTGAATGACCATTAAAGGTTATTCTTCTGTTGTCCATTCTATTATTGCTGGAATGTGATCTTTGAAATGCTCTTGATGTCGACTATTATCACATCATTCGATCCCTAATTGATGTTCATTTTATCTTGTTCACTAGCCCATGCTGATTTCTATTACTCCGAAGGTCTAAATATTTGTTCTAGTAATCACGTTGGACTCACCAACTCATTTCTCGAAGTGAGGATATGACTTTTGGCCTATACTCTTTTATTGTCTCAAGGCATGTCACCTCTTGTCTTTTCCTTAACTTGACTATAAACTCTGTCATCATATCATATTTTGATTTACCGTTATCACCCATTTATCACATCTTACTCATAATAGCTCGTTTACTCTCTTCTTATTCTCTTGCTAATATTTTCGTCTATTACCTTATTCTGAAAACTTCAACAAAATATTCTTTCACTTTTAGCTCCCCTTGATCTATCCACGGGTTCTTCAGGTCGCCTGGCATTCTCTCTTTACTAGGGACGGGAGCCATACAAAGGTAAATATTTATCCCTTCTGAGATTCCAGTGCCAATCTTCTAAATTTTTCTGGACATTCTAGTATTCATGTCTAAATGTACTATTCTAGAGTTCACTATTGGGGTGTCTCACCAGGACAACTATTACCACGTTTGCAATATCCTTCGGAAATGTCAGCTAATGCTAACAATCCATCCACCATTTTGGGCTACTCTAAGCCCCGCTAGATTATTATATCCCATCCTTCTCTTAAACAATATCTGTTAGCTCCCACATGGCATAACTAAGATGGGTGTGGCCAATTGTACATACCTCTGTTATTGTTGACGATAACTCAAATTCTTATATTCCTCTGCCTGAATTTTAAATACTGATAATCTTCACTAACTAGGTACCTCGTACCCTCCTTAACCTTGCTTCAATTACATGTTGAAACTTAAACTTTTACCTTATGATACTCCCATAGATTGCTATTCACGGGGTGTATTTGATATTCTAGGGAGTTAAGCTGGAAATTTGCACATCTGGTATGCACGATCTGATAGGGCCTCAAACAGGGCCACGTCGTCAAGAACTCTCTCTATTAATGCCCTCATTTGGTTATATATTAGCCCACTGGCTAGCTGTAATTTTATTCTAATTGAAAGCATCTCTGTATCATTAGCGATCATAAGTCTTGGCTCAAACTCTTATGACTCAGCTCTATAGCACGATTTGGATTTGAAAGAAAGGTAACATACTCCTATATGCCTTGTAGCTTCCTGTTTATATAATGTGGTGCACAACACATCTATAAAGAAGGCTCTACTAGACACGGCTTGTAGACTCCCTAGGATAGAACTGCTCTGATACCAAGTTTGTCATGCCCTAAACCTGGAGAGGCGTGGCAGACACCCGGTGCCATATTTGGCCCGAGCGTACTATTCTGTAACTGTGAAATCTGGAGGGGTAACCCTTAACTTAGGCCAGTGAGGCCATATTCTGAATAATCTAAAAATATCGTCTCTCTCATCTGAGGGGTAAACATTCACGTACTATTCTGTAACTGTGAAATCTGGAGGGGTAACCCTTAACTTAGGCCAGTGAGGCCATATTCTGAATAATCTAAAAATATCGTCTCTCTCATCTGAGGGGTAAACATTCACAAAAGCTCATATATATATATATATATATATATAAAACACAGGGATGGCAAGGCCACTATACTGATATACAAAATATACAGGACTCGTCTATAAGCCTCTAGAGATAACTGAACTGTATCAAGATCGGGATGGGGCCTCGACCTACCAATCAAACCTGTATATATAAAATTGACTGCAAGGTCTAGACCTGGTAACTCCGAGGGAGTGGAGCTTACCAACCAAGCTGATGTTTGACTCTGTCTGCTGGGAAGTTCTATCCAGCTGTCTATCAGGTCCTACAAGCAAGGAATGCAGCATCCCCAGCAAAAGGGACGTCAGTACGAAATAATGTACCGCGTATGTAAGGAACAAAATAACTGAAAGTTGAAACTGAACTGATAATATAATAACTGAAAGTAACTGGGAGTCAAAGATGATCTGAAGATATGCTTACTTGTTGATACTGACTCAACTTTCTCAATATAGTAAATAAAATAGTTGTCCGGCCCTATAAGGCTATGTATATAACTGCCCTGCCGTAGTAGGCTCGCTCATAGGCGCTCGGCCATACTAGGCTCTGTATCTAGGCCAAGTGGGCTCACTCATAGGCGCTCGGCCACAGTAGGCTCGGTATATAACTTACCATCTGATCAGAGGTTGCCCAATAGGGGCCTGCCCACCGATTATAGCTCGGTGGTGGTGAAAGTACTATAATACTGTATATATATATATATAGACTCTCTGCTCTCTTGGTTGAAAGAAGACAATACTTAGCTTACTAAAATGTCCCAATAAGGGAGAATACTGTAATTTATGAGACTAGGATAATATGAATAAATTTAGGAATACGAACATCTCTTTATGTCTCGTTATCAAACACATGTAGGTACGAGATCATGCCAAAATGAAGGAAAGGTTTAGCCTCAACATACCTTAAACTTGTTGAGTCCTTAATAGCTTCCAAGCAACTCTTTAAACAACTCAACTCAGTCTACCATAGCATAAGAAGATTCAAAATCGATGCTGAGTAAAGGCTAAGTCCGTGACTTAAGCTAGTAGCTCGTTTATTAAATTTGGGAAGCATCTGCCCTGTAACAAGGGCCTTCACCAATACCATGTACCAACAGTCCAACAACACCAATCAATCTACACAACAACAAGTGCACAAATGTCACACACGAAACTGCTATTTAACACGATGAGCGGCATGCTTGGATTGGAACCAAACCCCAACTCTTTTTCCCATATCCCATGTACTTACAACACCAACAATAGGTCCAGCATATAAACATATATATTGACATGACATTCCAACCTAAAATCCATCATAAAAGTAACATCAAACAGCCCCACAAGATAAAGAAACGACATGAACAACGTCTAGGTATTGTGTGGTGGCTTCTTCTCCTATTTACAACATCATCAACATACTCAAAATATTGAAAAGCATAACAACAATAAGAACATTATAACCAAGCTATTCCCCACGATTAACAGCCATATGAAGTCATATATCCAACTCCAAAATAGTCCAATAAGAGACAACAATTTCTTATACTTCTTCAAGTTCTATCTTATAATTCTTCATCCAAATAACTTAACCAACACATAGATAAGATTAATCCCAAGAAATAGGGTGTTATACATACCTTAAATAATATGAAAAAACTTGAACCAAAGCTTCCCTTAGCTTATAAGAACCCTTAATCACATAACAACACCATAGAGACTCTTTTTCACTTAGGCTAACGTTTGAGGTTAGGTTTAGGTAAAACACTATTGGATTCGACTTGGAACACTTAAGAACTGTTAGAGAGGTGTTGAGAGTTTGGGAACTGTCCTTGGTCGAAAATGACCAAAAATAAGCCGTCCAAGCCCTTTAAAATGTTCAAGGGTTGTCCACCGCCTAAGTGGGTCCTATTGAGAGCTGCTTGCGCGGTCTCGCGAAAATACGAATATCTCTCTACTCTGATGTCGTATCGATGAACGGTTTAATGTGTAGATCTTCAATTTGATATGTGGATCATCCCGTAATTCCAAGTATATTGGTAGAAAAGCTCAGCTACATTTGACCTAATGTTTAGCATATTTATGAATGTAACTTGTGATGACCTTTGTAAACTTTTGTTCCACAACTCGCTTGACTTCAAAATACAACACACGACTATGATATGACTAAATAACTCATAGCATAACCTCCTTATAATGTTAATCACCCTAGTCTCACAATAAAAATATATGTTATAACCTTCCCAACTTGCCGACTTTCGACGAAACTTATTATCTTCAATTCGTTTAGCTTCTATGCCTTCAAAGCCTTCAAACCCTCTTGGTTCTAGGTATTCATGATCTTAAATATTTGTAACCTCCACGTTAACATTATTAACTAACTTTGTAAACTTTTCAAAGATGATTTCATTTATGAGCTTTCATATATTGACTTATGACGTACTCTTACGTACGAAAATATGGGGTGTAACATACGGGTTTTGGTGTCAATCTGCAGATCTCGTAGTTGTGAGATCTGGCTTGTTAGCCCTCTTTTGAGGTCTAATGATCGCATTTGCGATAAGGCACTGGTGGGTTGGTTCTTTGGTTTAGCAAACATTTGATCGCATTTGCGGACTCTGGGAGTTCACATTTGCGACCATTGAGTCGCTTTTGCGACTTGGAGATGTGGGTTGCCAGCTTCACAAATGCGAAGCTTAGCTCGTATTTTGCGATTGAGATGTGTATCGCATTTGCGAGAATTTTGTCGCATTTTGCGACTTTTATGCATCTGATGTTTGCGACCAGTGTGTCGCATTTGCAGGCATCGCATTTGCAAACAAGTGTTTACAAATGCGACACCTGCAGCTAGGTAAAAGAGGGGGGAAATGAGACTTCACTCATTTTACACCATTTCTCAACCCCAAATACTATAGAGTCAATTTTTGAAGAATTGTTTCTTCCCAAATTCATTGGTAAGCAACTCTAATTCATTTTATATCAATTCCCACATTACATTTCATGAGTTTTTAACATCAAATCATTGAATTTTATGGTAGAAATTAGGGATTTTGGGTAAAAATTAGGGATTCTATAAAATTGAAATCTAGACCTCAAATTGAGGTCGGATTTCAAAACAAGTCATATAACCGTGCTCGAGGGTTAATGGGTAATCGGGTTTACGTTCAAATCTCGAATTTCGACCAAGCGAGCCTGGGTTTGACTTTTGTTTACATTTTCATAAATGATCAAAATTGAACCTTTTTCATTCATGGGTAGTTTCTAAAGCTTATTTTAAATTGTTTGATCGATAATTGGCCAGATTCAGTTGGTTTGGAGGCTTGATCGAAAGGCAAGGTCGTGGTTGATTAGTTGATTTGATTGCAGAGTGAGGTAAGTATCGTGTTTAACTTTGACTTGAGAGAATTATGACTTGTTGGTCTATTTTCTATGCGAACTATGTGTGGGGACAGTATATATGCAAGGTGACAAGTATATATGCGTCGTCATGGGTTAAAGCATGCGGGTGAAAGTTGATACATTGTACCATGTTGCTTCTCTTACCATGTCTTCTGTGCTTTAGTTAGATTTTTATTCTTTGATTGTCCGCTTCGTGTTTATTGATTAACTTGAAGTTGTTGGGATATCGAAAGTTGAATTTGCATATCATAACACCACGATTGAAGTTGAATTTGGTTTCGCACCTTAGTTGATACATTGGATTATTGTTGCTGCTTGGGGAGGACGAGTGAAAATTACAAAGGGTGATGCCGTGCCATACTGGCATATTGTTAACATTGAATAAGCGAATGTGAGGATTAAAGCACGAAGGGTGATGTCGTGCAATTGATTGCTTATTATTCATTTGTTATATCATGTGAGGATTAGAGTAAACCACGAAGGGTGATGCCGTGCCATTTCTTATATTATATCATTATCATATGCTGAGGATGAGAGTAAAAGCACGAAGGGTGATATCTTGCCATTGCATTTATCATATTACATGGTGAGGATGAGAGTAAAAGCACGAAGGGTGATGCCGTGCCATTTGCTTATTTCATTGCTTTACTAGATTCCGGATTTGTGAATTATTTTGCTGCTTTGTTGTTCATTTAGGAAAGAGGATATTTGGTGATTTTGTACTTATCGTTCTTATCTTAATCCCTTTTTACATGTTCTCTCCCCGTTATTATTTTAAATCCCATTTTGTACTAATTATTTCTGTTGCTTTATGTGTATATCTGCACAGGTTTTTAGTAGGTGTCTTGTCATAGCCTCGTCACTACCTCGTCAAGGTTAGGCTCGTCACTTACAGAGTACATTGGGTCGGTTGTACTCGTGCTACACTTCTGCACTTCTAGTGCAGATTCTGGTTTTTCTCCCAGCGGGGTTTACCGATGCTTCTACTCGATCATATCAACATCTGGAGACTTGAGGTAGACTTGCATGGCAATCGCAGTCCCTGGAGTCCCTTTCCTTATCTAGATTTACTTTTTATTCTGTTTCGAACAGTTATACTTTTATTCAGACATTAGTTGTAGCACTTTTAATATACTCTTGTACTTGTGACACCAGATTCCAGTATTGGCTAGTCGGTGTTAGAGTAATAATGTCTACTTTAAAATTTTACAGCTTTATTTCTTATTATATTGCTTTCAATTATCTAAAAATGACTACTTATTTTCTAATGTTGGCTTGTCTAGCAAGTGAATGTTAGTCACCATCACGGCCCCACGGTTGGATTTTCGGGTCGTGACAAATTAGTTTTTGTGAAAAGCAGGAAGATCATAGAAAATGTACTGCTTACTCAAAAGATTCTCACTAGTATATGATAGAGAGGTAAGTCAGCTAATCTGGTGATCGAACTTGACATGGAAAAAGCTTATGATAGGGTTTCATGGATCTATGTCACTAAGGTGATAAAATGGATGGGTTTTGCTAACTTATTCGTTGATATAGTGTGGAGGTTGATGGTTAATAATGGGTATTCAGTGTTTATCAATGGGCAGGCTCATGGTTTCTTCCATTCTACTACGGATGAAGCAAGGAGATTCTTTCCTGCTTTATTCTTTCTCTCGGGGAAAAGTACTGACCCCTGAATTCATTGTTGACAACAAGGAGTTTTAGGGTTATGACATGCCAAATTGGAGTTCAAATTTGAAGTGTTTTGCTTATGCAAATGATACTATTATCTTTGCATTTGCTGAGAGGAAGTCTTTATGGATAAGCATGGAAGTTCTGAATGGGTATGAGAAGGTTTTAGGTTAGATAGAGAATAGAGCTCATATTAGATTTAAATAATGTGGCATATTAAATCTAGTTTACTACTAACAGTACTCAGAAGATATTAATCTAAAAATACATTCATATATATTTTTTGTTAACCGGCCAATGCGATAAACTAGCGATAAATCGGCCAATGCGATAAAGGTTTCAAGTGAAATATATATATTTTGTATACTTCGTAAAATTCCTTAAATGAAATACAATATCAAAGTATCAAGATAATGTAATACAATCATTCTTGAATAGACAACACGTTAAAGCAACTTCCTAACGAAGTTATACTTTTCACTTGACATCACTGCAGGTTAGTATTGTACATGAATTTTAAACTAGAAAGTATAAAAGGAAAACTAGACATCTCATTTCTACATATTTACAAGACAAAGTATAAATTTATCATATTACAAGACTTGGATTATTAACACACCCAAAAACAGCAAAATAAGTCACCAAATTCAAGTTACAAGCTAATGGTCTTGATATCCAACAAGCCTCCAAAATTACATACATATGTGTGACATATACATCATGTACAAGTTTCAAAACTATACAAAACTTAGGTGCATATGCAAATGTGATCTCCACAAAAGCTCCGAAAATGTCTACTCCAAAAGGCCCTTTTCAAATCTCGTTTTCGCTCATTACCTACGATAGAAAACAACTATCGCTAATCCTAAAGCTTAGTGGCGTAAAACTTTAGCCTTGGGGCCATTAGATTCTCCAATTTATCTTTTTTAGTCATAGCTAGCTCAAACGAAACATAAATTTAAAGCAAGCAAATATACCAAAGGTATCGAATATTAAACATTGAAGTGTTTCCAAATATCAATATCAATATTCAAGAATCAAGTGTCAAGAAAGCGTATAACATCAATCCAAGAAAGTTTGCCAAATCTGCATTTTCGCCTAATACGTACGTCATGCCATCACACAACGCATAATAAGATATCAAGATGGAACAAAACCCAAATTCAAGTAGGGTCGAAATTCAATAGTCATGAGAATCAAGAACCATATTAAGAACGACTTTCTAGTTCGTACTTAATACGGATAAGTTCCATAAGATGAACTACAAATCCAAAGTCAATATGGCAAAAGATCCGAATAATGAGGCATGCCAAGATGAGTGACAAAGCCGCTGCCACAAGAAGGATAAAGTCCCAACAAGAATGCAAAATGATCAAGCAATCCATACGTGTGGGCGATTTAGCGAATATCTTGCAATAATATCAATTCAACAATATAAAGTGAAGAGAAAGGAAGTAAAAGTTCAAGTAATTTCCAAATATCCAGCAAGTGCAGAGATTTCTAGATCAAGTTTATACAAAAACCTTTGTATTTGACCACAAAACAGTTCAACCACAACTTGAGTACTTTCGAATCGTTTACGTCATAGGCCAACCAAATCCGTTCACTTCCTCAAATACTTCCCCTTAGATTTTACAAGGGTAATATATACCGTAAAAACATAATAAAATATCTATATAAGTTTGGTGATTTCAACATATCGAATTAAACATGATATTCGTGAAAATCACCGTAAATGTATGAAACATAAATTCTAGACAGTATCACTATCTTGTGTTGTAGATAAGTTTTGGAGATGTAAACGAAAATACTAGACTTTATGGTCTTCATGAGAGCTGTATATATATTTCTTGGCGTTCCAAAGAATCTTGAATCACCCCCATATCAGGTTTGTACAAAGAGTTATGCTCAAAATACTAACAGTAGTACATGGAGGGTTTGTAAAATAGAAAATCTGGGCAGCACCTGCCTTGTACTTTATTACCCCATTTTGGGTAAATACAAGTAAAACTAGGTTTATGTGCCTGAACATGAGTTATAGAACTATGAAAAAGCTTTTCAAAAAATCTTGGCTCACACAAAACGGAGTTCTATACAAGAAGCTATGAAAAAAATACTAACAGTTGTCTAGTATAAAAACATGATTTAGTAACTTACCCCAAAAGAGGAGAGCAACTTGAGCTTCACCGAGAACTAGTTTGGCTAGTTGGTTAAGTGAAAACATTTGTTGATTTTCATGTAGTATTTCATGTGATAAGAAGGAGAGGGGTTTGGGGTTTTCTTTCGCATGAATGAATGAAATATGATAGGAGGTTATGGAAAAGCAAGTCACAAAAGTAATACATTTGAACTTTGGATAAGTATGAAAAAGGTGGCTCTCCATGCTACTAAATATCTTTAGATTATAGAAGGTTTGCTGCCAAAAATATTATATATATCTATTGTATTTGATAACATTTCATCAAAATAATGTTAAGTTTTAAACATAGCAACACCATGACTTCTTCGTACATATTAACACAATCTAAAGTAGGCAATTTTCATATATCATCAATTTCACGTTTAGGAAGTGCAAAGTAAAATCTATCCTCATTATAAAGATGTTCAATTGAGAATGAAAATATTAGTCTAAAACTTTGGGGTGTTACAACTCTCTCCCCCTTAAATAAATTTTGTCCCGAAATTTACCTTATATTAGTCCCGAAACAAATGTGGATGTCGAACTCGCATATCCTCTTCTTGCTTCCATGTAGCTTCTTTGCCACAATGATTTCTCCAATGGACTTTCACTTAGAGAATTCTCTTATTTCTAAGCACTTTTATCTCATGCGCTAAGATTCGGATTGGTCCTTTGATCATGCCAAACTCTAGTCCTAAAAAGGATAAGCGGTCGCTGCAAATATAATCCGGTCTAAGAGTCCGTAGTCGAATCCCACAGAGAACTAAGGCTTAGCTATAATTGTTCAATATTGCTAAGAAACACAAGTCCAAACAATTTTCTAATTATAAAGATTATAATGTTTATTTTTATCTAATTAACTAACAAATACTAGAAAGCAGTACAACTATCAATTAACAAGGATAAGGATTGAAGACAAGACTAAGGAGGTCTATAGTTATAATTTTTCCAATTGTCGGAATCCTTCCCGCTGTGTCTTCTATAATTTCGCCTAAGTATTCTCTACCGATCGTGAGTACTTTAGTTGTCGTAATTCTCTCTCGAGCAATTGCCGCAATTTACTAGATGTATTCTCTGGAACTACACTAACTAACACTTACTTCACCGCTCACTACGATCGCACCAAAGTTTCGTTATCTCTAATCCCGCCTTTAAACCCTCCGTATTGATCTCTCACATACGTTAGGAGTGATGTTGTTCAATAACTACCTAAATATATACTCTCTCTCGAGCAGTACACACTAAATAGGCATAGTCAATTGATGGCCATTCAATCAATAGCAACAAACACATAGTTGAACAAGTAGAGAAATCCAACGGCTCAATTATATTAAAACATAACACGAATTCATCCTCCAAAAGATTCTATCAAAACCCTTGATAACAAATTAGCTATTCATAATAGTATGCATAACTACAACACTAGAATTCATAATCAATAATGGAAATAGGAAGAAGGAAGTGAGAAACTTATAGAAGAATTCTCCGCCTTGCTCCTAGTGTGTTCTTCCCTCCTTAGGTCGAATCCCCAGTCTCCTAAGCCTCCTTAGGTCTAAATTATGTCAAAAGTCCTCCAAATATCATTTTTCCATGAATATATACCAAGTAGGGTCGGGCCCAAACAATTATATTTCTCCTAAGCGAAAAAGGACAGTTTACCCCATAGAACGTGCGCGGCCGCAGATTAACCGCAGATTTTGGCCAGTTTCTGCCTCACATCCACGGCCAGTGCGCGGCCGCGCATTTTTTGCGCATTGTTCACCCTGTTCTATTTGGAATTTGGAAACAATCAAACCACGAAAGTTGTAGCACTTTGAATTAGCTTTCCAACCATATATTGTGGAGCGCAAATGGAGTTCTGAGTGAAATGTTATGTGCATTGTACTAGACAGTGCACAATATACCTACTCGATTCTTCGCTCATTATTAACTATCATCCGTTGATCCCCGAACACGATCCCGGCTTAATTCCTTAGGCTTTACTCAGACTGCAAAGCTCCAAATCACTTAAATTCATTCCATAACATCTACATAGCTCGGAATCACTCCTACAAGGCATAAAACACACAATTAGTGCAAAACACTATTGATTAAAGCTCAAACTCAATTAAAGTGCAGTAAATTAGAGTGTAATAAGCGACTAAAATACTTAATTATAGCCTATTATCAACACCCCACACTTAAACCATTGCTCGTCCTCGAGTAATCAAACTATACTTTATATAGACACGACCTTTTTAAACAATTCTCCTAACTCATCACATCAAGAATACTTAAAATAGACTAAGCACAAAAGCGTAACATCTTCACCTCAAGATTTGACATACAAGTACCACGCATTATTCATAACTCACCCACTTACTCTAACATAGAGGTCACTGACATTACTTTTCCTTCATGAATCAAGTGCCCTCACACAACAAAAGAGAGTAATTCCACACAATAAAATTTAAGAACACTTAGGAACTCAAGATAGAAAAAATTCACTCACTCTCACAAATAACATTCATATGCCACAAAAGATGCACCATAGGCCTGCCCGTAGTGTACTACTCTGCTAATCAAGCTCATTCAGTCTAGGATCAAGTAGGACTTTATTTGGTTGTAATGTAGGCTGCGGGACGGGTAGAATACATTTTGATATAAGAGTGACTACACCTCCCTAATCACTTTAATACATATACTTTAATATTCAAACCCATACCTATGTCAAACCAAACTCCACCTTCACATCAATGTATATTACCCCATACTTCTTTAAGCACAATTACATCAAGAGTCACCACTTATCAAGGAATATTTATTTTCACAGCAATACAACTATTTTTTCCTTTTCCTTCTTTTTTTTAATTCAAGTGGCTCTTACTTTTTCAAAACAGTGTACCTTTCTCCTTATTTCATTAGTTCCACTCAAAGGCCAAACCAACCACCCCACACTTTAACTTTTACACAGTTCATAACAATTCAAGTGCTCATGAGAGGTTAGAAGGTTCAAATAGATGGTTAATTAAAATAAATGGGTAAGCCTTGTAATGTGGTTGCCAAAGAAACATGATTACAGGCTCAAAGGGGTTAACTATGATACATAACAATTAGGCGGGTAATATATATATATGGCTCAACAAAGAAATGCCTATATCACTTCCAAGTCTGAACAGAACTACTATTTTGCTTTGCAAACACACGGGGCAAGTTCTAGACATCAAATGCAATGCATAGAATAACACACAAACCTCTCATACACAAGGCATATAACTCACTCATGATTGGTTTCACCATAACACTCTAGTCAAAGCAGTTAAGCAAAGTTAAGCCTATACAATTCGAGGTACTTATACACGAGTCAAAAACTGAGCCTAAGCGTCACAACCAAAGTACTCGCTATTCTCAAGGCATAACAAAGTCAAGAGATATTGCTTCAATTCAAAACACAACACAATGACTCCTATTCCTAAAAAAATAAAACTAGCTACACCCGGTTCAAACAAAACCCTTGGAAAAGAACCGCGGTACAAAGAAAAACCAAGGGGTAATTGTTACACTACCTAACAAAAGAAATAATTTTTTTTTGTCTTTTTTCCGTTCGACTTAAATCCCTCAAGAAAATTGTCTAATAGATCCATCGTCGGAAAAAGTCCAATCTTTTCTATTTTTGTAAAAAAAAATTATTCAATTAAACTAACACAACTAAAATAGCATGGAATGTCACCTAAACAATCTCCTCACCCCACACTCAAAATTGTGAATTGTCCCCAATGCATACCCGTAAATACAAGAGGGTAAAATAAACTCACTGGTAGGCCAAAAGCCGAAGCACTAGCAGCTCATGGGGTACTCAGACTTCTCCCAGGCCTGGTCCTTCGTGTGGGTACCTCACACGTAGTTCCAACCATCTGGTTTGCTGTTGCATCCTTCCAATGGATTTGCGTTCCATGCTCCTAGAAAATCAAAAATCAACACTACAAATATAATACAATTAAAAAAATAAAAATAAAAAGAAAGTAGTAAAGATGGGTTGCCTCCCAACAAGCGCTTGATTTAACGTCGCGGCACGACGTGAATCACTTTTTGCCTCCACCTCGAGCTTATGAATTGAACCCCAAGTTTTGATTCAAGCTTATGATTATGCTCTTGGGGCGATATAAATTGTTGCGAGCCAAAAATTAAGTGATTTTTTATGCACATTTTGTCTTTTAACCGAGGAGTGTCACCTTGCCTAGCCGGCCTTGAAAATTTCAGAATATAGTGCTCATCCACCTCTTCCTTTGACTCTTGCATTGGCTCATACAGATCAATTTCCATTTCACCATCTAAACTTAATGTAGAGAAGTGTTTGGAATGAGGTCCAACGCGCTCAATTACATGAACTTCAAGATTCTCAACCTCCTCAACACCAATCACACTAGAGTCAACTAAATTTGTATCTTCAATGTCCCTGGTTGGCTCTAGTATTACTTCTTCAACATCGGCATCCTCAAATTCTAGTTGGTTAGATTGTTGGTGGTCTACTCTGACCTCCTCCATTAGAACCTCAATTTCGGTATCTAATGCATGCTCCTCTTAGCTACTATCCACAATATTGGCTTGTTGAGCATTAAATGCTTCAACTAGTTGACTCACTTGTGCCTCCAGGTTGTGAGTAGTAGCATCTTGCCTTTGTATGTGCAGTTGATTCTCATTATTTTGTTCCACAAGGCACTTTAGCATATCTTTGATCTCATTCAGGTCATCATCCCTGGGTTTTTTGTTCCTATTAACATTACAAGAAAAAGTAGAACCATCATAGTTAGGGGTTGGGGGGAAAATAAGAAATATAAGCACAACCATGAAAGTGACCATCTTGACCACCACACATATCCTCTACATTCCACACATAATATTGAGTTGGTGCACATAACTCGCTCTCGGGAATATTTTGATAATTTTGCCAGGGGTGATTTTCTCCATAATATGCCTAAGGAGGATTAAAAGTAGAATTACCAACATCAAAACTCTCATAATTCCAAGATGCCATGTTTTTAAAATCAACAAGTAAAACAAAAAAATAAAAATAAAAAAAAGTTCAAACTTGGAACCTATTTGAAACCTAGCAATATGTACACCTACGACTACACAGTTAGTTCCCCGACAACGGCACCAAAATTTGATCAGGCCCAAATCTAGTCCTAAAAAGGATTAGCGATCGCTACAAATATAATTCGGTCTAAGAGTCCGGAGTCGAATCCCATAGAGAACTAAGGCTTAGCTATAATTGTTCAATATTGCTAAGAAACACAAGTCCAAACAATTTCCTAATTATAAAGATTATAATGTTTATTTTTATCTAATTAACTAACATATACTAGAAAGCAGTACAACTATCAATTAACAAGGATAAGGATTGAAGACAAGACTAAGGAAGTCTAGAGTTATGATTTCCCCAGTTGTCGGAATCCTTCCCGCTGTGTCTTCTATAATTTCGCCTAAGTATTCTCTACCGATCGTGAGTACTTTGGTTGTCGTAATTCTCTCTCGAGTAATTACCATAATTTACTAGATGTATTCTCTCGAACTACACTAGCTGGCACTTACTTCACCGCTCACTACGATCGCACCAAGGTTTCGTTATCTCTAATCCCGCCTTTAAACCCTTCGTATTGATCTCTCACATACGTTAGGAGTGATGTTGTTCAACATCTACCTAAATATATACTCTCTCTCGAGCAGTACACACTAAATAGGCACAGTCAATTGATGGCCATTCAATCAACAGTAACAAACACATAGTTGAACAAGTAGAGAAATCCAACGGCTCAATTATATTAAAACATGGCACGAATTCATCCTCCAAAAGGTTCCATCAAAACCCTAGATAACAAATTAGCTATTCATAATAGTATGCATAACTACAACACTAGAATTCATAATCAATAATGGAAATAGGAAGAAGGAAGTGATAAACTTGTAGAAGAATTCTCTGCCTTGCTCCTAGTGTGTTCTTGCCTCCTTAGGTCGAATCCCCAGTCTTCTTAGTCTCCTTAGGTCTAAATTATGTCAAAAGTCCTCCAAATACCGTTTTTCCATGTATATATACCAAGTAGGGTCGGACCCAAACAAATATACCTTCTCCTACACGAAAAAGGACAGTTTTTCCGGACAGAACATGCGCGGCCGCGGATCACCCGCGGATTGACCGTGGAGTTTGGCCAGTTTCTGCCTCACATCCGAGGCCAGTGCGCGACTGCGCACTTGTCGCGCATGTTTCACCCTGTGCGGTTTAGAATTTGGACAAATATAAAACATAAAAGTTGTAGCCCGTTAAATTAGCTTTCCAACCATATATTATGGAGCTCAAATGGACTTTTGAGAGAAATGTTATGTGCATTTTACTAGACAGTGCGCAATATACCTACTCGATTCTTCGCTCGTTCTTAACTATCATCCGTTGATCCACGAACACGATCCCGGATTAATTCCTTGGGCTTTTACTCAGATTTCAAAGCTATAAATCACTTGAATTCATTCCATAACATCTACATAGCTCGGAATCACTCCTTCAAGGCATAAAACACACAATTAGTGCAAATCACTATCAATTAAAACTCAAACTCAATTAAAGTGCAGTAAATTAGAGTGTAATAAACGGCTAAAATACGTAATTATAGCCTATTATCATCCTTCTTCATATGTCAAATCAGGATTGGCTCAATAGATTCAACAGGAAGAACATGAGATGAATCTGAGCGGTATCTTCTAATCATAGACGTTATGGATCTTTTCTAACTTAGGTGGAAGATCTAGTTTATAAGCAACTGAGCCAACTCTCTCAAGTTTTTCATAAGGTACAATAAATCAAGGACTAAGTTTACCTTTTTTATCAAATTCTCATATTCTTCTTCCATGGAAAAACCTTTAAAAATACCTTATCGCCCGTTTGATACTCAATTTCATGCCTCTTAAGATCGGCATAAGACTTTTGCCTATCTGAAGTAATTTTTAAGCGATCCTTGATGATTTTTACGTTATCTTCAGTTTGTTGCAAAATTTCAGGACCAACCAGTTTCCTTTCACTAACTTCACTCCAATATATAGGAGTTCTACATTTTCTCCCATATAAATCTTCAAAAGGAGGCATTCCTATACTTGATTGGGAGCTATTATTATAAGCTTATTCTATGAGGGATATGTGGTTGTCCCAACTACCTTCAAACGCAATGATAAAGGCTCGAAGCATATATTCTAAGATTTGTATTACCCTATAAAACTGACTTTCTGTATGAGGATGGAACGAAGCAATAAAATTCAACCTACTTCCCAAAGCTTCGTGCAAGCTAGTTGGCAAAGGTTATCACAAGTTACTTTTCATAAATGCGCTGAAAATTATGTCAAATATAGCTGAGCTTTCCTCCCAATATACTTGGAATTATAGGATGATCCACATATCAAATTGAATATCTACGAGTCTAATTTCTAACACATTAAACCATTCATCGATATGACATCGGAGTAGAGAGATATTCGCTTTAATGCGAGGCTGCGCGAGCAGCTTCCTATGGGACCCACTTAGGCGGTTGAGATATCTTGATATATATGTGGGGCCTACAGCTCGTTTTAACTCATCATTTTTCACTCTCTTCAGACTCTAGATACCTAAAAACTCTCTCTCAATGTTCTCTCATGATCCAAGACCCAAACCAAGGTTAAACAACACAAATCAAGTGTCGGGAATCCCGTAGCGCTAGTGAGTTTCTTGTTCTTCTTGTGGTTGCTGATTTTGGTGTGGTTCCAACTAGTGTGGCAGGTTGTTTAAAGTGGTTTATGTTCTTTAAAATACTATCTCAAGGTTTTCATATCAACCCTAGGTGATTTCAAGTCTTCCAAAGTGATTCTAGTGACGAGAAATGCGAATTGATTGCTCGTTTCACTTCCTTATTCTTGTGGCTGTGTTGGAAGGATATTTCGTGGTGAACTAAGCTCAAATTGGAGTTATTCTATCTTTTTAAAGGTAAGAAACCTCTTATTTTACACGTATTTAAGTTTATCCAAGTTATGGCTAAGTCGTTGAAGCTAGAACTTGTGAGATATCGATCAAAAGGCTTGTTAGTAATATTGTTGATTGTTGAATTTTTTGGGAGGTGTTCTTGCAGCGTCTTATGGCTGAAAAATTTATGTAATAACCTGAGTATATTGTGGTGTTATTATCAATATTTTCATGAATATAAATAAGAGGGAAAGGGTTCAAAATATAGTGTTATTAGACATGAACCGAGCTTGTTGCTCGATGTGTAATGGTGCTAGTTGTGTTTCATATAGCTACTGGTTGTTTGGGCTGTTTGGTGACTTTTAGTAACTTATGAGACGTATTACAAATAGAGGAGGTACTGTCCGTTTTCTTGTAGAATATTAATTTTGACATATGAGAGTTACAACGCTTATGTGATGACGACGAAGCCGGTTTACTCATTGGAGACGTAAGATCATATTGAGCTTGGTTGACGATTGGATAGAAGATTGAAAAGGTGTGTTAAGGAACTTCCTTCTTTCTTTTGGCAAGATCTAAAGTGAAATGAACATAAACGATATGCTATTTCATAACTGATCTACTCCTAGCAACTAAGATTTTCCATGTTGTTCTTTCCTTATCAAGTTATTCTAAGAAAGCATGTATGATCCTTGAAACCTATTGAGGTTCATAATGATGGTATGGGTGTCCATAATGTTAACCGAAGGTGAAACGACCTTACATCACTCTGAAAGGTTTAGAACATGATTCCATGAGTTAAGCATGCATTATATATATATATATATATATATATATATATATATATATATATATATATATATATATATACTCTATATATATATATATTACTCTATAGAGCTGTGCTATAGTCAGTCAGGTACGACACCTATTTTGCAACCACTGATCAGTTGGGTTTTGTAGAGCTCCATGTGGTCGCGTACGATTCTACCGAGCCTTATGATGGCCGGGTACGTTTTTACCGAGCATATTACGGTCAGGTACGATATGAAAATGATGACACCCACAGAGGCGTATGTTTTTAAAAGTTTATGTATATATACGTATCATGCATTTCATGTCAGTAGCCCTCAGAGGCACTCAGATGTTATAGGTTGTATCTTCTCTATCTCTCTTTGCATTATTGTTTTTATTTATGCTTTCCTGTCTTACATACTCAGTACTTTATTCGTACTGATGTCCCTTTTTCCTGGGGATGCTTCATTTCATGCCCGCAGGTCCCGATTGATAGGATAACAGTCTTCCTAGTAGGCTATCAGCTCAGCGGAAGGTGTTAGTGCACTCCACTTGCTCCGAAGTTACCTAATTGGTTAGTATGATTTGGATATGTATTGATTGGTATGGCGGGGCTTTGTCCCGATGTTAATAACATTTATGTATTCTTAGAGGCTTGTAGACAGATATCATGTATATGGATACTTGTATGGCCTTGTTGGCCTATGTTTCGAGTGTACAAATGATCATGTCGATCTTAAAGGCACGTATGCCACATGTATATGTTTGTATATCATATTGGGTAGTCCTATGTCGAGTATTCCCTAATGTTTAATACTGGTTGTCTCATGACAGCCATTCTGGCCCACTTACCCATGATGATATGATAAGAAAGATATGTTACTTTGGTACTCGGTTGAGTAAGGCACCGGGAGCCCGTCGCGGCCCTGTGGTTTGGGTCGTGACAAACTTAGTATCAGAGCAGTTCTGTCCTAGGAAATCTACAAGCTGTGTCTAGTAGAGTCTTATATATGGGTGTGTTATGCACCACTCTTATAAGCAGGAGGCTACATGGCATTTAGGAATGTCACTCTTTCTTCTTAATCTATGAGTCTTAGGCATATCGAGTTTTTTCTCACCTAATTGGTATACTAGTGTTTTCATAAAACACGACTCAAAGCTACAACATTTTAATACGCAAACCATACTTTGAACATCTATCTTTCGACATAAGGCTCATTCGGAATGAACAAGTTTATAGGTAATAACCCGGAATATATAAGTTAGGAATCTTGAGCCAATCATACTTGATCTTACGGAAACAATATGGAACTCAATTCTACGAGAGAAAGTTTAGCTAACATACCTCAATTGAGCTTCCTTATACTCTAAAATGTTTCAGAAATCTTAGCAACTTCAATCTATTTTGAAAATGTAACAAATTGAATCAAAATTAGGAGGATGATCATGGTTCTAGCTCATTTGAGCATTTTATCAAACACTAGGTGTGCATTAAAGTTCTAAGGCCCTTTTTGTGGAAGATTCTACCATTCCCTGACCCATTCTCTACAATTTTTATCTCACAACCTTCCCACATACTTCAAGAACATATGCATGCAAGGTAAGCACCCCCATCCCCATGAACTACCTTACTAATTGCCCATTCTAGTTACCTTTCGAAATTAAGAGTTTGGCGATAGAAGCTTAACTCTTAGGATGAAGACCTAGGGTGCTTCTCTTGATAATCGTCAGGGGTTTATGCAAGAATTGAAGAGTAACTTAATGAAGATCACTTTCTCCCTCTAGGACACTCTCTCTCACTTTAACGTATTAGATTTTGCTCAAAAAAGGTTTATGGGATATTTTTTAACGAAATTGGGTCGGGTTTAAAAAAATCCAAAAATGAAGCTCTAGAACAAGTTTTGTGGTCGCATATGCGACCGCATAACCATGCGACCGCATAATGGTTATGCAGTCCACAAATTAATCGCGAAATTGGGGTGCCAGAACTGGAAGGAAACTGACCTGGTCTGCGGTCACTATGCGACCCGCAGACCTGTTCTGCGGTCACATAATGCACCGCATAATGGTGCCGCGGTCGCATAGTGCACCGCAGAACCCCACTCCAAAAAATCACAAGGCTGGATATGCGACAAAAGTGCGGCCAACTAAATGGTTATGCGGTCGCATAATGGACGCAAAATTGACATCAAGATGACCCAGAAAACTGCCCCACTCTGCGACAGGTCTGCGGTCCGCAAAGTGGTTTTGCGGCCGCAGAATGGGCCGCATAAATGCCTACTTCTACCCAACATTTTCCTTAACTCCCCAGCGCACTGTTCAATCCAAGAAGTTTGAACCACGGCTCGCAAGCTTGCCATGAAGAATTTCTACTATTACTAACCTCTACGCCTGCCCCGGCGTCATGGAACCCCGGATTTTAGGAAATGTTTCACGGGGCCTTATATCCTCCCCCACTTAAGTCCATTCGTCCTCGAATGAGGATCATGGTCCACTATTAGTACCTCATGCAACTCAGTTTTTCATACCCCACAACAACAGATCCAAATTTAACTAACTCCCCAAATTTTTAAAAATTTCGCAAGAGTTTCCTTTGTAACTAGGCCTATCCACCTGTCAGAGTAACACCAAAACAACGCCTAACAATACATCCACAACTTGACAAAGCATCACCATATATAACAACATCACTAACCTCATCATTACAAATATTATATTATCAAGAGTGGTATCTGGACATGAGCTGCACATATTTAAATCATAACACCTAGAAAGTACCTTCCAAATTACAATCATTTGACTATACACTCACGTGAGAATATTTTATTTCCTTAACACTTTTGGCCCTCAAGGTGGCCTCCTCGACTTACGGACTTCGTCATAACACATTAATGAAGGCAATCTCAACTCTCGGACTTATCTAACAAGGATGGCAACTCGGAATCCAATTATTTATTAACCTCACCTTCTTACACATAGACACATGAAACACCAGGTACATGGAGAACAATAATAGGGAAACATCATACTCATAGTTTGGCCTATATACTTCAAGATTTCATAAGGCCTAACGTGAATACACATACTTTACCTTTATTAACAATTCACATAGCATCCTCATGGAGAAAATATTGAGAATAACCCGTTCACTTTCTTCAACTCTAAATCCCTACGCCGAACACCCAAATTAAAACCCCTGGCAACCTCCAACAATTAGTCTAAGATGCGCTAGCATGAGTATGACCATAAAATTTCTACCCAATATATTTGATCACGGGATGATGATTCTTCTTTGACATGTTTGAATCTTCAATCCCCCATAGATTTAATATAAGGATGAACAACGGGGTTCGAGGTTGGCTAGAATGATTCAAGAATCCATCAATGGGTTGAGCAGAGTATTTCATGAGGTTGTATATCCTAAAATACATGAAGCTTACAACTGATAACGCTTACAAGATTAATCATAGTGGTGACATAATGTATTAGTTAGAGAAAATGAATATTTTTCTATTAGATAGGCATGTTTCTGCCATAATAACTCTCAGGATGCAATACCAGGCCATTTTATGGAAGACTACAATACTAGGTACAAAGTGAGCTACTTACTGTGAGATGATTTAGGTGAACATGAAAGTCATACTGAGATGGGTAAACAACAAGATCTCCCTGTGACGAATTTGTGATAAATCTCAAATTTCTCAGAAACTTTATGCGGACAAGTGGCCCCTTTTCATCTGGCATGTACGCACATGCTAGGTGCTGAGATATGCTCTCATGTTACTAGACAGTGGAAATGATTCATGATAACATACACAAAGGAACAAAGTAATTGTTCAAACCATAGGAGGTACATACACTAGAGAGAAAAAGAGTGGCTCAAGAAGGATCTCAACACTAGGCTGCTTTACATTAGATTTGATACCACATAGGTAAATATTATGGTGGTGCATGCATCGGCACCAATGAGCAGATGTTATCCATTTGAATCAAAAGGTTCTGTACAAAATTCATCAGGTATAGTCCCTTGTTAAGAAGTTAGGAAAGCAAGTGGGAAGTATTAATCCTAGAGTTATAACTCAATTCAAGGACATAATTATAGCGCTCAATTTCTCAAGAGGTTGTAAATAAGAGAATTTGTGATAGAGTGGCTTCACGAATAATGCGTCTCGTTCAAGGAGTAAATACAGAGAACGACTCATAAAGTTATTCCGGTTCTATCCCAACTTCCATAGTAGCATAAGGAGTGACATAGGTTGATTTGTTAACCTCTAAGCCTGCCCCGACATCACGGAACCCCGGTTTTTAGGACAATTTTCACGGGGCCTTACACATAGGTTGATTTGTGTTGTTTCGCCGAAAGTTAGCAATTTAAAGGCTTAGAATTTTGATAAGTTTGATCGTAGGTTGACTTCCTAGCTATCATGTTTGGATTTCTATTTTAGAGCATGGAATAGGTCCATTTTGTTATTTGGAACTTGTTCGCAATGTTTGGCATCATTTCGAATTGATTTGATAGGAATCAGACGTGCAGCTGTGTTTTTAGATTTTCTTTAGTTTCATATGAATTCCATGTGTTTTGGAGATCTGATTCGAGGTTTTGGATGTTATTTTGATGATTTGATCACGAGAGCGACTCCGTGCAATATTTTAAGACTTTTTTTGATGTTTGGTGTGGATACCTGAGGGCTTAGATGAGTTTCGAATGCGTTTCGGAGAGTTCATAGAAGGTGCAGATTTTGCTGGTTCTGATCTCGTATTTGCGAGAAATATGTCGCATTTGCGGGAACTTCTGCGCTTTTGCGAACTGCACTATGGTCAGAAGAGTTCTCATTTGCGAACTCCCAATCGTATATGCGATACTAGCCTGGCCTGGGGAGGGATCGCTTTTGCGACATGTCCAAAGTTCGCCTTTGCGAACAAATCATCGCATTTGCGATGACAACATGGATGTGAGGGTCTTCACTTTTGCGACCATTTTCTTGCATTTGCGGGGTTCACATTTGCAAACCCCAGGTTGCATTTGTGAACCAAGGTCGCATTTCCGACTGGATATATAAGCTGAAGGACGGTGTTTTGGTCTCATTTACATATTTTGGAACCCTCGACTCGGTAGGAGGCGATTTTGAAGAGGTATTTTCATCTACAATCATTGAGTAAGTGATTTAGATCAATTTACAACTATTTTACATGATTATATGTGAGTTTTAACATCAAAATTATGAGAATCAAAGTGAAATTTTGAGAAACTTTGTTTATATTTTGAAAAATGAGAATTTTATTTTTGAGAGTCGATTTCGACTCAGATTTTGAAACAAAACACATGTATAGACTCGTGGGGTTATGGGTAGTCGGAATCTACCCTTGGACCCCGGTTTTGACTGGGCGAGCTTGGGGTTGACTTTTGTTGATTTTTGAGAAATGTTGCAAATATCATAGCTTTATTTATTGGAATTGATTTCTCTTGCATTATTATATGTTATTAATTCGATTTTGGTTAGATTTGAGGTGAGCGGAAGTGAATTGTAAAGGAAAAGCTATTTTAGAGTATTGATTCAGGGCTTTTGAGGTAAGTATCTTGCTTAACTTTGTGTGGAGGAATTACCCCATAGAGATTGGATTATTTGCGCTATTGAACTACGTGAAAGATGTGTACTCGAGGTCACGAGTGTGTACACGGCTTTATAGTCAGAAATTTGACCGGTTTAGATTCGTAGGGTTCTTATGCACACTAAATTGATATTGCTCTATCATGTTATGCCCTCCATTGTTAAATTCACTCTTATATGCCTTATTTCAAGTTGTTGATTTGTGTCCTATCTTTTGTTGCCAATATACTCTTATATGCTTTAATTGTAATTGTTGCCTCTTTACTGTTACATGTTATCTCTTTCGTAGTTGATTATCCTTTATTGAAGTTATTGTTACATGTTATCTCTTCCGTAGTTAATTATCCTTAATAGAAGTTATTGTTAGATGTTATCTCTTCCGTAGTTGATTACCCTTAATTAAAGTTATTGTCACATGTTATCTCTTCCGTAATTAATTACCCTTACTTGAAGTCCAGTTACATGTTATTTATCTTATTGTTGAACTACTCTTAATTGAAGTCATTATTACTTGTATGTCTTTCATCATTGAACATATTCTTCTATTTCATTGCACTGTTGTCATTCTTGTGTTGATTCACTTATTGTACCTCATGTTATTGTTGTTTTTGTTGTACTCGATGTTGTTGAGCCGTGGGCTATATGTGGTTGTGGTAATAGAATTGTTGTTGTGGAAATGTTGTGGTGGATAGGAACATGTGGTGCGGGTTGTTATGTTATGTTGTTTTGTTTTTTGCACATGTGGTACTGTTGAGAGGATTGTCAGGGAGTGCACACATGAATTGTCTGTGCTATTGTTATTATTGATATTTGCACATGCGGCGTGACAAGGCGAGCTATATATGTTGGTTTGCGCATGTGACGAGATAAGGCGAGAATATTATTATACGCGCGTGGAGAGACAAGGCGGGCATTTACTTTATTGTTACGCACATGGTGAGACAATGGGGCTTATGTCAGGGATAATTTGTGATGAATTGAGATGGCTTTGGGGCATTTTTATTGATGATATTTTTGTACTGGTGTGCCTACCTTGTGTGAGTCATGCATATTATGGCTTTGTTGTGTTGTTTCCTATGTCCCTTTCGTTGTCTCAGATCTTACTCGTACACTTGCACAAGCATACACCACAATTAGTGACTCATATCAGTCCAATAAGATGAACCTTGATGTTTATTGATCATTTATATGTATTCTTGTATACCTACCTTATGTGTGTGAGTTGCAACGTTAGCACGTGAGTTATCCGTGCAGATATGAGATGTTGTTCTTGCTAGTATGTGATTCGTGGTTTTTAATGGTATTTCATGTGATGTGAGGCCTCGAGTAGGTTCATGTTATATTTTGATACTTGTTGGTATGTTCGGACGGGGTCCCGAGGGGCTCGGGTGTATTTCCGATTTGGATTTTGGATCATTTAAGAGTGTTTTGGTAGGTCTGGTTCTGGTGTGGCTGCACCTGTCGAACTTTTGGCACAGATGCGGTTGATGTGGTTCAAAAGCACAATCTAGAGTTGGGGCAGGAGTCCGCAGATGTGGAGATTTAAGCTCACCTACGAGACCATAGAAGCGATCAGTTTGGTGCAGAAACGAGTGGGGCGCAGATGCAGAGCTTTCCTCGCACCTGCGATGTCGTAGACACATGAATAAGAATATAAAGAGAACCACAAGACATATAAAAATAGGAAGATAAATATGATGACACATATGAATAAGTAGACCTCGGATCAAACAACACGAAAACCTCTCTATGATAGACTGAAACCAAACCTGTAACTGTAGCATCTGAGGCTACCGCCTCGGGTCTACCCAAAAATCCATAGCAATGAGCTTGACCACCGTAGATATGACCTCCACCAGCCTGGCCTCCTTCTCGAGGGCAGCATCTCACTGTATGTCTTCCCCCTTTAACTGGCTGGCAGAGGATAAAGCAACTACTATGGGAACCACTAATTGAGAAATCTGCCAATATGCGCCTCTAGCAAGTCAGGGACAATGCCTTCTCATGATAACGACAAGGTCGGAAATCCAAACTAGAGTAAGAATTTAAAAAGTAAATGCGGAAGCAATAATAATAAGGAATTGAGCAACTAGAACTAAATGGCAGAAAATAAAGGATATGGAAAAATTCAAGGAAAGAATTCCAAGAACGCAAGTTCTATAGCCTTGACAAGATCAAAGCAACAACGTCTTGATTTATTGAAGAAATCAAACGCCTTTACTTAAAAGCAAATCACAATAATAGATTCGGATCTTGACCGCTTTTACGAGTAACTTGAGACAACAATTAATAACTAGTATTAATCGCCTTCTAAGAATACCACAAAGGAATCAAAGATATCACAATAGAGAAGTAATCTTACTATCTTGAATTATGAACTAGTAAAGGTTGAAAGATAAATCTCAAAGCACAAGTAACAAGTAACAAAGGTTCAAAAGAACTCTCAAAGTATGATATACTTAATCAATAATGAAGTGTGTTAATGAATGAGAAGAACTCCTTATTTATAGGAGTACTAAGGCATAAAAAGTCATTACAATTAGGTAGGGGGCTGCTAAGGGGTAACAAAGTCATCAAAATTAGGTAGGGTGGTTGCTAAGAAATAAGAAAAGTCACAAAATTAGGTAGGGGCGGCCAAATCCCTTTGGGGCAGATTTGGGCCTTAAAACTACTAGTTTGGGCCATTGGTTTGGACTCCAATTGGGCTCCATTTCAAACACCCCCATTTGGACCTCTTTTAAGCTCATTTTGGGCTCTTCTGGGTGTCCTTTTGCTAGATTTCAAGGGCCGAGTTCGGGACTCAATCTTCCTCCTCTTGGACTTCAATTTGGGCCACCAAATAATTGTAAAACTTGTATAGTTTATCTCCTTTGGTCTTGAGCTCGTCCTCCACAATTAAAAGCTTCTTTATTTGCACTTGAAGTCTAATGGCCTTATTTTGCAACTCTTTAGCTTGACATATTGTTAAAGGCCATCTTTGAGATTCCAAAACTTTATCCTTGTCCTTGAATAGAGTTGAGCTTCCTAGGATGCTATCATTCCCCTCTTCTTGAAGAAAATTCGTCCTCGAATTTCGACCTTGCAAGAAAAAGAAAACACGCCCTTGTAAATGGCATCCACTAATCTGAAAAACTAGTAGGAATAAAATAAGATAGTGACCATGTGTCCATTTAACCCAATTAATCCTAATAGGTGTAAATAAAGCATATGGATATCATCATCCCAACAAAATTTATGCCTACCTAGATCAATACAATAAAAACCTCTCGTAGATGCGCCATGCAATAGAACTTGCAATTCGATCTTGTCGGTAAGGTAGTCCATAGGTATACATGACAAAGAAATTATAAAAGATTGACCACACATCCATTTAATATAAGTATCTCTACCACATGTATCAAAGAAGATACTTTCATGATATAGCCAACTATCTACAATTAAAAATCTCATGGATTCCTCTACATGAAAGAGTATTTGATCACAAGTGTTACAATAATCATGCATATCATCTTTACTAGTAACAAATACTTTTATAAGCTCACATTGAACATGACTTGAAGAATGACTCCCCATCACACAACAAAAATCACATTCTAGCAATTTATCACATGAAAACTCATTAGCCACTTGAATAAGAGAAGAAGAAATATTTAACTCATTCACAAGCTTCTTCTCATAAATTTAATGCCTCTTTCTACCAAGTTGGAATACATAATCATCTATGTCATAAACAATTTCAAAAGGAAGAAAATTACTCTTGCACTTTAACTTAGATCTTACAGTTAATGACTTGATGTGCATCAAAATATCATCATCCACAAAAAATAAAGTCACCAATATAAGAAATAAGAGTATAATTCATTACCTCCAAAAATACCTTAGGTATTCTAGAAAGGCCAAGAATGCAAATAAACCAATTATACATACCATACTTGGACTTATTTACCAATGGAACATCATCACCTTGTATTCTTTTATGCAATGGCTCCAACTTAGCAATGCTTTTAGGAAACTCCATGTCATAACACTGTAAATAAGAATGAAAATAGTCAAAAGGTTCAATAACAAAGAATTTAACCAAGCTTTTATCTTCCACCATCCAACAAGAATAGATATCGCCAAATTCATGTTGGAATCCAATTGGATCTTTTGCTACCATCTCTTGCGCCTCACCACCCCTTTCAAAAGGTATTTCAATACGTGGTTGCACAAAATCACAAGAACTAAAACAAGAAAGAGTTAATGGGTTAGGAAGTAAAGAAACTTTTTTCTTGCTTACACTCTCTTTGGCTTTTATCACAAGACTAACGTTTTCCTCACCCTTAGCCTCTTTTCTCTCACTAAAGAGTTTTTCTTTGCTTTCACTCAATCCCTCTTGCTTTTCTCTCTCTACCTCACAAACTTTGTTCATCTCATTACCTTCTCTCTTTTCTTTTCTTTCAATATCACTCTTTACCTCACTTGACATCCCACTCTTTTCACTCAAGACAACCTCTCCTTTTTCCTCTCTTGGAATGTCAACATGCACTCCCTTACTCCTCTCATTCTTTTCTCTCTCATATTTTTTCATATTCTTTTTAACAATCTTTTCATCTTCACAAATTTGTGAGGGAGTCAAAGGCCCAAGAATGAGTTTCTTCCCATTAATCTCAAAAGAGTATCTATTTTTTTCAATACTATATGAAGCACTTCTATAGACATACCATGGCCATCCCAACAAGATATGAAAACTATTCATCGGAATGACATCACACCAAATCACATCCTCATACCTTCCAATAAAGAGTGGCAAGAACACTCTTTTATCTACTTTTACCCCTTTCAACATGTAGGGTTCAATATGTTCAACACAAGGCAAGTTCAATTTCTCAACCATATAAGTGCTAATTAAGTTATAGCCAAATGCTTTGTCAATTCTAAGGGCATAAATTGCAGACATCACTTTAGCTCTTGTTTGAAAAATAACTTTACCATTGTCTTCCTTCCATTCGGTATACTGTAAGTTCGACTTTTCAAGTTGTTGAGTCATAGCTTTCCTCCTTCCACTGTAACTACCTGTTTGAGACATCTTGACATAGATTAAGGGAAATATGTATCTCTCAAATTTGGCTTTTTTCCTATAATGCTCTCACATCTCTTGCCTTTTTTTCCTCTTGAAATAACCTTTGAACAAAATACTTTGTAGATTTATGGTTAAACCCAACTCATATAAAGTTCTTAGTAGTAAAATATAGATTTTTGGGGAACAAATGAAAGAAGAACCAAATCCTAGAACTATTAGGCTCGATTGAAACAAGACACGAACAAAAAGGAAATGATTATATATTTAGATTAGAAAGAGTAAGAAAAATAAAATTTTTGTCTTATATTTAAAATCTGGGATCCCCTCTTCTTGTTTCCTTTGATAGTTTTTGGAAACAAATTAGATACAAAAGAAAGTTCGTGGAGAGCAAGCAATTTTTTTAAAAAAATTGATTTTCGTTTTTTTTTGTTTTTCTTTTTAACTTTTTTTTTGCTCTTAGTATTCAAGAAATCCCCAGAATTATCAAGAACGAAACCTTGATAGAACCGCTCTGATACCACTTGATAACGACAAAGGTCGGAAATCCAAACTAGAGTAAGAATTTAAAAAGTAAATGCGGAAGCAATAATAATAAGGAATTGAGCAACTAGAACTAAATGGCAGAAAATAAAGGATATGGGAAAATTCAAGGAAAGAATTCCAAGAACTTCCAAGAAAGCAAGTTCTATAGCCTTGACAAGATCAAACCAACAACGTCTTGATTTATTGAAGAAATCAAACGCCTTTACTTAAAAGCAAATCAAAATAATAGATTCGGATCTTGACCGCTTTACGAGTAACTTGAGACAATAATTAATAACTAGTATTAATCGCCTTCTAAGAATACCACAAAGGAATCAAAGATATCACAATAGAGAAGTAATCTTACTACCTTGAACTATGAACTAGTAAAGGTTGAAAGATAAATCTCAAAGCACAAGTAACAAAGGTTTAAAAGAACTCTCAAAGTATGATATACTTAATCAATAATGAAGTGTGTCAATGAATGAGAAGAACTCCTTATTTATAGGAATACTAAAGCATAAAAAGTCATTACAATTAGGTAGGGGGCTGCTAAGGGGTAACAAAGTCATCAAAATTAGGTAGGGTGGTTGCTAAGAAATAAGAAAAGTCACAAAATTAGGTAGGGGGCGGCCAAATCCCTTTGGGGAAGATTTGGGCCTTAAAACTACTAGTTTGGGCCATTGGTTTGGACTCCAATTGGGCTCCATTTCAAACACCCCCATTTGGACCTCTTTTAAACTCATTTTGGGCTCTTCTGGGTGCCCTTTTGCTAGATTTCAAGGGCCGAGTTCGGGACTCAATCTTCCTCCTCTTGGACTTCAATTTGGGCCACCAAATAATTGTAAAACTTGTATAGTTTATCTCCTTTGGTTTTGAGCTCGTCCTCCACAATTAAAAGCTTTTTTATTTGCACTTGAAGTCTAATGGCCTTATTTTGCAACTCTTTAGTTTGACATATTGTTAAAGGCCATCTTTGAGATTCCAAAACTTTATCCTTGTCCTTGAATAGAGTTGAGCTTCCTAGGATGCTATCATTCCCCTTTTCTTGAAGAAAATTCGTCCTCGAATTTCGACCTTGCAAGAAAAAGAAAACACGCCCTTGTAAATGGCATCCACTAATCTGAAAAACTCGTAGGAATAAAATAAGATAGTGACCATGTGTCCATTTAACCCAATTAATCCTAATAGGTGTAAATAAAACATATGGATATCATTATCCCAACAAAATTTACGCCTACCTAGATCAATACAATAAAAACCTCTCGTAGATGCGCCATGCAATAGAACTTGCAATTCGATCTTGTCGGTAAGGTAGTCCATAGGTATACATGACAAAGAAATTATTTAAGATTGACCACACATCCATTTAATATAAGTATCTCTACCACATGTATCAAAGAAGATACTTTCATGATATAGCCAACTATCTACAATTAAAAATCTCATGGATTCCTCTACATGAAAGAGTATTTGATCACAAGTGTTACAATAATCATGCATATCATCTTTACTAGTAACAAATACTTTTATAAGCTCACATTGAACATGACTTGAAGAATGACTCCCCATCACACAACAAAAATCACATTCTAGCAATTTATCACATGAAAACTCATTAGCCACTTGAATAAGAGAAGAAGAAATATTTAACTCATTCACAAGCTTCTTCTCATAAATTTCATGCCTCTTTCCACCAAGTTGGAATACATAATCATCTATGTCATAAACAATTTCAAAAGGAAGAAAATTACTCTTGCACTTTAACTTAGATCTTACAGTTAATGACTTGATGTGCATCAAAATATCATCATCCACAAAAATTATAAAGTCACCAATATAAGAAATAAGAGTATAATTCATTACCTCCAAAAATACCTTAGGTGTTCTAGAAAGGCCAAGAATGCAAATAAACCAATTATACATACCATACTTGGACTTATTTACCAATGGAACATCATCACCTTGTATTCTTTTATGCAATGGCTCTAACTTAGCAATGCTTTTAGGAAACTCCATGTCATAACACTGTAAATAAGAATGAAAATAGTCAAAAGGTTCAATAACAAAGAATTTAACCAAGCTTTTATCTTCCACCATCCAACAAGAATAGATATCGCCAAATTTATGTTGGAATCCAATTGGATCTTTTGCTACCATCTCTTGCGCCTCACCACCCCTTTCAAAAGGTATTTCAACACGTGGTTGCACAAAATCACAAGAACTAAAACAAGAAAGAGTTAATGGGTTAGGAAGTAAAGAAACTTTTTTCTTGCTTACACTCTCTTTGGCTTTTATCACAAGACTAACGTTTTCCTCACCCTTAGCCTCTTTTCTCTCACTAAAGAGTTTTTCTTTGCTTTCACTCAATCCCTCTTGCTTTTCTCTCTCTACCTCACAAACTTTGTTCATCTCATTACCTTCTCTCTTTTCTTTTCTTTCAATATCACTCTTTACCTCACTTGACATCCCACTCTTTTCACTCAAGACAACCTCTCCTTTTTCCTCTCTTGGAATGTCAACATGCACTCCCTTACTCCTCTCATTCTTTTCTCTCTCATATTTTTTCATATTCTTTTTAACAATCTTTTCATCTTCACAAATTTGTGAGGGAGTCAAAGGCCCAAGAATGAGTTTCTTCCCATTAATCTCAAAAGAGTATCTATTTTTTTCAATACTATATGAAGCACTTCTATAGACATACCATGGCCATCCCAACAAGATATGAAAAATATTCATCGGAATGATATCACACCAAATTACATCCTCATACCTTCCAATAAAGAGTGGCAAGAACACTCTTTTATCTACTTTTACCCCTTTCAACATGTAGGGTTCAATATGTTCAACACAAGGCAAGTTCAATTTCTCAACCATATAAGTGCTAATTAAGTTATAGCCAAATGCTTTGTCAATTCTAAGGGCATAAATTGCAGACATCACTTTAGCTCTTGTTTGAAAAATAACTTTACCATTGTCTTCCTTCCATTCGGTATACTGTAAGTTCGACTTTTCAAGTTGTTGAGTCATAGCTTTCCTCCTTTCACTGTAACTACCTGTTTGAGACATCTTGACATAGATTAAGGGAAATATGTATCTCTCAAATTTGGCTTTTTTCCTATAATGCTCTCACATCTCTTGCCTTTTTTCCTCTTGAAATAACCTTTGAACAAAATACTTTGTAGATTTATGGTTAAACCCAACTCATATAAAGTTCTTAGTAGTAAAATATAGATTTTTGGGGAACAAATGAAAGAAGAACCAAATCCTAGAATTATTAGGCTCGATTGAAACAAGACACGAACAAAAAGGAAATGATTATATATTTAGATTAGAAAGAGTAAGAAAAATTAAATTTTTGTCTTATATTTGAAATCTGGGATCCCCTCTTCTTGTTTCCTTTGATAGTTTTTGGAAACAAATTATATACAAAAGAAAGTTCGTGGAGAGCAAGCAATTTTTTTTAAAAAATTGATTTTCGTTTTTTTTTTGTTTTTCTTGTTTACTTTTTTTTTGCTCTTAGTATTCAAGAAATCCCCAAAATATTTTTAGAGTATTGATTGACGCTATTTGAGGTAAGTATCTTGCCTAACGTTTTGTGGGAAATTACCCCTTACGATTAGTCTAAATTGCTTTATTTGTGCTATCTGAAATGATGTATATATGAGGTGACGAGTGTGTACACGGACGTATGTGTGGTTTGTGACCGGATTAGATATTACCCTATTAATATGCCTTGAATTAGGGTTGTTTGCTATATGATCATGCTTTTATTGTTGAATGTTTCCCCGCACGCTTATACTATTGTCATGTTATTGTATCCCATTATGAGCCGTGGACTATATCCTTATGTGAATTGGGGATATTGTTGCTTTTATGATATTGTGGCATATGTGGCTTGTTGTGCGGGTTGATTTTTGTTGTGTGGAATATAAGGGTACTGACATGCGCATGCGGCGACATAAGGGTGGTATTTATTTATGCGCATGCGGCGACATAAGGGTGGTGTTTATTTATGCGCATGCGGCGACATAAGGGAGCTTATGCCAGTGTAGCAATACAAGAGGAAATATTTCATTGTGATGCTCATGTAGCAGCGTAAGGGTGGCTTTGTAATGATGTAGTGTGGTATTTCGGGGTGATCCTTGATGTTACTCATGTGTTGAAATGGGTTGATGTCTTGTAAATATTCTTTTTTTTTCCTTAAATGATTTCCCTTGGTGTTTTATGAGTTGCTAGTTGATTTGCCATATTATCACATGCCCCATTTTTGATTGATATTTGTCCTGTTATATTCTCTGTTGTCAGCTTCATATTAATATCTTGCACATGTTATTTGACTAGTGAGTATCGTGACTTGAACCATGTTACTACACCACTGAGGTTAATCTTGATACTTACTGGGTACCGATTGTGGTGTTCTCATACTACACTTCTGTATATTTTTTGTGCAGATCTAGGTACCTCAGATATTACTGGTCATTAGAGAGTGGTGACGAGATATTCGAGACTTTATGGTATACCTATTGTTACGCTTGCAGGCCTCAGAGTCACCATCTTATTTTATTTGCTACTATTTATTGTTTCCCAAACAGTGGTGTATTTTTTAGATATCTTGTGTACTCTATGTAGAGCGTATGACTCGGTATTACCGGGTTTTGGGATTTATGACAATTGTATTCCCTTGCTGTTTTGTTATTGTCACGACCCCAAAATTTCACCTTAAGTAGTGATGGAACCTAGTCTCTAAGACTATGTAAGCCTAATACACATTGAGAATTCAGCAGAAATAGCGACTAAGGTATTAAATTAAACCGATAAATTTCATAATGACACAATAACAACACGGTAGAGTAGTGATAAGGCCAGGTCAAGACACCTACTAGACATAGAAACCTAAGCAAAATATTAATAGAATCTAATAACAGAAAGTAAGAAATAAATGACAACAAAAAGAATAATGATATAAGGCTAACATCGGAAATGAAGGCAATAACGGACAACAAAGAATGAACATATGATAAGAACAACAAGTGATCAAATATAGTCAAAATACAAGTAAAACGAATGAAGGAAATACATTAACTGTTCAAATCAACAAGCCTTTTCCACATAGAATGTACAACAAGAATCAATACCGAGGTACCACACCTCATATTCACATTTCACAAGTCACAATCACAATCTTCTTTAAATTGCCGCATGAGCCTCATATTTATTTTAAAACTATTTTTCCAAAATAGCTACACGTGCTCTAGCCCCCTTATCTCACTGTGGCTTCAAGCAATTCCCTTAATATCAACACGCGTATAAATCCCACCTTATCTCACCGCATGCGCATTAATACCCACACTTATACCACCTCATGCACATCAACACCAAAAATGAATAATTAACTCGCACCACACGTTCCAATATGCCACAACATTGCCAAAAAATCCACAATACCAATGTCACCACAACACATAGCCCACGGCTCAACCACAATGTGTACAAGAATCTCAATAACAATAAAATAAATGAGAAACAACTCAACAAGGAAAGATATCCAAAAAATCAACGACTTCAACCATAATATGTTAATAGCTTTCACAACTACAACTTCAATAACTCAACAATGAAGGTATTCCCATGAAATTACAACTTCCAATTCAAGTGCATAACATAAGCTTAACTATGAAAGAGATGGCATGAAATAGCAACTACGACTAAATTCATGAGAATAACTCGACAATGGAAAGAATGGCATGTATCAACAATATCTAACAAATGCATATAAGAGCAACCTCGACAATGGAAACTAGAACATATAATGACAACTTCAATTAAAGCATGTAAGAATAAACTTGACAACGAAAGATAGAACAAATGATAACAACTTCAATTAAATTCTTATGTTTAATCTACGAGTCTAAAACGGTCAATTTCCACATATAATCCTGTGTACACACTCGTCACCTCTTGTACACGTCTTCCACATAATTCAAATAGTACAATCAAACACAATCCTAAGGGGTAGTTTCCCCCACACAAAGTTAGGCAAGATACATACCTCAACTAAGGTAAATCAACACTCAAAAATAGCTTTTCCTTTAAAATTCACTTCTGCGCTGCTCAAATCTAACCAAAAACGACTATAATCATGATATGATATTGATGGGCATGTGTTACGCCCCGACCTCGGGGAGCGCAACCGACGCTCAACCGAGATAATCCGGCCACAAGCATGTACAATGCCTTCTACCCAAACTCACCCATGAATAAAGAGAAGATATATTTCATTAATTAGACAATGAGAATGTTACATGAACAATCCAAATTTCATTACCATTAGAACTTCATTCAAGATTTTCCAAAATATTACATTACATGTTCATAGTTTAGAAGTGGAAACGTATGATACAAATACAATATTTCTAATTTGACTTCCCAAAACAAAGGTACCAGCCACGCTATGTCTACGGATACGTCTAATAGTTACAAAAGAGTAGCATGATGGTGCCGGCAACAAGGCTTCGGCTATACCTCAAAAAAATATACATATAGGACAGGAGATACATGACCCCGAAATGAAGTGGGTCTCACCAAGTCAGCTGAGGAGAGGGTGTATTGCTATCACTGATCAATGCCGCCTGTTGTAGAACTGCCTGCATCCATTAAAGATGCAGCGCCCCAGCAAGGGTACATTAGTACATATAGAATAGTACTAGTATGTAAAACTAAACACCCTCTCAATAGAATGAGTAGCAATAAAATGAGAAGGAAATATGAAATCAATGAGAGCCTCAAATAATATCAAGATGTCAAGGTAGGGAGAAATTTCAAGTAAGTTTCAAGACATCTCACCCCGAGACATCCAATCACAACACCACCATGTGCGCGACATAGTGTCCGATATCAGCCCGATTTGCTAAGCCGTCTCACCGCAATGCCATGTGGGTTGACATAACCCTTTTCTAGCAATAATGTCATCCTATTTAAGGGTAAATATGTCAACACATCAATCTCACCCCATATAAAGGGAAATAATCTAATCACAATAACACAGGGATTGACCCCTCAATCACTCCTACACCAGCACGTGTAGTTTCGAGGTTTAGGTTATTTCAACCTACCCTTCCTTAGTGACTAAACGATACTCCCAAGGGATTTACTTTTTAAAGGATTTACAACTCATTTTATAATCTTTCACACATCTTTCCATTTCATTGACACTAGTAGCCACAATCGTAATATCATTGTAAACTCCTCTTGTAGAATCGATTTCCATGAGAGGAGTTTATCCAACATACCTCGCTTGAGCTTCCTTAAATTATTACAATATTTTAGAAATTCTAGCGACTTAAATCTACTAGAAACATGACAAATTTGAACCATAATTAGGAAGATACTCGGGGTTTCAGCTCATTTGATCATTTTATCAAGCACTAGGTGTGCATTAAGGTTTCAAAATTCTCCTATGGTGGATTCCTTCATCCCACAACCCAATGTTTACCCATTTGAGCTCAATAACCTTCCCACCAATAACGTTTGCCAAGGAATTTTAAGTTTTGTGGTGCTGATGTAGGCTTATGTATCCGAAGGTAGTGGTTAATGAAGCTTGCCGCGGTACAAACTCTTTGGGTTGAAGAATGTATTGAGGAGTTGATTGAAATTTTTGGCACAAGAAGGTGATTCTGTGGCCAGTTTCGCGACCGCAGAACCTCTCCGCGGGCCGCATACCTGTCGCAGAGTTGAGTAGAAAAATGGTTAAATTTCGAAGATCGTTTTGCGGTCCATTTTGCGATCGCATATCCATTTTGCGGTCCGCATTTTCGTCGCAGATTTGGCATGAAGAATTTTGGAGAGTGATTCTGTGGTCCACTTTGCGGCCACATATGTGGTCTACGGACCGCAGACCTGTCGCAGACCTGTCGCAGACCGGTCCAGACCAGCCTAGTTCTTGGCATCTTTTTTACGGCCCATTTTGCGAGCCGCATATCTGTTCAGATGTCCATTTTGGGATCGCAAACCTGAATTCGGAGGGTCCATTTTTCTATTTTTATAACCCGACCCCATTTTGATATATATCTTTAGGGCCTCATTTTGAAGGGAATGTCTGATAATTTGAGAGAGAAGTAAGAGTATTTTAGAGGGAGAAAGAGGAAATCTAGTATTCTAATCACCCATTCTTGCACCAATTTTCAAGAATCAAGGAAGACAATCACTAGATTATCATCTATCCTGGTAAGTCCTACTCCTAAGCTTTCATGCAAGAGGTTATGAGTTCAAGTATATTGTGGGGTTGGAAATAGGCCATGTACATGATAATAAGTTGTAGTATGTGGGGTTAATGAACTATTTTGGTTAGTTTCTTGTTGAACTTAGTAGAGGGAGGAAGGGATTACCATTGTAGAGCTTTATAGTCTATTTTGCATACTAGGTGTTTGACAAAATTCCTAAGAGAGTTACACCATGAGAATCCTTCTAATTATTATCTGATTTTTGCTAAGTTCCTAGAGATTGTTATTGCTAGAAGTGTTGGGACGTTATAGTAACTTAAGGAAATCTCAAACAAGGTATGTTGGTTAAACTACTCTCTTAGAATTGAATTCCATGATGTTCAGCTAAGTTTCAAGTATGGTTGGCTCAAGTTCATTATTCCTATGTTCCGAGTTGTTCCCAATAAATTCGATTGTCCCGAGTAAGCAAAGTGTCGAGAATTATGTATCCAAAATGTGTTCCGAATATTCCTATCACATTATATTATCCTTCGGGAATGTGTTCAAGAATGATATATGTATTTAAAATGTTATGGCTTTGAGTCCTGTTTCAAATGAAAGCCCATTATGTTTAACTTGGAAAGAATACTCCATGCATCTAAAACTCCTATTGCTCATATGTGTACCTAAAGTCTTGATTTGAAATGCCTTGTTGTTTATCTATAAGGATTCTTGAAAGTGAAAGAAGTGGGTTGGAGATGTAAAGCGTGGCCACCGTGCCAATAATGAAAGTTATACTCGTGGCCAATGGTGCTAAGGAAACTAAGTGATGTGAGAAAGGTTATGAAATGATTCTTGATTCAACTGTTCCAAATTGACTTCGAAAATAGATTTGTCTAAAAGCTTTGGTACTCAAGTCATGCCCAGATGTGGCTGTTTTAACTAATGTTATGCTTTGTAAGTACTTCCAATGTATTTTGAGTTCTGATACATTCATGAGTTGAAATTGTGTATTGTCCTTTTGGGGAAAAGTATTTCAAGAATAAATGATGTGTTACCTGTTTATGATTTTAACTTGTGCTTCGATTTCCAATCATTTTACTCCATTTTTTGGAAAGAAATCCATTGTGTTTAAAGTCTTCATTACTAATTAACCTAAAGTTGTGATTTCCAGAATATTCTATTTGTTGATATTTGTGATGATAATCCTTAGAAGTAAAGAAATGAAAGTGTGGAATATTAGATACGACCACTGTTCCTTGGATGACGAATAATATGTATGGCCAAGAGAACCAATGAAATAATGATGTTGCGAGTGGTTGAGGGTATTAATAAAACTATATACGGTGTGTATGGTCAGGAGGTGAATGTATTTGTATTTATGCTTCCTCTGTGTGCAAAACAAAATGTCCTTTGTGTGCAAATCAAAATTCTTTAAGCCAAAATCATGTAGATATCCAAGTGCAAATCCGGTTATACGCGCATGTCCAATAGCATCATCCAAACCAAAAGGGACCACCAAAATACCGACCCAAGGTCAAATGCACCAAAGTCAAACTTGGTCTACTCTTCCGACTTAAAGTTTCAAAAATAAGAATCATTCTTATAAATAAAATCTTGAACCACTCGAAAACCAAAATCGGTGATACACCAAAGTCATAGTACACCATATGAAGCTACTAATGACCTCAAACCATTGAACTGGATGCATCAAAACGACTAGTCTGGTCATTACATTGCCTCATACTGAGTTCGTACTGTGCTTTGTCCATTCAGGATTCTTCCAGTAGGTATTCGGGTCATCAAGGGCAGATTCAGGTTCAGTAGCCTTCATCAGATATGGGTTGTTATAGTTTGGCCATGTGAGATGATATCATCCTAGGAAGCTCAACTCTATTCAAGGACAAGGATGAAGTTTTGGAATCTCAAAGATGGCCTTTAACAATATGTCAAGCTAAAGATTGCAAAATAAGGCCATTAGACTTCAAGTGCAAATAAAGAAGCTTTTAATTGTGGAGGACGAGCTCAAGACCAAAGGAGATAAACTATACAAGTTTTACAACTATTTGGTGGCCCAAATTGAAGTCCAAGAGGAGAAAGATTGAGTCCCGAACTCGGCCCTTGAAATCTAGCAAAAGGGCACCCAGAAGAGCCCAAAATGAGCTTAAAAGAGGTCCAAATGGGGGTGTTTGAAATGGAGCCCAATTGGAGTCCAAACCAATGGCCCAAACTAGTAGTTTTAAGGCCCAAATCTGCCCCAAAGGGATTTGGACGCCCCCTACCTAATTTTGTGATTTTTCTTATTTCTTAGCAACCACCCTACCTAATTTTGATGACTTTGTTACCCCTTAGCAGCCCCCTACCTAATTGTAATGACTTTTTATGCTTTAGTACTCCTATAAATAAGGAGTTCTTCTCATTCATTGACACACTTCATTATTGATTAAGTATATCATACTTTGAGAGTTCTTTTAAACCTTTGTTACTTGTGCTTTGAGATTTATCTTTCAACCTTTACTAGTTCATAGTTCAAGGTAGTAAGATTACTTCTCTATTGTGATATCTTTGATTCCTTTGTGGTATTCTTAGAAGGCGATTAATACTAGTTATTAATTGTTGTCTCAAGTTACTCGTAAAGCGGTCAAGATCCGAATCTATTATTTTGATTTGCTTTTAAGTAAAGGCGTTTGATTTCTTCAATAAATCAAGACGTTGTTGCTTTGATCTTGTCAAGGCTATAGAACTTGCGTTCTTGGAAGTTCTTGGAATTCTTTCCTTGAATTTTTCCATATCCTTTATTTTCTGCCATTTAGTTCTAGTTGCTCAATTCCTTATTATTATTGCTTCCGCATTTACTTTTTAAATTCTTACTCTAGTTTGGATTTCCGACCTTGTCGTTATCAAGTGGTATCAGAGCGGTTCTATCAAGGTTTCTTTCTTGATAATTCTGGGGATTTCCTGAATACTAAGAGCAAAAAAAAAGTTAAAAAGAAAAACAAAAAAAAACGAAAATCAATTTTTAAAAAAAAATTGCTTGCTCTCCACGAACTTTCTTTTGTATCTAATTTGTTTCCAAAAACTATCAAAGGAAACAAGAAGAGGGGATCCCAAATTTCAAATATAAGACAAAAATTTAATTTTTCTTACTCTTTCTAATCTAAATATATAATCATTTCCTTTTTGTTCGTGTCTTGTTTCAATCGAGTCTAATAGTTCTAGGATTTGGTTCTTCTTTCATTTGTTCCCCAAAAATCTATATTTTACTACTAAGAACTTTATATGAGTTGGGTTTAACCATAAATCTACAAAGTATTTTGTTCAAAGGTTATTTCAAGAGGAAAAAAAGGCAAGAGAGGTGAGAGCATTATAGGAAAAAAGCCAAATTTGAGAGATACATATTTCCCTTAATCTATGTCAAGATGTCTCAAACAGGTAGTTACAGTGGAAGGAGGAAAGCTATGACTCAACAACTTGAAAAGTCGAACTTACAGTATACCGAATGGAAGGAAGACAATGGTAAAGTTATTTTTCAAACAAGAACTAAAGTGATGTCTGCAATTTATGCCCTTAGAATTGACAAAGCATTTGGCTATAACTTAATTAGCACTTATATGGTTGAGAAATTGAACTTGCCTTGTGTTGAACATATTGAACCCTACATGTTGAAAGGGGTAAAAGTAGATAAAAGAGTGTTCTTGCCACTCTTTATTGGAAGGTATGAGGATGTGATTTGGTGTGATGTCATTCCGATGAATAGTTTTCATATCTTGTTGGGATGGCCATGGTATGTCTATAGAAGTGCTTCATATAGTATTGAAAAAAATAGATACTCTTTTGAGATTAATGGGAAGAAACTCATTCTTGGGCCTTTGACTCCCTCACAAATTTGTGAAGATGAAAAGATTGTTAAAAAGAATATGAAAAAATATGAGAGAGAAAAGAATGAGAGGAGTAAGGGAGTGCATGTTGACATTCCAAGAGAGGAAAAAGGAGAGGTTGTCTTGAGTGAAAAGAGTGGGATGTCAAGTGAGGTAAAGAGTGATATTAAAAGAAAAGAAAAGAGAGAAGGTAATGAGATGAACAAAGTTTGTGAGGTAGAGAGAGAAAAGCAAGAGGGATTGAGTGAAAGCAAAGAAAAACTCTTTAGTGAGAGAAAAGAGGCTAAGGGTGAGGAAAACGTTAGTCTTGTGATAAAAGCCAAAGAGAGTGTAAGCAAGAAAAAAGTTTCTTTACTTCCTAACCCATTAACTCTTTCTTGTTTTAGTTCTTGTGATTTTGTGCAACCACGTGTTGAAATACCTTTTGAAAGGGGTGGTGAGGCGCAAGAGATGGTAGCAAAAGATCCAATTGGATTCCAACATGAATTTGGCGATATCTATTCTTGTTGGATGGTGGAAGATAAAAGCTTGATTAAATTCTTTGTTATTGAACCTTTTGACTATTTTCATTCTTATTTACAGTGTTATGACATGGAGTTTCCTAAAAGCATTGCTAAGTTGGAGCCATTGCATAAAAGAATACAAGGTGATGATGTTCCATTGGTAAATAAGTCCAAGTATGGTATGTATAATTGGTTTATTTGCATTCTTGACCTTTCTAGAACACCTAAGGTATTTTTGAAGGTAATGAATTATACTCTTATTTCTTATATTGGTGACTTTATAATTTTTTTGGATGATGATATTTTGATGCACATCAAGTCATTAACTGTAAGATCTAAGTTAAAGTGCAAGAGTAATTTTCTTCCTTTTGAAATTGTTTATGACATAGATGATTATGTATTCCAACTTGGTGGAAAGAGGCATGAAATTTATGAGAAGAAGCTTGTGAATGAGTTAAATATTTCTTCTTCTCTTATTCAAGTGGCTAATGAGTTTTCATGTGATAAATTGCTAGAATGTGATTTTTGTTGTGTGATGGGGAGTCATTCTTCAAGTCATGTTCAATGTGAGCTTATAAAAGTATTTGTTACTAGTAAAGATGATATGCATGATTATTGTAACACTTGTGATCAAATACTCTTTCATGTAGAGGAATCCATGAGATTTTTAATTGTAGATAGTTGGCTATATCATGAAAGTATCTTCTTTGATACATGTGGTAGAGATACTTATATTAAATGGATGTGTGTTCAATCTTTTATAATTTCTTTGTCATGTATACCTATGGACTACCTTACCGACAAGATCGAATTGCAAGTTCTATTGCATGGCGCATCTACGAGAGGTTTTTATTGTATTGATCTAGGTAGGCGTAAATTTTGTTGGGATGATGATATCCATATGCTTTATTTACACCTATTAGGATTAATTGGGTTAAATGGACACATGCTCACTATCTTATTTTATTCCTACTAGTTTTTCAGATTAGTGGATGCCATTTACAAGGGCGTGTTTTCTTTTTCTTGCAAGGTCGAAATTCGAGGACGAATTTTCTTCAAGAAGAGGGGAATGATAGCATCCTAGGAAGCTCAACTCTATTCAAGGACAAGGATGAAGTTTTGGAATCTCAAAGATGGCCTTTAACAATATGTCAAGCTAAAGAGTTGCAAAATAAGGCCATTAGACTTCAAGTGCAAATAAAGAAGCTTTTAATTGTGGAGGACGAGCTCATGACCAAAGGAGATAAACTATACAAGTTTTACAATTATTTGGTGGCCCAAATTGAAGTCCAAGAGGAGGAAGATTGAGTCCCGAACTCGGCCCTTGAAATCTAGCAAACGGGCACCCAGAAGAGCCCAAAATAAGCTTAAAAGAGGTCCAAATGGGGGTGTTTGAAATGGAGCCCAATTGGAGTCCAAACCAATGGCCCAAACTAGTAGTTTTAAGGCCCAAATCTGCCCCAAAGGGATTTGGCCGCCCCTACCTAATTTTGTGACTTTTCTTATTTCTTAGCAACCACCCTACCTAATTTTGATGACTTTGTTACCCCTTAGCAGCCCCATACCTAATTGTAATGACTTTTTATGCTTTAGTACTCCTATAAATAAGGAGTTCTTCTCATTCATTGACACACTTCATTATTGATTAAGTATATCATACTTTGAGAGTTCTTTTAAACCTTTGTTACTTGTGCTTTGAGATTTATCTTTCAACCTTTACTAGTTCATAGTTCAAGGTAGTAAGATTACTTCTCTATTGTGATATCTTTGATTTCTTTGTGGTATTCTTAGAAGGCGATTAATACTAGTTATTAATTGTTGTCTCAAGTTACTCGTAAAGCGGTCAAGATCCGAATCTATTATTTTGATTTGCTTTTAAGTAAAGGCGTTTGATTTCTTCAATAAATCAAGACGTTGTTGCTTTGATCTTGTCAAGGCTAAAGAACTTGCGTTCTTGGAAGTTCTTGGAATTCTTTCCTTGAATTTTCCCATATCCTTTATTTTCTGCCATTTAGTTCTAGTTGCTCAATTCCTTATTATTATTGCTTCCGCATTTACTTTTTAAATTCTTACTCTAGTTTGGATTTCCGACCTTGTCATTATCAAGTGGTATCAGAGCGGTTCTATCAAGGTTTCGTTCTTGATAATTCTGGGGATTTCTTGAATACTAAGAGCAAAAAAAAAAGTTAAAAAGAAAAACAAAAAAAAACGAAAATCAATTTTTTAAAAAAAATTGCTTGCTCTCCACGAACTTTCTTTTGTATCTAATTTGTTTCCAAAAACTATCAAAGGAAACAAGAAGAGGGGATCCCAGATTTCAAATATAAGACAAAAATTTAATTTTTCTTACTCTTTCTAATCTAAATATACAATCATTTCCTTTTTGTTCGTGTCTTGTTTCAATCGAGCCTAATAGTTCTAGGATTTGGTTCTTCTTTCATTTGTTCCCAAAAAATCTATATTTTACTACTAAGAACTTTATATGAGTTGGGTTTAACCATAAATCTACAAAGTATTTTGTTCAAATGTTATTTCAAGAGGAAAATAAGGCAAGAGATATGAGAGCATAATAGGAAAAAAGCCAAATTTGAGAGATACATATTTCCCTTAATCTATGTCAAGATGTCTCAAACAGGTAGTTACAGTGGAAGGAGGAAAGCTATGACTCAACAACTTGAAAAGTCGAACTTACAGTATACCGAATGGAAGGAAGACAATGGTAAAGTTATTTTTCAAACAAGAGCTAAAGTGATGTCTGCAATTTATGCCCTTAGAATTGACAAAGCATTTGGCTATAACTTAATTAGCACTTATATGGTTGAGAAATTGAACTTGCCTTGTGTTGAACATATTGAACCCTACATGTTGAAAGGGGTAAAAGTAGATAAAAGAGTGTTCTTGCCACTCTTTATTGGAAGGTATGAGGATGTGATTTGGTGTGATGTCATTCCGATGAATAGTTTTCATATCTTGTTGGGATGGCCATGGTATGTCTATAGAAGTGCTTCATATAGTATTGAAAAAAATAGATACTCTTTTGAGATTAATGGGAAGAAACTCATTCTTGGGCCTTTGACTCCCTCACAAATTTGTGAAGATGAAAAGATTGTTAAAAAGAATATGAAAAAATATGAGAGAGAAAAGAATGAGAGGAGTAAGGGAGTGCATGTTGACATTCCAAGAGAGGAAAAAGGAGAGGTTGTCTTGAGTGAAATGAGTGGGATGTCAAGTGAGGTAAAGAGTGATATTGAAAGAAAAGAAAAGAGAGAAGGTAATGAGATGAACAAAGTTTGTGAGGTAGAGAGAGAAAATCAAGAGGGATTGAGTGAAAGCAAAGAAAAACTCTTTAGTGAGAGAAAAGAGGCTAAGGGTGAGGAAAACGTTAGTCTTGTGATAAAAGCCAAAGTGAGTGTAAGCAAGAAAAAAGTTTCTTTACTTCCTAACCCATTAACTCTTTCTTATTTTAGTTCTTGTGATTTTGTGCAACCACGTGTTGAAATACCTTTTGAAAGGGGTGGTGAGGCGCAAGAGATGGTAGCAAAAGATTTAATTGGATTCCAACATGAATTTGGCGATATCTATTCTTGTTGGATGGTGGAAGATAAAAGCTTGATTAAATTCTTTGTTATTGAACCTTTTGACTATTTTCATTCTTATTTACAGTGTTATGACATGGAGTTTCCTAAAAGCATTGCTAAGTTGGAGCCATTGCATAAAAGAATACAAGGTGATGATGTTCCATTGGTAAATAAGTCCAAGTATGGTATGTATAATTGGTTTATTTGCATTCTTGACCTTTCTAGAACACCTAAGGTATTTTTGGAGGTAATGAATTATACTCTTATTTCTTATATTGGTGACTTTATAATTTTTGTGGATGATGATATTTTGATGCACATCAAGTCATTAACTGTAATATCTAAGTTAAAGTGCAAGAGTAATTTTCTTCCTTTTGAAATTGTTTATGACATAGATGATTATGTATTCCAACTTGGTGGAAAGAGGCATGAAATTTATGAGAAGAAGCTTGTGAATGAGTTAAATATTTCTTCTTCTCTTATTCAAGTGGCTAATGAGTTTTCATGTGATAAATTGCTAGAATGTGATTTTTGTTGTGTGATGGGGAGTCATTCTTCAAGTCATGTTCAATGTGAGCTTATAAAAGTATTTGTTACTAGTAAAGATGATATGCATGATTATTGTAACACTTGTGATCAAATACTCTTTCATGTAGAGGAATCCATGAGATTTTTAATTGTAGATAGTTGGCTATATCATGAAAGTATCTTCTTTGATACATGTGGTAGAGATACTTATATTAAATGGATGTGTGGTCAATCTTTTATAATTTCTTTGTCATGTATACCTATGGACTACCTTACCGACAAGATCGAATTGCAAGTTCTATTGCATGGCGCATCTACGAGAGGTTTTTATTGTATTGATCTAGGTAGGCGTAAATTTTGTTGGGATGATGATATCCATATGCTTTATTTATACCTATTAGGATTAATTGGGTTAAATGGACACATGGTCACTATCTTATTTTATTCCTACTAGTTTTTCAGATTAGTGGATGCCATTTACAAGGGTGTGTTTTCTTTTTCTTGCAAGGTCGAAATTCGAGGACGAATTTTCTTCAAGAAGAGGGGAATGATAGCATCCTAGGAAGCTCAACTCTATTCAAGGACAAGGATGAAGTTTTGGAATCTCAAAGATGGCCTTTAACAATATGTCAAGCTAAAGAGTTGCAAAATAAGGCCATTAGACTTCAAGTGCAAATAAAGAAGCTTTTAATGGTGGAGGACGAGCTCAAGACCAAAGGAGATAAACTATACAAGTTTTACAATTATTTGGTGGCCCAAATTGAAGTCCAAGAGGAGGAAGATTGAGTCCCGAACTCGGCCCTTGAAATCTAGCAAAAGGGCACCCAGAAGAGCCCAAAATGAGCTTAAAAGAGGTCCAAATGGGGGTGTTTGAAATGGAGCCCAATTGGAGTCCAAACCAATGGCCCAAACTAGTAGTTTTAAGGCCCAAATCTGCCCCAAAGGGATTTGGCCGCCCCTACCTAATTTTGTGACTTTTCTTATTTCTTAGCAACCACCCTACCTAATTTTGATGACTTTGTTACCCCTTAGCAGCCCCCTACCTAATTGTAATGACTTTTTATGCTTTAGTACTCCTATAAATAAGGAGTTCTTCTCATTCATTGACACACTTCATTATTGATTAAGTATATCATACTTTGAGAGTTCTTTTAAACCTTTGTTACTTGTGCTTTGAGATTTATCTTTCAACCTTTACTAGTTCATAGTTCAAGGTAGTAAGATTACTTCTCTATTGTGATATCTTTGATTCCTTTGTGGTATTCTTAGAAGGCGATTAATACTAGTTATTAATTGTTGTCTCAAGTTACTCGTAAAGCGGTCAAGATCCGAATCTATTATTTTGATTTGCTTTTAAGTAAAGGCGTTTGATTTCTTCAATAAATCAAGACGTTGTTGCTTTGATCTTGTCAAGGCTATAGAACTTGCGTTCTTGGAAGTTCTTGGAATTCTTTCCTTGAATTTTTCCATATCCTTTATTTTCTTTCATTTAGTTCTAGTTGCTCAATTCCTTATTATTATTGCTTCCGCATTTACTTTTTAAATTCTTACTCTAGTTTGGATTTCCGACCTTGTCGTTATCAAGTGGTATCAGAGCGGTTCTATCAAGGTTTCGTTCTTGATAATTCTGGGAATTTCTTGAATACTAAGAGCAAAAAAAAAGTTAAAAAGAAAAACAAAAAAAAAACGAAAATCAATTTTTTTAAAAAAATTGCTTGCTCTCCACGAACTTTCTTTTGTATCTAATTTGTTTCCAAAAACTATCAAAGGAAACAAGAAGAGGGGATCCCAGATTTCAAATATAAGACAAAAATTTAATTTTTCTTACTCTTTCTAATCTAAATATATAATCATTTTCTTTTTGTTCGTGTCTTGTTTCAATCGAGCCTAATAGTTCTAGGATTTGGTTCTTCTTTCATTTGTTCCCCAAAAATCTATATTTTACTACTAAGAACTTTATATGAGTTGGGTTTAACCGTAAATCTACAAAGTATTTTGTTCAAAGGTTATTTCAAGAGGAAAAAAGGCAAGAGATGTGAGAGCATTATAGGAAAAAAGCCAAATTTGAGAGATACATATTTCCCTTAATCTATGTCAAGATGTCTCAAACAGGTAGTTACAGTGGAAGGAGGAAAGCTATGACTCAACAACTTGAAAAGTCGAACTTACAGTATACCGAATGGAAGGAAGACAATGGTAAAGTTATTTTTCAAACAAGAGCTAAAGTGATGTCTGCAATTTATGCCCTTAGAATTGACAAAGCATTTGGTTATAACTTAATTAGCACTTATATGGTTGAGAAATTGAACTTGCCTTGTGTTGAACATATTGAACCCTACATGTTGAAAGGGGTAAAAGTAGATAAAAGAGTGTTCTTGCCACTCTTTATTGGAAGGTATGAGGATATAATTTGGTGTGATATCATTCCGATGAATATTTTTCATATCTTGTTGGGATGGCCATGGTATGTCTATAGAAGTGCTTCATATAGTATTGAAAAAAATAGATACTCTTTTGAGATTAATGGGAAGAAACTCATTCTTGGGCCTTTGACTCCCTCACAAATTTTTGAAGATGAAAAGATTGTTAAAAAGAATATGAAAAAATTTGAGAGAGAAAAGAATGAGAGGAGTAAGGGAGTGCATGTTGACATTCCAAGAGAGGAAAAAGGAGAGGTTGTCTTGAGTGAAAAGAGTGGGATGTCAAGTGAGGTAAAGAGTGATATTGAAAGAAAAGAAAAAAAAGAAGGTAATGAGATGAACAAAGTTTGTGAGGTAGAGAGAGAAAAGCAAGAGGGATTGAGTGAAAGCAAAGAAAAACTCTTTAGTGAGAGAAAAGAGGCTAAGGGTGAGGAAAACGTTAGTCTTGTGATAAAAGCCAAAGAGAGTGTAAGCAAGAAAAAAGTTTCTTTACTTCCTAACCCATTAACTCTTTCTTGTTTTAGTTCTTGTGATTTTGTGCAACCACGTGTTGAAATACCTTTTGAAAGAGGTGGTGAGGCGCAAGAGATGGTAGCAAAAGATCCAATTGGATTCCAACATAAATTTGGCGATATCTATTCTTGTTGGATGGTGGAAGATAAAAGCTTGGTTAAATTCTTTGTTATTGAACCTTTTGACTATTTTCATTCTTATTTACAGTGTTATGACATGGAGTTTCCTAAAAGCATTGCTAAGTTGGAGCCATTGTATAAATACAAGGTGATGATGTTCCATTGGTAAATAAGTCCAAGTATGGTATGTATAATTGGTTTATTTGCATTCTTGGCCTTTCTAGAACACCTAAGGTATTTTTGGAGGTAATGAATTATACTCTTATTTCTTATATTGGTGACGTTATAATTTTTGTGGATGATGATATTTTGATGCACATCAAGTCATTAACTGTAAGATCTAAGTTAAAGTGCAAGAGTAATTTTCTTTCTTTTGAAATTGTTTATGACATAGATGATTATGTATTCCAACTTGGTGGAAAGAGGCATGAAATTTATGAGAAGAAGCTTGTGAATGAGTTAAATATTTCTTCTTCTCTTATTCAAGTGGCTAATGAGTTTTCATGTGATAAATTGCTAGAATGTGATTTTTGTTGTGTGATGGGGAGTCATTCTTCAAGTCATGTTCAATGTGAGCTTATAAAAGTATTTGTTACTAGTAAAGATGATATGCATGATTATTGTAACACTTGTGATCAAATACTCTTTCATGTAGAGGAATCCATGAGATTTTTAATTGTAGATAGTTGGCTATATCATGAAAGTATCTTCTTTGATACATGTGGTAGAGATACTTATATTAAATGGATGTGTGGTCAATCTTAAATAATTTCTTTGTCATGTATACCTATGGACTACCTTACCGACAAGATCGAATTGCAAGTTCTATTGCATGGCGCATCTACGAGAGGTTTTTATTGTATTGATCTAGGTAGGCGTAAATTTTGTTGGGATGATGATATCCATATGCTTTTATTTACACCTATTAGGATTAATTGGGTTAAATGGACACATGGTCACTATCTTATTTTATTCCTACTAGTTTTTCAGATTAGTGGATGCCATTTACAAGGGCGTGTTTTCTTTTTCTTGGAAGGTCGAAATTCGAGGACGAATTTTCTTCAAGAAGAGGGGAATGATAGCATCCTAGGAAGCTCAACTCTATTCAAGGACAAGGATAAAGTTTTGGAATCTCAAAGATGGCCTTTAACAATATGTCAAACTAAAGAGTTGCAAAATAAGGCCATTAGACTTCTAGTGCAAATAAAGAAGCTTTTAATTGTGGAGGACGAGCTCAAAACCAAAGGAGATAAACTATACAAGTTTTACAATTATTTGGTGGCCCAAATTGAAGTCCAAGAGGAGGAAGATTGAGTCCCGAACTCGGCCCTTGAAATCTAGCAAAAGGGCACCCAGAAGAGCCCAAAATGAGTTTAAAAGAGGTCCAAATGGGGGTGTTTGAAATGGAGCCCAATTGGAGTCCAAACCAATGGCCCAAACTAGTAGTTTTAAGGCCCAAATCTTCCCCAAAGGGATTTGGCCGCCCTCTACCTAATTTTGTGACTTTTCTTATTTCTTAGCAACCACCCTACCTAATTTTGATGACTTTGTTACCCCTTAGCAGCCCCCTACCTAATTGTAATGACTTTTTATGCTTTAGTACTCCTATAAATAAGGAGTTCTTCTCATTCATTGACACACTTCATTATTGATTAAGTATATCATACTTTGAGAGTTCTTTTAAACCTTTGTTACTTGTGCTTTGAGATTTATCTTTCAACCTTTACTAGTTCATAGTTCAAGGTAGTAAGATTACTTCTCTATTGTGATATCTTTGATTCCTTTGTGGTATTCTTAGAAGGCGATTAATACTAGTTATTAATTGTTGTCTCAAGTTACTCGTAAAGCGGTCAAGATCCGAATCTATTATTTTGATTTGCTTTTAAGTAAAGGCGTTTGATTTCTTCAATAAATCAAGACGTTGTTGCTTTGATCTTGTCAAGGCTATAGAACTTGCGTTCTTGGAAGTTCTTGGAATTCTTTCCTTGAATTTTCCCATATCCTTTATTTTCTGCCATTTAGTTCTAGTTGCTCAATTCCTTATTGTTATTGCTTCCGCATTTACTTTTCAAATTCTTACTCTAGTTTGGATTCCCGACCTTGTCGTTATCAAGTGGTATCAGAGCGGTTCTATCAAGGTTTCGTTCTTGATAATTCTGGGGATTTCTTGAATACTAAGAGCAAAAAAAAAGTTAAAAAGAAAAACAAAAAAAATGAAAATTAATTTTTTTTTAAAAATTGCTTGCTCTCCACGAACTTTCTTTTGTATCTAATTTGTTTCCAAAAACTATCAAAGGAAACAAGAAGAGGAGATCCCAAATTTCAAATATAAGACAAAAATTTAATTTTTCTTACTCTTTCTAATCTAAATATATAATCATTTCCTTTTTGTTCGTGTCTTGTTTCAATCGAGCCTAATAGTTCTAGGATTTGGTTCTTCTTTCATTTGTTCCCCAAAAATCTATATTTTACTACTAAGAACTTTATATGAGTTGGGTTTAACCATAAATCTACAAAGTATTTTGTTCAAATGTTATTTCAAGAGGAAAAAAGGCAAGAGAGGTGAGAGCATTATAGGAAAAAAGCCAAATTTGAGAGATACATATTTCCCTTAATCTATGTCAAGATGTCTCAAACAGGTAGTTACAGTGGAAGGAGGAAAGCTATGACTCAACAACTTGAAAAGTCGAACTTACAGTATACCGAATGGAAGGAAGACAATGGTAAAGTTATTTTTCAAACAAGAGCTAAAGTGATGTCTGCAATTTATGCCCTTATAATTGACAAAGCATTTGGCTATAACTTAATTAGCACTTATATGGTTGAGAAATTGAACTTGCCTTGTGTTGAACATATTGAACCCTACATGTTGAAAGGGGTAAAAGTAGATAAAAGAGTGTTCTTGCCACTCTTTATTGGAAGGTATGAGGATGTGATTTGGTGTGATGTCATTCCGATGAATAGTTTTCATTTCTTGTTGGGATGGCCATGGTATGTCTATAGAAGTGCTTCATATAGTATTGAAAAAAATAGATACTCTTTTGAGATTATTGGGAAGAAACTCATTCTTGTGCCTTTGACTCCCTCACAAATTTGTGAAGATGAAAAGATTGTTAAAAAGAATATAAAAAAATATGAGAGAGAAAAGAATGAGAGGAGTAAGGGAGTGCATGTTGACATTCCAAGAGAGGAAAAAGGAGAGGTTGTCTTGAGTGAAAAGAGTGGGATGTCAAGTGAGGTAAAGAGTGATATTGAAAGAAAAGAAAAGAGAGAAGGTAATGAGATGAACAAAGTTTGTGAGGTAGAGAGAGAAAAGCAAGAGGGATTGAGTGAAAGCAAAAAGTCAACCCCTGGCCCACCCGGTCAAAACCGGAGTCGAGGGGTAGATCTCGACTATCAATAACCCCACAAGTCCAAATATGTGTATGGTTTTCAAATCCGAGTCCAAATCGACTCTCAAATCTTAAATAAAACATAGTCAAAATCACTAAAATTTCCCTTGAAATCTCATGATTTTGATGTTAAAATTCATAAATAATCATGTTATAATATCAAAATGCAGTCAAAATGACTTACCCAATAGCTTTGTATGAAAATCACCTCCTATCGGATCTAGGGCTCAAAATGTGACTATGTTCTGGAATCCCATCTTTAAACTCAGTTGCAGATGTAGCATTTGTGACCACCTCTGCAAATTCCACACAGAGGACCCAAATGTGAAGCCTGCCCAACCCTATGAATCTCGCAAATTCAACAAAAGTACATCAAATGCGAACCCTGTAGGCATCGCAAATGCAGGAAAAATATCACAAATGCAGCTTCTTCAGCCCCACTCCCCATCACAATTGTGATGCTAGCTTTGCCTTTCTGAAGCCTGCCACCCTAGCCCACCTTCGCAATTGCCACCAAGTCCATCGCAAGTGCGGCTACTACAGATGCGAATAGTGCTCACATTTGCAAGACCTGTAGCACCAGCCAAGAACCAGCAATCTGAAACCCAATTCTAATGGTCCGAAACTCACCCGAGCTTCACGCCAAAAATCCACACAAGTTTTGAAATAACATACGAACTCGCTTGCGAGCTCAAAACACAAAAATAACAGCTGAAATAACAAATCGAACACCAAAATGCATAGAATTCACAATGGAACTCAAAAACTCCTAAAGTCACAACCAAGCATCTTATTCCTACCAAACCAACTCATAATTACACCAAACTTTGCGCAAAAGTTTCAAATGACAAAACATACCTATTTCAAGTCTCGAAACTAAAATCCGAATCTGATAACCACAAGGTCAAACCATACTCAAACTTAGGAAATTCTAAACCTTCAAATTGCCAACTTTCGGCAAAATAGCCAATTCAACTTAGGAACCTCCGAATTCAATTCCCAGCATACGCCTTAGTCCAAAATTACCATACGAACAACCTGGAATCATCAAAACACCATTCCATGGTCGTTTTCATAGAAGTCAAATCTTGATCAAGTCTTCAAACCTAGGCCTCCAAACTTCACCAAATGTTCCAAATCAATCCAAAACCTCCCTGAAACCCAATCAACCATATCTGCAAGTCACATAACCACAACTACACACACGGGAAGCTTTAAATGGGAAAACATGGCTCAAATACATAAAACGACCGGTTACGTCGTCACAAAGAGATAAGGCATGATATCACCAAATAAGCTCAAAGTTAAGGGCACAATAAGTCCGGAATTTAAACATGCTTTTCAGGAAAAGGAAATACAATACATTATCAAATATCTCAATCACATTCAAAATCATGATATAAAAAATGAGTGTAGGATGCATATGCATGCTCATGATTCAATCTAAGCACCAATCTAGGTTCATGTGCTCATAGGGCCCAAAGGAATATGAGTAATCATCTGACTCTGGTGGGACAGATTCATATCCAAGCGCTATTGCAGCGTGCTACCCAATCCAATCATAATCTGTAATTCGTAATCAATATCTGCTCATAATGTCCTTAGTGTCATGATCCTCAACGTTTCTCAATATCTTGCTCTCCAACTTATGTATATGCATATGAGATGATATGATAAAGATGTACAAGGACATAATAATAAATTACGGATGAGTATTAACATGAATAAGAGATGGATATAACTAATCATGTAATTTAACTTTCCACAACAGTTCAATATATTATTTTAATATTCTTATGTCTGATCATGATATCAAATATGAGCAACAAGAGCCAATAATTACTAAATCATAAGTCAAGTAATACTAGAATATGACTGCGGCTAAATCAACAAGCCAAAACCTTAAGCATGGTTTCTAAATCATACATAATATTCATCTTGTTGTCACAAAATCAATAAAACAAAGATAGACAATTCACAGAGTCCAAATAAGGTATAATATAAGCCTAACTGTGTCCAACTACGGTCATAACCTAGCTACGCATATACGCTCGTTACCTTGCATATACGTGGAACCTAAATGATGTAGCAAGTAGCAAATAAATCACCTATGGAGAGAATTTTCTCTCCCCTCATTCAATTGCACTAAAAATGGATCGTTGTATTGCTTTTCTTTGACTTCCACAACAGGCGATGATTCAGCCCTATTTTATACAATTACCCCTCCTTCATTAGAGTCCGCAATACGAACTCTCAAACTAGCCAATCGAAGAAATTTCTTGGCCAACGGCCTTTGACATGCCTCCAAGTGAGCCAAACTACTCATAGGTTTCTGGGTAAGAGTATTTGCCACAACATTGTCTTCCTCATATGATATAGAATATTGATATTGTAATCCTTACATAACTCAAGCCATCTTCTCTACCTTAGATTCAATTTCTTCTATTTGCAAATATATTGAAGGATCTTTTGGTCCATGCATATGTCCACTTGGACCCCATATAATAAATGACGCCAAACCTTTAATGTAAAAATCACAGCCCCAAGTCCTAAGTCATGTGTTTGATTGTTTTTCTCATGATTTTTAAGTTACCTAGAGGCATAAATGATCATCTTGCCATATTTCATCATTATTGGAACATCTATATCAGATTGCTCTTTCATATGACCTCCTAGAAATTGAGTTCTACAAAAATTTTCTTGATACGGTTACAATCTTATTAGTACTTGCAACTTGTCTTTCCAAATTTCTTAACAAAAGACATTACTATGTAAGTTTTCTTATGGGACCATCTGTTATAAATGAATAACATCTACTAGCTTGTGCGCACACCCTGATAACATCAACCTGCATGACATTGCCTCAATATGTGAAGTAACATCATGCTCAGACCTTTCTTAGCCACCCTCTTTCCTCATTATAAGTTTTATAGGATTTTAAGAAACCATTCTACTCTCCTTGTGAACATTCTCATGATTCCTCTTTGCTGCTAAACACTTCCCAAAACACATATCGATACCCGTCATATATATTTAGCCTGAACAGGGCCTTTTCTAAAACTTGAGATCCTCCTAAATTCTTCAACGACGACTTCTTGTTTTCCTTATAAGTGTAGGACTTAGTCCACCTGATTCCATCCTCGATGAGTAACTCACCTTATTTCCAGTATTGTAGTCACCAATATTGCTTCCTGATATTGCAGCCTAAGAGCTATCATGTTAAACATGTTTGGTTCGTGACAAGTGTTCATCCTCTCTTAATCTGTTTCAAACATTTCCCCTTTGGTCTAGACAATATGTTGGTACTATATTTCCTTTGTGACTAGAGCATTCACTCCCATCCCATTTTTCCCTTAATTCATAGTTGGCAACCTTATTGTGCCACACACTTGTTTGTCTCCCATGAACTCGTAGTTCATTATGCCTGGTTTGTTGAAATTATCACACCACCACTTCATCACTAGTAGTCTCACTTTCCAATGTAATATGTAGACATGAACTCCCTCCAAATCCTTTAGTTGATATTCCATCATTCAAGTCGGCTTCATTACAATTGATTCTTTGTATCTTCTATTAACATTTGTGCTCTAGGCGAGTCCACCATTCTGATACGAACTATTTTGCGATAACCATGGCCACCTAAATTTATAGATTTTTCTTCCAATTCTTCTCGCCTCATTCTTCCTAGTTAGTGAATTGCCATGCGGTCTTTCATATGTTACGTGGTCTTTTCCCTTAGTTGGGAATTCATCTTGCTCGCCTCTCGACACTTGTTGGGATATTTGTGGGAAAGTGTGTTCATTCGTGTATCACTTAACACTTCCTTTCTTGTAAGATTCTTAAGAGATTCTCCATCAAGTCCCGATACACTCTTGGGTTATTATAACATTATATTTATCCCTCCCACTCATTTTGTCTTTCTTAAAGACTTGGAACTTTAGCTAAATCGCAAATCCATGATTAACTCATTCTAAGAACTCGCAAGCCTTTCACATTTGATTTGTAGCACTTCCTTGGGTTCCATTGTACTCAAATCTGACTCCGAGTCGATGTTCAAATCTCAAATATTTACTTTAGAAAAGCATAGAAACCCCCCCCCCCCCCCAATTTCTCATATAGACCATCAATCAAATGCCAAAATCAAAGATGGAATCATGTAAAATAATCAAATCCGAGTAAAAAATAATTACCCCAATCCAAATCATGAAAATCGCCTCAAGAATCATCCAAATTTGAGCTTTATAACTCAAAATAAGATAAAATAACAAAAACCTTCGAATATAACATGTTCTGCCCAATATTTTCGCACCAGCGGTCGCCCAGCCGCTTTTGCGGCGTCTCTTCTGTTACCAAACACTCACTTCTGCGATTACCACATAAATCCTGACCTCTCGCACCTGCAGAATATCTTCCGCTTCTACGACATTGCAGAATATCTTCCGCGTCTTCCTCACATCACATGAAATAACATCAAAAATCACGAATCGCACATCTATTCTAGCCTAAGGAACTAATGAACCTTTAACTTCCAAAACGCATGCTAAACCATATCAAATCAACTCGAAATAACCTCAACATTTGCACACAAGTCCCAAATAACATAGCAAACCTTTTCCAACTCCTAGAACAACAATATGAATTTGATAACATGAAAGTCAATTCTTGCTCAAACCTATGAACTTTCCAAATCATCAAATTGTCAACCTTCGGCAAATAGAGCCGAAATCTTGTAGAAACATCCAAGTGCAAATCCGAATATACGCCCAAGTCCAATATTATCATCCAGACCTAACGGAACCATCAAAATACCGATCCAAGGTCAAATGCACCAAAGTCAAACTTTGTCAACTCTTCCAACTTAAAACTTTCATAATGAGAATCATTCTTCCAAATCAAATCTCGAACCATTCAAAAACCAAAACCGGCGATACACCCAAGTCATAGTACACTATATACGGCTTCTCATGATGTCAAACCATCTAACTGAATGCGTATGCTCAAAACAACCAGTCTGGTCATTACATCGCCTCATAGTGAGTTAGTTCCGTACTTCGTCTATTTAGGATTCTTCCAGTAGGTATTCGGGTCATTAGGGGCAGATTCAGGTTCGGTAGCCTTCATCAGAAAGGGGTTGGTATAATTTGGCCATGTGATAAGGCATTGTCCCTGACTTGCTAGAGGCGTATCTTGACAGATTTCTCAGTCAATGGTTCTTATACTAGTTACTTCATCCTCTGCCAGCCAGTTACAGGGGGAAGACATGCAGTGAGAGGCTGCCCTAGAGGAGGGGACAGCCTGATGGAGGTCAGATCTATGGTGGTTAGGCTCATTGTTATGGATTTTTGGGTAGACTCGAGGTGGTAGCCTCAGATGCTACAGTAACATGTGCGATTTCAGACTGTCATAGAGAGGTTTTCGTGTTGTTTGATCTTGGGTCTACTTATTCGTACGTGTTATCATATTTTTCTTCTTATTTTTACACGTCTCGTGGTTCTCTTGATATTCTTGTTCATGTGTCTACACCATTGGTGATTCTATTGAGGTGGATCATGTATATTGGTCTTCTGTGGTTACAATTGGGGATTATGAAATTAAAGTTGAACTTTTGTTGTTTAACAAGGTAGACTTTGATGTGATTCTGGGTATGGATTGGATATCTCCCTATCATGCTATTCTTGATTTTCAAGCTAAGACTATGATGATGCTGGGATTATCAAGGATGGAATTGAAGGGTTCTCTTGATCATACCCCGATCAGGGTGATTTCATTTTTGAATGCTCGTCGGATTGTTGAGAATGTGTGTTTGGCATTTTTTGCTTTTGTTAGGGATGCTAGTGTTTAGACTCTTACAGTTGATTTAGTCATAGTAGTGAGGGAGTTCCCAAATGTTTTTCCTGCAGACCTACCTGAATGCCACCTAATAGAGATATTGATTTTGGTATTGATTTGGTGCCAGGCACTCAACCCATATTTATTCTACCGTATTGCATGGCTCCAATTGAGTCGAAAGAGTTGAAGGAGCAGTTGCATGAGTTTTTGGATAAGGTGACTAAGTGTTTCTCCTTGGGGTGCACCGATGTTGTTGGTGAAGAAGAAGGATGGTTCCATGAGGATGTGCATTGATTATAGGTAGTTGAATAAGGTTACTATGAAGAACAAGTATCCATTGCCTCATATAGATTTATTCAATTAGCTTCAGGTTGCTTGCGTTTTCTTGAAGATTGATTTGAGATCAGATTATCGCCAGTTGAATATTAAGGCTTTGAACATCCCTAAGACGGATTTAAGGACTCGTTTTGGGCATTATGAATTCTTGGTGATGTCCTTTGGTTTGACTAATGCCCTTGCAGTTTTCATGCATTTGATGAACGACGTGTTCTAGCTTTACTTGGATTCTTTTTCCATTGTATTCAGTGAGGATATCTTGGTATATTTTCGTAGTGGTGAGGAGCACGAAATGTTTTTGAGGATTGTGCTTCTGATTCTGAGGGAAAAGAAGTTGTATGCTAAGTTCTCCAAGTGTGAGTTTTGGTAAGATTCGGCAGTATTCTTGGGTCATGTGGTGTCTAGTGATGGTATCAAGATTGCTCAAAGAAGATTGAGGTTGTTCAACGTTAGCCCAGACCTTCTACAACTATAAAGATTAGGAGTTTCTTTGATTTGACAACTACTATCGATGCTTTGTGGAAGGATTTTTATCTATTGCCGCTCCATTGATAAAGTTTACTCAGAAGGGAGCTCCATTCATATGGTCTGATAAGTTTGAGGAGAGCTTTTAGGAGCTCAAGACTACTTTGACTATAGCTCCAATTTGGATATTACCTTTAGGATCGGGAATGTATACTATCTATTGTGATGTTTCACATAATGGTCTTGGTTGTGTGTTTATGCATGATGATAGGGTGATTTCCTATGCGTCACACTAGTTAAAACCCCATAAGAAGAATTATCTGATTCATGATTTGGATTTAGCAGCTATTGTGCATACACTCAATATTTAGAGGCATTACTTATAAGGTGTGTCTTGTGAGGTTTACACTGATGATCAGAGTCTTCAGCTTTTTTTCAAGAAAAAGGATTTGAATTTGAGGCAGCGGAGGTGGTTGGAATTGTTGAAAGATTATGATATCACTATCTTGTATCATTCAGGTAAGGTGAATGTGGTAGCGGATACTTTGAGTAAGAAGGAGAAGAGTATGGAGAGTTTGCATTTATTCAAACTGTGGGGAGGACTTTGGCTATGGATGTTCAAGCCTTGTCTAATAGATTATTGAGATTTGATACCTCCAAGCCTGGTAGAGTTCCTGCTTTTGTTGTTGTACAGTCGTCCTTGTTTGAGCTCATCAAGGCATGTAAGTATGATAATCCTTATTTTCTTCTCCTTAAGGATACGATGTTGGTGCTTAGTAGGTGGTCATTGGTGATAATGGTGTGTTCTAACATTAGGGTCGGATATGTGTTTCTAATATGGATGGATTGAGGGAGTTGGTTCTCCTTAACGTTACATCTTTATAGCACCTAGATGAATAGAATAGCGCGAACTTGTTAGAACAATACTATTTAGTTCATTGTGGATAGATTGACTAATTATGTGCATTTCATTCATTCATGACCACTTACACTTAATAGAAGTTGGCTCAGATCTATATTAGAGAGATTGTCCATTTGCATGGTGTGCCTGTTTCTATCATATCAGATTGGGTTACGCAGTTCACATCACACTTTTGGAGAGATGTTCAGCGATAGTTGGACATGCAGGTGGAGCTTAGTACTGCATTTCACCCACAGACAAATGGACAGTCCGAGCGAACCATTCATATCCTTGAGGATATGTTCAGAGCATATGTTATTGATTTTAGAGGCTAGTGGGATCAATTTATACCATTAGCGGAGTTTGCTTACAACAATAGTTATCGGTCTAGTATTCAGATAGCTCTATATAAGTCCTTATATAGGAGACAACCCTTCTCCAATTGGTTGGTTTATGCCTGGTGAGGCTAGGTTGTTGGGCATAGATTTGGTTCGTGGTGATTTGGAAAATGTGAAGTTGATTTAGGAGACGCTTCGTAAAGTGCAATCTAGGCCTAAGAGTTACAATGATAGAAAGGTTCGTGATGTAGCTTTCATGGAGGGCGAAAAGGTTCTTATAGTTTCACCTACAAAGTGCATGATGAGATTTAAGAAGAATGGAAAGTTGAGTCCTAGGTTTCTTGGCCAATTTTATGTTCTAGATAGAGTTGGTGAGGCGGCTTACATGCTTGCTTGCCACCCAGCTTGTCGGGGTTCATTCGGTATTTTCATATTTCAATGCTTCAGAAGTATTATGAAGACAAGTCACATATGTTAGATTTCAGTTCAGTACAGTTGGATGAGAATCTAGCATAGGAAGAAGAGCCAGTTATAATTTCGGATAGGCAGGTTAGAAAGTTGGGGTCGAAAGAGATTGCACCTGTTAAGGTTCAGTGGATAGGTCAACCGGTTGAGGAAGCGACTTGGGAGACTGAGCATGATATGCAGAGTATATATCATGTTCTTTATGGCACTCCAGGTATCATTCTAATTCTATTTGAGGACGAGTGTTTATTTAAGAGAGGGAGAATGTAACAATCCAGGCAGTCATTTTGAGTATTAGAGCTTCGCTTCCCTATTTGCTACTTACCATAGTTTTTTTTATGTTTAGTAACTTGCGGGGATGGTTGGTTTTATTGTGGGAAGTCTTAGGAATGAATTGGAATACTTCATTCCATCTTTGGAAGCTTAAGTCATAAGAGTTCACCTAAGTTTTACTATTGAGTAGAAGACTCTTATTGGTGATTTGATGGTTCCTATTTACCATATTGTAATTTTTGGACTTGAGCATATGTTCGGATTTGTATTTGGAGATTCCTAGAAGTTTTTTTCTCTATTTGCATATGGTTGTCAATTTGAAGGATTGGAGAGTTCATAAATTTGATCGAAAGTTGTCTTTGGTGTACCAAACTTCGATTGTTGTTTTAAGACCTTGGATATGTGTCCTAATGGTTAAATTAAACTTATGTAAAAAGTTTACTTGTAATCTGGAATGTCTATGTGTGATTCGAACACATTCGACGAAGTTAAAAAATTCAAAAGTTAAAAGATAGATTAGATCTTTGATTCATGGCTTTGAATGTTATTTTTGATATTTTGAGTTTTAGAATAAGTTTGAATTAGGTATTCAAACTTGTTGATATGATTGGACGAGGGCCAGGGGGCTCTCCTGTGTTTCGAGGTGTTTTCGGATTATTCTAGACCATCTTGGTATTGTTGCAATTTTTCTGATATCGGTTATATCGCACATGCGGAGGATGGTGCAAAGGCCGCACCTGCGATGAGTGATGTGCACATGCATGGCAGGCCTGGGAGATATAAGCTAGTGGATGCTATGGTCGTACCAGCGGCTAACTATGCGCAAGTGCGAGGATGCCTAGCAGGAGTACATATTTCGAACTTTGTTTATTTTTCACTATTATTAGTATTAGAGCACGAGAATAAGCAGTATTTGAATATATATATCTTATTTTCCAATGGATTTCTACACTTTAATCATGAAATTTTAAAGTTAAATTTGAGGGTTTTGTCAACTTAAGAGAGTGTATTTTCGGGATTTGAGGGTTGATTTAGACTCAATTTTGGAATATCATTATATATCTGGGCTCATGGGGCTATGGGTAGTCGGGATCTACCACAAGACTTGGGTTCTGACCATGTAGGCACGAGCTGACTTTTTAAAATTTGATTAAAGATTGGAGATTTATTGTTTTGAGTTAGTTTATGTAATATTATTTGACTTTATTGAGTAATATTTGACTAGACTCGAGTTGTTTTGGGGTGGATTTGAGCGGAAAAAAAGTTTTGGAAGGTTGAAAGTGTTCTCGAGTGGAGGTACGTCTCTTGTATAACTATGGGTTTTCTCTTGGCATGGATGATGGTACACTAAGGAACCAAGGGCGACTATGTGCTCCAAATGTAAATAGTCTCTGTGAAAGAATTATGAATGAAGCTCACAATTCTAGGTATTCCGTGCACCCAGGTTCTACAAAAATGTATCATGATCTTAAGGAAGTCTATTGGTGGAATGATATGAAGAGGAATGTGGCGGACTTTGTGGCAAGATGTCCAAATTCTCAGCAAGTGAAGGCCCGGTGGGTTGGCACAGAACATAGAAATTCCAATATGGAAGTGGGAAATAATTAATATGGACTTTGTGGTAGGATTTCCGCACACTCCGCGCATGTTTGACTCAATTTGGGTGATTGTGGATCGACTCACGAAATCAACACACTTTTTGCCGGTTAAGTCTACCGACACAGCGGAGCAGTATGCTCAGTTGTATATCAAAGAAATAGTAAGGTTGCATGGCACCCCAGTTTCCATCATATCTGATCGGGGAGCACAATTCACCACTAATTTTTGGAAGAAATTTCAGCAAGGTTTGGGTACTCAGGTTAATCTTAGTACAACCTTTCACCGGCAGACTGACGGGCAGGTAGAGCGGACTATTCAAACGCTTGAGGATATGTTGCATGCTTGTGTTCTAGACTTCAAAGGTAGCTGGGATGATCATTTACCACTCATAGAATTTGCATACAACAATAGCTATCATGCTAGCATTTAAATGGCACCGTTCGAGGCTTTATATGGTAGGAGATGTAGATCTCCCATTGGGTGGTTCGAAAGTGGGGAAGCAGAGTTGATAGGGCCAAACCTCATGCATCAGGCTGTGGAAAAAGTTAAAATCATTAAGGAGCAGTTGAAGACTGCTCAGAGTCGTCAGAAATCCTATTCGGATGGTTGTCATAGGGATTTGGAGTTCAAAGAAGATGATTGGGTATTCTTGAAAGTTTTCCCCATGAAGGGTGTAATACGATTTGCTAAGAAAGGGAAATTGAGTCCGAGGTATGTTGGACCATACAAAATCATTCAGAAGATCGGTGAGGTGGCGTACAAGCTTGAGCTACCATCTGAGATGTCATTAGTACAACCGGTGTTTCATGTGTCTATATTGAATAAAGTAGTTGGAGATCTGACACTCATTGTTCCGGTTGAGACTATTAAGGTAAATGAGAAATTGACTTACGAAGAGATTCTGATTTTTATTATTGATCGGCAAGTCCGAAAATTGAGAAATAAAGAAATTGCCTCTATGAAAGTGTTGTGGCGAAACCAACAGGTTGAAGAGGCTACTTGGGAGGCTGGGGAAGAAATGAATAAAAAGTATCTTTATTTGTTTGAATGACCATGTATTTATAAAGTTGTGATCTAGGAAAATTATAAGACTTATTTTTTTTTATGAATTTTGTATCATTTGAACAATTGGCGTTAAGGGTGTTCCTTTCTGGAAATATATTGCTTATGAGGCCACAATTTATGTTGTTTTGTATTATGTTACGTCGTTGGAATATGTATATGTTGTTAGGATGTGTTTCTAGGGCTCTCTGACAGGTGGATAGGCCTAATTACAAAGGAAACTCTGGCGAAAGTTTTGAAAATTTAGGGAGTTAGTCAAATTTGGGGCTGCTATTTTGTGGTATAAAACAAACTAAGTTGCATAAGGTGCTAATGATGGATTTTTACCCTCATTCGAGGATGAATGATCCTAAGCAGGAGAGAATGTAACACCCCGAAAATTTTTGAAGTACTTAAGTGTAAAGCCCGGTAAAATGTACAAAGAAAATAATATTTCATGGTACTGGACTAGGCTTACGTGCTCGGACTTCTTGGGTTGAACAATGCACGAGAAAGTAAAGGAAAATTTTTGGCAGAAACATATAACTCTGCGGTCCATTATGCGACCGTAGAATCACTCTGCGGGTCGCATAATGGCCGCAAAATTGAGCAGGAGAGGGCCAAATCTGGTAGCAGCTATGCGGTCGACTATGCGACCGCATAACTATTATGCGGTGCATTATGTGGCCGCATAACAATTATGCGGACCGCATAGTGACCGCATACACAGACATATTTTTGATCAGTTTTGTCAGCAAGATTGCGACCATTATGCGGTCCGCATATCCATTATGCGGTCGCATATGCGACCAAAGAACCGTTCCGAAGCTCCATTCTTGGGTTTTATAACCCGACCCTATTTCGTTAAATGCACTCTTTGAGCCATTTTGACATTTTAGAGTGATAGAGAGTGCCCTAGAGTCAGAAGGTGTTCTTCAATAATTGTTCTTCAATTCTTGCCCAGGTTTTGGAAGATTAAGAACGGAAACTCACTAGGTCTTCATCCTAGAGGTAAGATTCTATACCCTAACCCCTAATTTCGAAATTATCTGAAAATGGGTAATTAGCAAGATAATTTTGGGTATGAAAAGTTGTTTATTTTACATGCATGAGATATCAAGGGGTGTAGGAAGATTGTTGAACTAAGCATGGTAAAGATTGGGTTGTGGGATGATGGAATTCACCATAAAAGGACCTTGAAACCTTATGCACACCTAGTGTTTGATAAAATGCTCAAACAAGCTAGACCTATGATCATCTTCCTAATTTTGATTCAATTTGTTATATTTCTACGATAGATTGAAGTTGCTAAGAATTCCGGAACAATTAGAATGTAAAGAAGCTCAAGTGAGGTATGTTGGCTAAACTCTTCTCTTAGAATTTAATCCCACGATATTCATGTAAATTATGTAAGTCCCGAGTGATTCATTATGAAATTGGCTATTCCGAGTAAGATTGGGTTGAAAGATATATGTTCAACAAGCATCCCAAATGCTTTATTCATGTTTTGTTACCAATTGAGGATGTGTTAAAATATGGGGTGTGAATTAATAATGTTTCGACTTTAAGTCAAGTTCAATTGAAGACTATTATACCAAATTTTGTGAAATATCTCTATGTGCCTTAGACTCTAAATTGCAGCACATGTGTACTAAACACCTTGATTTGAATTGATGATGATAATGATATTTGAAATTGATAAGGTGAGCATAAAATACTGAATATGGCCAACGTTCCATGAATGATCTTATAATTATGGCCATTAGTGCCAATGAAATGAAAAGATGTGAAAGTAATATGAAATGGGATGATTGATATAAAAATGTTGATGTCTCAAATAAGACAGCCTAGCCGGTCGGGTCGTGATCGGACACCATGCCGCACACATGGTGGTGATTGTGCTGGAAATTATAATTGAAATTGTGATTGTGGTCGATGTCCCTAATGGATAGCCTTGCTGATTGGGTCATGATCGGACTCTGTACTAAGATTACAGTGGTATTGATATTGATAGTAATTGTGGTTGATTCTCTAATGAGATAGCCTAGCCGATCGGGTCATGATCGGACTCCGTACTAAAATTACGGTGGTATTAGTATTGATAGTAATTGTGGTTGATTCTCTAATGAGATAGCCTAGCCGATCGGGTCGTGATCGGACTCCGTGCTAAAAGTACGGTGGCACTGGTATTGTGAACATTGGTTTGTGAACAATGGTAATGTGAACGATGGAATATCGATGCTAAAACAAATCTCCTAATGTGAGATATGGAAATTAATTTGAACACTCTCTTGACCCTAAATTGAGGTTTATGTTTATTAAGGCTTTCATTGATATTATGGTATTCTTGTTTTTATTATTTATTCTATTGAGAGGGTGTTTGGTTATACGTACTAGTGCTATTCGACAGTACTAACGTCCCATTTGCCGAGGGCACTGCATCTTTAAATGGATGCAGGTGGTTCCACAGCAGGAGACATTGATCAGTGATAGCGGTACACCTTCTTCCCAGCTAACTTGGTGAGCCCCACTTCATCCCAAGGTCATGAATCTTTCGTACTTCGTGTATTCTGTTTGAGGTATAGCTGGGGCCTCGTTGCCGGCATTATCATTGTACTCTTCTTTATATATAGAGGTTTCGTAGACATAGTGTGGGTTGTGTATTGGTGCTGGGAAAGTCAAAATATGTTATGTGGTGGCTGTATTATTTGTCCATTTGAGACTTTAAAAGTGATGAAACTATTGGTAATGAATTGGTATTGTAGACATGAACATCTTTTTGTCTAATTAATGAAAATATGTATTATCTCCATTCGTGGATGAGTTTGGGAAGAATGAAATCTAACAGGCTTGCTCGGTCGGGTTCACTCGGTTGAGCACCGGTCGCGCTCCTTTGTTTTGGGGCGTGACAATATGCGTGCCCAGATGCACGGTCACGCATATAAGGGGGGTTTCTTCCTTATGTGCGCGGCCAGATGTGCGGTCACTTGCCCAAGTGCCCGGCTGCGCACGTATGAACCCTAGAAATACCCCTAGATCGAGGAGAGAGAGTGTCTAAGTCATTTCTTTGAGCTAGGGCTTGCATATCAAGGGGAATCCATCCAACACTTTCCTCCCATGAACAAAAGTAAAGTTTTTGGAGAAATTTTGAGTTGATTACTACTCCTAAACACTTATATTAACTAGGATTAATCTTGAAGATCCATAAATTTCCATTCCAATCCCCAAATTGGTCAAGAACCCTACAAGTTAGGATTTTCAAGAGTCTCACTACAATAGGTATGTCCACCATCTCTAACTAATTCATGGTGATTATTTATGTATAAAATGTGTGTTAGGACTTATGGGTTGGTGATTGGAAGCGACAAATGCCTAACCTAGGTTGTATTGGTATTGTAGAGATTGTAAAATGAATCAATTGATAAGCTCTATGGGTTGGGAGTGAATTGTTGGGCATGCATGTGCTAGTGGAAGTTGTGGATAGCCTAGAGACGATTGTGAGGTGAATCATTGGTGTGGAAGGTGGTTGTTAGGTGAAGAAATTCTATTGGAGGAGGTTGTAGAAAGATATGCAAATTAGATGTTTGATCAAAAGTCTAAATGACTTAAAGCATATAAAGCTTACTGATATTGGTACAAATATGTTGCATTGTTGTAGATTAAAGTTGTTTAGTGTGGTAGACCATCGTAGTACTATTAAGGGGCGAATTTTAGGTATGTTGGCTAGACATCTCTCTTTGAATCGAATTCCATGATGTTTCCATGAGTTTCAAGTATGGTTGACCCAAGTTCCCAATTCTCGTGTTCCGAGTTATTCTTTATTTGATTATTCTGAATAAGCTTATGTTAAGAGATATATATACTAAAAATGTGCACCAAGTTCTCCTATCGTCTTGTGTTCTCCGTCGGGAATGTATCCTAGTGTGACCAATATGTCGATATAGAATGATTTAAAATCATGTTTAAATTGCAAGTTGTTATGCCCATTTGTGAAAGAAAGCTTAATGCGCCTAAGACCCCTATTGTTCATATTTATGCTTAAGGCCTTAATCTTAAATGCTCTTATTAATGATGATCTATAAAATATGCTTGAAAGTAAAAGAACTGGGAGTGAGATATAAAATGTGGCCATGGTTGTTATTGCTAGTGCATTTGATCTGAAGTCGTGTTTAAATCGTAAATCACCATGCCCTCCTTTATAAAATTTTCCAATGTGACTTGAGTTCTTACGTACTCAAGAGTTGTACTTGTGTGTTGCCATTTGTGAAGAAGAATTGTGCTCCATACTTTGAAAAGGGATCTAATGTGTTTAAAGCCTTCATTACTAATGAACTTAAGTTGTGATTTCTGGAATATTTTATATGCTGATGTTTGAGGTGATCCTTTAAAGTAAAGAAAAGAAAGTGTGGAATATAAAATACGGCCGCCGTGCATTGAATAAAGAATCTTATGAATATCTAAAAGAGCCAAGGAAATATTGTTGTTGTGAGTGGTTGAAAATACTAATGAAGGTTTATGCAATATGAAAGATGATGAGATGAATGCATTAGTATTTATATTACCATTATGTGCAATAAAAAAAAATTTGTGTGTATCATTAGCAAACTGAGGAAGGGTGGGTCATAAGGCCCACACCCGAAACTACACGTGCCAGGGTAGGGGTGGATTTGTGATGGATTGTGATTATTCCCCATATTTGGGATGAGATTGATATTAGTTGTGAATTGGAAAGTCAACCCACACGACATATGTGGGAAGGCGGCCTAGCCGATCGGGTGGAGATCAGACGCCATGTTGCACACATGGTGGTACTGCTCTTAGTAACACCTCTCTTTTGTACCACATGTCAAACCACATTGTTTGTGGGGAGATGGCCTAGCTGATTGGGCGTGATCGGACTCCGTGCTAAAAACACGGTGGTATATCGGTGCTAATGATCTCCCAACCAAAAATATATATTATTTTCGTATTTTGAAAATTGTTATGGTTTAACTGGGCTTTTAGATAACATTGATTGTTGCTTGTTGTTTCTATGGTTTTCCCTTTCTTATATTGGCATTTTATTTTGAAAGAGGACATTTAGCTTTACATACTAGTACTATTCCATATATACTAATGTCCCTTTTGCTGGGGGTGCTGCATCTTCAATGGATGTAGGTTGTTCATCAGCGGGCAACTTTGGTCCTCGTTAGCAGTCACTCTCTATTTTGCAGGTTTTGGTGAACCCTACTCTACTCCGGGCTCGATATCACTTGATGTTGTACTTTGTGTTTTGAGGTATAGCCGGGGCCTTGTCGTCGGCTCTTCCATATTACTCTTCGGTTGTACTTAGAGGCTTCGTAGACATGGTGTGGGTGGTTTTTGATGTTGGGAATTGAACTAGAAGTGTTGGTATTTTGGCAAATATGTTTTTCATCATCTCTATAAACTTGTAATATTTTGAAAATCGTAAATGAATCTCTTTTGAATAATGGGAAAGGAATGTGGAACACTTGACCCTTTTCATGTCTATCACTTGTACTGATTCTTATATTGTTAAAGGGAAAGGTTGGGTAGAAGGCATCTCTCAGGCTTGCTTAACCGGGGTATCTCGGTTGAGCGTCGGTCACGCTCCCCGAGGTCGAGGCATGACAAGCCTGGTATCAAAGCCTAAGGTTTTAAAGTGTCCTAGGATGTCTCGGAGTTGTGTCTAGTATAGTATTTCTTATCGGTGTGTTGTCGACAACATCTATAATTAGGAGGCTCCTTGGGCATTTAGGAATGTCATCGTGCCACCGGATCATGTGGCGCGGGCACCTAAGAAGCGAAAGAGGGTTGTTTGTACCAATAAGCCAGAATGTTTGATTTGTAAGAAGCACCAATTGGGAACATGTTGGATGACTCGGGAAATATGTTTTGGTAATGGAAAGAGGGGGCACAAGAAGAACAAATGCCCTAGGTTGGGTACACCCATTCCGGTCTGCCCGATGTGCGGGAATGAACATTTGGCTTCGTGTTGTGAGTATGCTCAGCAGCATGTTAGGGGTGGAAGGTTTAGGAAATTCCAAATGCCCAAACAGCAAACCGGTACGGGGTTTGTTACTCCTGCATTGGAGGCTTGGAGGAAGGATAAGGGGAATGCTTATAATGTATGCAAAAAGGGTGAATATCAGGTCAGTGGGGCAAGTCAGTTTAGCGTACCTCATCCTCGTTGTGTGAAGTGTGGGAGATGTCATTCGGGAGCATGTCACTATGGTACCAATGTATGCTACCAGTGTGGTATGAGGGGTCACATTCAGAGAGATTGTCGTTCGTCTCGCCAGAGCATGGGCAGGGGTGCGGCATAGCCATCCAGTTCTACAACTACTACATGCACAGCGCCTCCCCCAACTCGAGCCACTATAGCACCCACAGGGCATGGAGTAGCTAGGGATGGTATCAAGAGCTCGGGAGGGCCCAGCAGGTTTTATGCGATGAGGAGGTGTCAAAAGTCTGAGGCTTCTCCATATGTGGTTACAGGTATATCGACTGTCCAATCTCATGATGTATATGCCCTTATTGATCCCGGTTCCACTTTGTCATATGTCATTCCTTATGTTGCTATGGAAATTCGGATAGAATCGGAACAGCTTTATGAGCCATTCTCTGTATCTACTCTTTGAACGAGACCTATCATTTGTGAAGCCTATTTATCACAATTCCTTATATTTACAACCTCTTGAGAAATTGAGTTGTATAATAATTTTCTTGAATTGGGTTATAACCCTAGGCTAATACTTCTCACTTGCTTCCCTAATATTCTCAACAAGGGACTATACCTGATGAATTTCTTATAGAACTTTCTGATTCAAATGGATAACACCTGCTCACTTGTACTTGTGCATGTACTACCATAATGTTTATCTACAGGGTATTGAATCTAATGTAAGGCATCCTAGTGTCGAGATCTTTCTTGAGCCAGTCTCTTTCTCCTGTGCACGTGACTCATAAGGTTTGAACAGTCACTTTACTCCCTTTTTTAGCATTATCATAAAACCTTTCCACTGTCTAGTAACATAAGAGCATATCTCAGCACATAGCATATGTGTACATGTCAATTGAAATGGTCACTCATCCGCATAAAGTTTCTCGGAAATTTAGGATTTCTCACAAATCTGACATAGGAATATCTATTGTTCGCCCATGTCAGTATGATTTTCATGTCCACTTAGATCATTCCGCAGTAAGTAGCTCACTTTGTTCCTAGTATTGTAGTTGCCCATGAAGTGGCCTGGTATGGCAGCTTGAAAGTGATTATGGTAGAAACATGTCCAGCTCATAACAAATGTTCATTTTCTCTTTACACCTCTAAACTTGTATTAAATGTGTTCCTTAGTTAGTCAATTTATTGTGCTAGATTCTTGACATTTGTTGGATAACCATGAGAGATCGCATCCTTCCATATGTTGCTGCAACACTTCCTCTTTCATAAGGGTCCTTAATAGGCTCTCCGTCAAGATCAAATGCACCTTTGGGGTTATCATAGCATCACAGTTGCTTCTCATGTTTTCCTATCTTTCATTAGCATCTGGGTACATTTGAAGTCATAAAATCCATGGCGAACTCATTATGAACATCTGCAAACCTTCCATGATTACTTTATAATGTCTCCCTGGGTTCTGTTATCTTTAAACACACGACTTCTAGAATCATTGACTATGTCATTGTCATGTGCGAAGAATTTACTATCCTTAATGTTCCACATCCCTTGGTGGATAGGAGTTAATTGTCTTTCTCCCCGGAGCATCATATCACCCATTAGAGCCTTTCTAACCAATGATGTCATTATGATGATTAACCATGTTAGCGCTATTGGTAGTAACCTCCATGTCTCTTAGGATATAACCTCCTGAAATGCCCTTCTCAGTACATTGATGGATTCTTGAATAATTCCAGTCCAATCTCGAACCTCGTTATTCCTGTTTGTAGTAAATCTATCGAGAGTTATAGGTTCAAACATGTCAAAGAAGAAGCATCATTCCATGATCGAACATATTGGTATGAACTCAATAGTCATATTCATTCTAGCACATCGTAGAATAATTGTTGAAAGTCATCAAATGTTTAGTTTGGGTGTTCGGCGTAGAGATTTCGAGTGGATGGAAGTGAACGGGTTCTTCTCAAGATTTCCATCATGAAGATATTATATAAATTGTTAAAAAAGGTAAAGTAGGTGTAGTACACATTGTGCCTTATGGAATCTTGAGGGAAATAGGCCAAGCTACTCATATGATGTCCCCATTGTTGTTCTCCATGCATCCGGTATTTCATGTGTCTATGCCCGAAAGGGTAGTTGCGAATCATTTGTCTATCATTTCAGTGGAAGCTATGGAAGGTAAAGTTAATAGGTAATTGGCTTATGAGAGGTACCTAATTGTCATCCTTGTTAGATAAGTCTGAAAGCTGAAATTGCCTCTGTTAAAGTGCTACGGCGAAGTCTGTGAGTTGAGGAGGTTACCTCGAAGGCCGAGGATATTGTGGAAAGAAAATATTCCCACTTGTTTGTATAGCCAAATGGTTGTGATTCGAAGGGTACTTTCTATGTGTTATGATTTAAATATGTACAGTTCATGTCAAAATACCACTTTTGTTAATGCAATGCTTTTAATGTTGAGATTGGTGTTATTGATATATATTGTGATGCTTTGTTGAGTTGTGGATGTGTTGTTAAGGAGTTGTTTTGGTGGTTCTCTGTCAGGTAGATAGGCCCAAATAAATGGGGAACTATGTCGAAATTTCTGGAAATTTGGAGAGTTAGCCATATTTTGGAGCTTTTGGTGTGTGGATAAAGATTTAAATCACATTAGGTGTCTATGGCGTATCTAACCCTCATTCGAGGACGAATGAACCTAAGTTGAGGAGAATGTAAGGCCCCATAAAAATTTTCTAATGATTTAAGATTTTAAAGTGCGCCAGCGGTATTTGAGGATAACGTATTCGAGTATTAAAGGAGACCTATGGGATATGACCACATCATTTTGAAATGAAAATGTATATTTAAGGTGTGTTGGAACATACTAAGGAGTTTTGTGAATGGCAAGAATTTGTGTGGAATAAGTTGGATACATTGAGTGGAAATGATGTCTCAATTCGCACAAGATCCGACTTCAAACGCACGTGTCTACCAAAATATAATGATTTAGGAGGTGATCTACCTATAACATTAAAGCTCTTTGAGTCTAATTTCCAACGCATCCAATCGTTCGTCTAGCTACAGAAAATTTTGGCCATTTTACCGGACATATGCCACATGCACGCCCAGATGCACAACCACGCATATAAGGGGGGTTTCTGCCTTATGTGCGAGGCCAGATGCGCGGTCACTTGCCCAAGTGCGCGACCGCGCACTTAGGAGCCCTATAAATACCCACATGACCGGGGAGAGAGAGTGTCTAAGTTATTTCTTTGAGCTCTAGCTTGCATATCAAGGGGAATCCGTTCAACACTTCCCTCCCATCAAACAAGGAAATGTTTTTGGAGAAATTTTGAGTAGATTACTACTCCTAAACACTTATATTAACTAGGATTAATCTTGAAGATCCATAGATTTCCATTCAAATCCCCAAATTGGTCAAGAACCCTACAAGTGGGGATTTTCAAGAGTCTCACTACAAGAGGTATGTCCACCATCTATAACTAATTAATGGTGATTATTTATATATGAAATATGTGTTAGGACTTATGGGATGGTGATTGGAAGCCACCACAAATGCCTAACCTCGGCTGTGTTGGTATTGTAGAGATTGTAAAATGAATTAATTGATAAGATTTATGGGTTGAGAGTGAATTGTTGGGCATGTATATGCTAATGGAAGTTGTGGATGGCCTAGAGACGATTGTGAGGTGAATCATTAGTGTGGAAGGTCGTTGTTAGATTAAGAAATTCTATTGGAGGAGGTTGTAGAAAGATATGCAAATCTGATGTTTGATCAAAAGTCTAAATGACTTAAAGTATAGAAATCTTACTAATATTGGTACAGATGTATTGCATTGTTGTAGATTGAAGTTCTTTAGTGTGGTGGACCATCATAGTACTATTAAGGGGCAAATTCCAGATATGTTGGCTAAACTTCTCTCTTGGAATCGAATTCTATGATGTTTTTGTGAGTTTCAAGTATGTTTGACCCAAGTTCCTAATTCACGTATTCCGAGTTATTGTTTATTTGATTATTCCGAATAAGCTTATGTTGAGAGATATATATACTAAGAATGTGCACCAAATTCTCCTATCGTCTTTTGTTCTCCGTCGGGAATGTATCCTAGTGTGACCAATATGTCGAGATAGTATGATTTCAAATCATGTTTAAATTGCAAGTTATTATGCCCATTTGTGAACGAAAACTCAATGCGCCTAAGACCCCTATTGTTCATATTTATGCTTCAAGCCTTAATCCCAAATGCTCTTATTAATGATGATCTATAAAATATGCTTGAAAGTGAAACAACTGAGAGTGAGATATAAAACGTGGCCATGGTTGTTGTAGCTAGTGCATTTGATCTGAAGTCGTGTTTAAATCGTAAATCACCATGCCCTCCTTTATAAATATTTCCAATGTGACTTGAGTTCTTACGTACTCAAGAGTTGAAATTGTATGTTGCCTTTTTGTGAAGAAGCATTTAGAAAGGTATGGTGTATTACTCTATATGTTGATGTTTGAGGTGATCCTTGAAAGTAAAGAAAAGAAAGTGTGGAATATGAAATACGGCCGTCGTGCCATGAATAAAGAATCTTGTGAATGGCCAAAAGTACTAAGGAAATATTGTTGTTGTGAGTGGTTGAAAATACTAATGAAGGTTTATACAATGTGAAAGATGATGAGGTGAATACATTAGTATTTATATTACATTTCTGTGCAAAAACAAAAATATATTTGTGGGTGTATCATTAGCAAACCGAGGAAGGGTGGGTCATAAGGCCCACATCCGAAACTACACGTGCCGGTGTAAGGGTGGATTGTGATGGATTATGGACTTTTCCCTTATTTGGGATGAGATTGTATTAGCTGTGAATTGAAAAGTCTACCCACACGGCATATGTGGGAAGGTGGCCTAGCCGATCGGGTAGAGATCGGGCATCATGTTGCGCACATGGTGGTACTACTCTTGGTAACACCTTTCTTTCGCACCACATATCAAACCACATTGTTCGTGGGGAGATGGCCTAGTCGATCGGGCGCGATCAGACTCCGTGCTAAAAACACAGTGGTGTATCAGTGCTAATAATCTCCCAACCAAAAATATATATTATTTTCATATTTTGAAAATTGTTATAGTTTAACTGGGCCTTTGGATATCATTGATTGTTGCTTGTTGTTTCCATGGTTTTCCCTTTCTTATATTGGCATTCTATTTTGAAAGAGGACATTTAGCTTTGCATACTAGTACTATTCCATATGTACTAACGTCCCTTTTGCTGGGGGTGCTGCATATTCAATGGATGTAGGTGGTTCATCAGCGTGCAGCTTTGGTCCTCGTTAGCAGTCACTCTCTATTTTGCAGGTTTTGGTGAGCCCTACTCTACTCCGGGCCCGATTTCACTTGATGTTGTACTTTGTGTTTTGCATTATAGCCGGGGCTTTGTCGCCAACACTTCTATATTACTCTCCGGTTGTATTTAGAGGCTCCGTAGACATGGTGTGGCTAGTTTTTGATGTTGGGAATTGAACTAGAAGTGTTATTATTTTGAAAAATATGTTTTTCATCATATCTATAAACTTGTAATATTTTGGAAATCGTAAATGAATCTCTTTTGAATAATGTGAAAGGAATGTGGAACACTTGACCCTTTTCATGTCTATCACTTGTACTGATTCTTATATTGTTAATGGGCAAGGTTGGGTAGAAGACATCTCTCAGGCTTGCTTAACCGGGATATCTTGGTTGAGTGCCGGTCGCGCTCCTCGAGGTCAGGGCGTGACAGCTTTTGCGACATGTCCAAAGTTCATATTTGCGAACCCCAGCTTTTGCGGCCATTTCCTTGCATTTTTGGGGTTCGCATTTGCAAACCCCAGGTCACATTTGCGAACCCATGTCGCATTTGCGACTGGACATATAAGATGAAGGACAGTATTTTGGTCTCATTTTCATATTTTGGAACCCTAGACTCGATAGGATGCGATTTGGAAAAGATATTTTCATCTACAATCATTGAGCAAGTGATTTTGAACAATTTCCAACTATTTTACATGATTATATGTGAGTTTTAACATCAAAATTATGAGAATCAAAGTGAAATTTTGAGAAACTTTGTCTATATTTTGAAAAATGAGAATTTGAGTTTTGAGAGTCGATTTGGACTCGGATTTTGAAACAAAACACATATATAAACTCGTGGGGTTATGAGTAGTCGGAATCTACCCTTGGACCTCGGTTTTGACTAGGCGAGCCCGGGGTTAACTTTTGAGAAATTTTGCAAAGATCATAGCTTTATTTATTGGAATTGATTTCTCTTGTATTATTTGATGTTATTAAGTCGATTTTGGTTAGATTTAAGGCGAGTGGAGGTGAATTGTAAAGGAAAAGCTATTTTAGAGTATTGATTCAGGGCTTTTGAGGTAAGTATCTTGCCTAACTTTCTGTGGGGGAACTACCCCGTAGAGATTGGATTGTTTGCGCTATTGAACTACGTGAAAGATGTGTACTCGAGGTCACGAGTGTGTACATGGCTATATAGTCAAAAATTTGATCGGTTTAGATTCTTAGGGTTCTTATGCACACTAAATTGATTTTGCTCTATCATGCTATGCCCTCCATTGTTAAATTCACTCTTATATGTCTTATTTGAAGTTATTGGTTCATGTCCTATCTTTTGTTTACAATATACTCTTACATGTTTTAATTGTAATTGTTGCCTTTTTACTGTTACATGTTATCTCTTTCTTAGTTGTTTATCCTTAATTGAAGTTATTGTTACATGTTATCTCTTCCGTAGTTGATTATCCTTAATTGAATTTATTGTTAGATGTTATCTCTTCCGTAGTTGATTATCCTTAATTGAAGTTATTGTCACATGTTATCTCTTCCGTAATTAATTATCCTTATTTGAAGTCGGATGTTACATGTTATTTATCTTATTGTTGAACTTCTTACTTGAAGTCATTATTACTTGTATGTCTTTTATCATTGAACATATTCTTCCGTTTCATTTCACTATTGTCATTCTTGTGTTGATTCACTTACTGTACCTCATGTTATTGTTGATTTTGTTGTACTCGGTATTTTTGAGCCGTGGGCTATATGTGGTTGTGGTATTAGAATTATTGTTGTGGAAATGCTGTGGCATATAGGAACATGTGATGCGGGTTGTTATGTTATGTTGTTATGTTTTTGGCACATGTGGTAGTGTTGAGAGGATTGTCGGGGTGTTCACACATGAGTTGTTCGTGCTATTGTTATTATTGTAATTTGCACATGCAGCGTGATAAGGCGGGCTATATATGTGGATTTGCACATGTGACAAAACAAGATGGGAATATTATAATGCTCGTGTGGCGAGACAAGGCGGGCATTTACTTTATTGTTACGCACGCGACGAGACAAGTGAGCTTATGTCAGGGATGATTTGTGATGAATTATGATGGCCTGGGGGCATTTTTATTGATGATAATTTTGTACTGGTGTGCCTACCTTGTGTGAGTCATGCATATTATGGTTTTGTTGTGTTGTTTCATATGTGCCTTTTGTTGTCTCATACTTTACTAGTTGACTCGAGCTGTGATAGAAAACTTGCACAAGCATACACCACAATTAGTCACTCATATCGGTCCAAGAAGATATACCTTGATGTTTATTGATCATTTACATGTATTCTTGTATACCTGCCTTCTGTGAATGAGTTGCAACGTTAGCACGTGAGTTGTCCGTGCGGATATAAGATATTGTTGTTCCTAGTATGTGATTCGTGGTTTTTGATGTTATTTCATGTGATGTGAGGCCTCGAGTAGGTTCGTATTATATTTTGAGACTTATTGGTATGTTTAGACGGGGTCCCGAGGGGCTCGGGTGTATTTCCAATTTGTATTTTGGATCATTTAGGAGTGTTTGGGTAGGTCTGGTTCTTGTAAGGCTGCACCTGCAGAACTTTGGGCACAGATGCGGTCGTTGTGGTATAGAAACGTAATATGGAGTTGGGGCAGGATTCCGTAAATGTGGAGATTTCAGCGCATCTACGAGACTGTAGAAGTGATCAGTTTGGTGCAGAAGCGAGTGGGGCGCAGATGCGGAGCTTTCCTTGCACCTGCGATGTTGTAGACACATGAACAAGAATATCAAGAGAACCATGAGGTAAATCACAATAAAAAGAAAAATATGATGACACGTATGAATAAGTAGACCCCGGATCAAACAACACAAAAAACTCTCTATGACATACTGAAATCACACATGTAACTATAACATTTGAGGCTACCGCCTCGGGTCTACCCAAGAATCCATAACAATGAACCTGACCACCACAGATATGACTTCCACCAGCCTGTCCCCCTCCTCTAGGGCAGCCTCTCACTTCATGTCTTCCCCTTTTAACTGGCTGGCAGAGGATGAAGCAACTAGTATGGGAACCACTAATTGAGAAATCTGCCAATATGCACCTCTAGCAAGTCAGGGACAATGCCTTCTCACAAGGACAAACTATAACAACCCCTATCTAATGAAGGCTACTGAACCTGATTCTTCCCCTGATGATCCGAATACCTACTGGAAGAATCCTGAATGGACGGAGCACAGTACAAACTGAGTGTGAGGCAATGTAATGACCAAACTGGTCCTTTTGAGCATATGCATTTAGTTCGATAGTTTGAGGTCATGAGTAGCTTCATATGGTGTACTATGACTTGGGTGTATCATCAGTTTTGGTTTTTGAGTGGTTCGAGATTTGATTTGGAAGAATGATTCTCATTTTTGAAGCTTTAAATCGGAAGAGTTGACCAAGGTTGACTTGGGGGCATTTGACCTTGGATCGGTATTTTGATGGTTCCGTTAGGTTTGGATGATGATATTGGACATGTGCGTATACCCGGATTTGCACTTGGATGTTTCTACAAGATTTCCGCTCTATTTGGTTAAGGTTGACAATTTGAAGGTTTAGAAAGTTCATAGGTTTGAGCGGGAGTCGACTTTGATGTTATCAAGTTCAGAGTATTGTTCTAGGAGTTGGAATAGGTTAGTTATGTTATTTGGGACTTGTGTGCAAATGTTGAGGTCATTCGAGTTGATTTGATATGGTTCTGCATGAGTTTTGGAAGTTTTCTTTAGTTCCTTAGGCTGGAATAGAGGTGTGATTCATGGGTTTTTAATGCTATTTTGTGTGATGTGAGGCCTCGGGTAGGCTCGTGTTATGTTTTGAGACTTGTTGGTATGTTCGGATGGGGTCCCGAGGGGCTCGAGTGTGTTTCGGATTGATTTTGGACCATTTAGGAGTGTTTTGGTAGGTCTGGTTGTTGTAAGGCTGCACCTGCAGAACTTTGGGCGCAGATGCGGTCGTTGTGGTGCAGAAACGTAATTTGGAGTTGGGGCAGGAGTCCGCAGATGCGGAGATTTCAGCGAATCTATGAGACCGTAGAAGCGATAAGTTTGGTGCAGAAGCGAGTGGGGGCAGATGCAAAGCTTTCCTCGCACCTGCAATGTCATAGAAGCGGAATATATTCTACAGGTGTGAGAGCTTGGGATTTATGTGGTAATCGCAAAAGTGACGTTTTGGTCACAGAAGAGATGCCACAAAAGCGGCTGGGCGGCCGCCGTTGCGGAAGTGTTGGGAAGAACATGCTATATTCGAAGGTTTTGGTTATTTTTATCTTATTTTGAGTTATAAAGCTCGGATTTGGACGATTCTTGAGGCGATTTTCACGATTTGGATTAGGGTAAGTATATTTTTTACTCGGATTTGATTATTTTACATGATTCCATCTTTGATTTTGGAATTTGATTGATGAATCTAAAAGAGAAATTGGGGATTTGTTTCTTAGTTTTTCTAAAGTACATATTTGAGATTTGAACATCGATTCGGAGTCGGATTTGAGTAAAACTAGTATGGTTAGACTTGTATTCGAAAGGGTTGTTGAATTTGTGATTTTTGTCGAGTTCTGAGGAACGGGACTGGGTTGACTTTTAGTTGACTTTGAGTATTTGATTGAATATTCGACCTTTATCGTTTGGGTTTGATTCCTATGGCATTATTTAATATTTTTGAATTGTTTGTGGCTAGTTTCGAGCCGTTCAAAGATTGATTCGTGTGGGATGGCATTTTTATAGTCTTGGTTTTCTTGAGGTAAGTATCTTACCTAAACTTGGTTGAGGCACTAGTTGCCTGAGTTATTTGTGGTAGCTACGTGCTACAGATGGCACACATGTGTGGGGTTGAGCCCATGTGCATGCAATGGGGTATTTTTCATGATCGAGATAGTTAATGGCTATGATATGGCTTGGATTGATTGTTAATCTTTATGTTGTGATGATTCTTCTATTTGTACACTTGTTTGGAGCTATTTGAGCCATGTTTGAGGTTACATAGAGGTTAATCTCCTTATTAAATCATGAGAATTGATACATTTGTGAAGTATTTCCCTGATGTGATATATGATAGCATACTTTGCACATGAATACATCTTAGCATGTCACTTATACCAGTCCAGAAGTATCAAATTTGATGCTCTTTGACCACGCCGTGCAGATTGTGATATTGAGCATGTGACCACATTGGGAGGATTATGATCAAGAGCTTGTGACCACGCCGGGCAGATTGTGATATTGAGTTATGACCACACCGGACGGATTGTGATATTGGCAAGTGAGTTGTGTGTGCAGCACGTGAGTTGTCTGATCGGTTGATACTATTAGCACGCGAGTTATTCGTGTGGTTGATACTATTAGCACATGAGTTGTTCATGTGGATCCAAGATATTTATTATTTTCACGTGAGTTGTTCATGTAGCACGTGAGTTGTCCGTGCGGTTGATATTATTAGCACGTGAGTTGTCCGTTCAGTATGTGAGTTATCCGTGAAGCATCTGGATATGAATGCATCCCCCTAGGATCATGTTGCTTCTTGATAGTGTACACGCGAATTGTGAGAAATCGATGGGTTTCTGGTTTATGTGGGCTCTGGGAGAGCTGATCAGTGGTTTTGTTCGGTTATTGAGATTCTTATGTGGGCCTTAGAGTCGTATTGTGATTTCTACTTGGATCGGGTTACGCGCTGCAACATATTGATATTTGGTTATTGCATTTCATCTTTACTTGTAATTTCCTGGGTTGTTTACCAGATTTACTTGCATATCTTCCTTATCTGTTTGATAGTTGACTGAGTAGAGTACGTTAAGAAATTTGTGTGCACCAAGGTGGTCCCTTTTGTGATTCATGACTTGAACATATTATTATTCTGTACTTGTTGAGATTATAAACTGTATAGGTGATTAGCGAGTATCATTTATTATTCTTGTTTCTATTATCTCACCGAGGTTAGTTACGATACGTATTAAGTATATGGGATCGGTTGTACTCATACTACACTTCGGCATCTTGCGTGCAGACCTTGGAGCTAAGATGCAGTAGATGACGGGAGCTGGCACTAAAGATGTACATGCATTCCTGATATAGCTAGCACTTGTTCTTGATAGTTTTTGATTTTGATTATGTTTATGTACATTCCAAATAGATATTGTATTGATTTCATACCAGCTTTGTAAATCTAAATCTTAGTGGCTTATGACCTGTACTACCCGTCCTTGTATTATTGTATAAAAATTCAACTTAATTCATTAATGATTTCATATTATTCTCATTTGCATTTTGTTGACTATTAGTTGCCTTACCTTGCGGGTTGGGTTAGGTGCCATCATGACTAGATGGATTTTAGGTCGTGACAAGTTGGTATCAGAGCCCTAGGTTCATAGGTTCTACGAGTCATGAGCAAGTTTAGTATAGTCTTGCGGATCGGTATGATGATGTCCATACCTATCTTCGACAGGCTACATGACATTTAGGATAAACTGTCCATCTTTCTTTCCTTATCGTGCAACATTGATTCAACTTGAAGCATATCTCTTAGAATTTCATCCACTTGCTCGTATTTGATGTTGAGAATTCGGTATCAGCTATGCATCGATGGTTTGCTGTTTCATGGATGAGGTGCAAGATATATTCTTGGTGTTGTGGTTATAGGACAGTCTAGAGGACTTGAGGCCAGGTTTAGATTGCAGCTTCTGCTCGGTTGTTTCTATTGTGTGAGTATGTGCTTTTGGACTCATATGTCCGGTACTGTCCCTGAGAGTTAGATTCATGGCTTAGTGAGTGGTTGGATAGCTATATGGTGGGTATGATGAGAGTGCAGGGTGTATTTAGATGGTTTGGATGTGACGAGAAGAATTTTGCTCCGGATGCGAAAAGATTATGGATGATAGATTTTTGTCTTGTTGTGTTGTACAGTCTTGAGTTATGAGTTTGTTGAGAGATCTTTAAAATGTACATTTGTGGAACGAAATAGATTCTTATGCCTTGATGGCTCAGTTCAGACTCAGGAAGATTAAGAGATAGCATTGTGGCTGTGATTGTGATAGGTCATAGAGAGATGCCTAGTTGAGGCTGAGCGGGTGGGTTATCACTTATGGGGTAGTCTACGGATATGTGATCTTTATGATGTTTCAGTGGAAATTTTTCTTTCTACCGATGGGTTATGTGTTTCAATTTGAGTTTGAATCGCTTGAGGAAGTTCGCACGACTATCATGAGGGTGGATATGCGCTTAGCAGGTGATTTGGGTATCTTATAATTACGGTTACATAAGGTCATGAAGGATTTAGTTGAATTACAGTGCAAGATTTTAGCAGTTATGGAGTAAAGGTACTGTGGATCGTCAGATGTTATGTTCTATGGTTTCAAGCTAAGTGGGGCAGTCTATTATCTATGGTCAGATTGCATGGTCATGTGTTATATTATTTTTGGTCTAAGGCATATTTGAGGAACAGTTATAACTTGAAGGGGTGACTTTGAGGTTAGTGTGGGGAAGGAAATTGTTGGGTGCATGATGTGTTACACTTTATAGAAATATGGAAATCTAGAAATGATTCGGGTTTGTTATTCATGGTGTATGTGGTGTGTATGGGGTGGAGATTCACTCGGTTGCTTAAGGTAGGGTTACTTTCGTAGGTGTTTGTGTGCTAATAGAGCACAAGTCATTTGTCACGTACTGGTTGTGCATTGGAGATTAAAGTAGAGTGGGTGATTCTCGAAAAGATTTTAATGGGTTCAAGCTTCACATGTGGTATATGAGGATTTTCTGGATCCGTATATGGCTAAGATATAAGAATTTGCATTGGGAGGTATCGAGTTTTGCGGTATTTTTGTATCATTAGTGGTTCTACATATTAGTATCAGAAAGGTTAAAGAAACAGCTTCACGTTCACGGAAGGCCTCTTCAGAGTGGATATCTCGATTGTGGTATTTTGGGTGTTAAAGAGGGAATATAGTGGCTTACGGGCTTTAGGAGGATGTGGTTTCATGCTAGGATATCTTGTGGTGAGCTTTGGTTAAGGATCGTAGTCTACCGGCAAGGAGAAGTGTTAACTTGAAGGCAAGTCGAGGGGAACTCGAAGAAATAGGCCAGCTTGGTAGTGAGTGGATCACCATAATAATAAGAGTGATCGGTTCCTTTGGTGGTGAGACTCTACAGGTATTTTGTGGCAATACTCTTGGGTTTGGCAACCTGTGTGACTTGGTTGAGTTAGAAAGACTCAGTTTTTAATGGGTTGGTTATGTGCTAATGGGTTTCAAAGAGTTCTCGAAGGTTTCTACCACGACTTGGGACGGATGTTTTCTAAAGGCATGGGGAGATTGTGGAGTGTTGTGATTTTCTCCTAGATGAGGTCCAGTGGAAGGTTCCTGGTGGATGGGGTGTCTATCCTACTTGTGATTCAGAGTCGATAATGGAATTCATGTATTTTCATATGATGAAATTGGTGCACCCTATTTTGCACTAGTCAAAACAAAATACAACTAATGATTCTTCTAAAGTTGATAAAAGAGACTCGCCACATAATTGTAACGACCCGACAGGTCATCATGTGCATTAGAGCCCAGTCCATTTTGATGCTTTGCACATCTGTATTCATGGTTTTATGACTTGCGGGGTAGGTTAGTTTCGTTCCGGGAAGGTTTTGGATTGATTTGACCCCTTCGGTTCTTATTTAAAAAGCCTAAGAGGAAAATATTTACCAATGTTTGAATTATTGAAAACGACCCCGGAATGGTGTATTGATGGCTCCCATAGGTTTATATCGTGATTTTGAACTTGGGCATATGCTCGAAATCGGATTCCGAGGTCCCTAGGGTGATTTGACTTATTTTGCCGAAAGTTGACAATTTGAGGTTTAGAAGTTTGACCGTACGTTTACGTTTTGGCTATCGTGTTCGGAATTTGGTTTTGCGACTTGGAATAGGTCTGTTTTTCTATTGAAACTTGTCACAAAATATGGTGTCATTTGGAGTTAGTTTGATAGGATTCGGACGCTTGATTGCAATTCTAGAAGCTCTTGAGTTTTCTTTTGAAAATCATGCGTTTTGATGCCTGATTCGTAGTTCTAGCCCTTATTTTTGTGTTTTGATCGCGCAAGCGAGTTCGTATGATGTTTTTAGACTTTTGTTTATATTTGGTTTGGAGCCCCAGGGGCTAGGGTGAATTTCGGACGTGTTTCGGAATAGTTTTGAACTGAATCAGATTGCTGGTGTGCTGGTGTCTCTGATGTCACAATTGCGAACACCAGCATCGCAATTGCGATCATAGCAAAGGAGCCTTATGTATCGCATTTGTGATTCCTTGATCGCATTTGCAAAAAATAGGCTAGACTGGGTAGTATCACATTTGTGATCATTTCGTCAAATTTGCGATAGGGACAGGCTTCGCAAATGCGAAGCTAATGCCGCATTTACGACTCCCCCCTTAAGCTGTCAGCAGCCGCAATTGCAAGACTTTCTTCGCAATTGTGAACCCAATATAGCAATTGCGACATCTGTAACTGAACAAAAGATTAGAAAGTCGGGATTTGATCTCATTTCTCTTATTTTAGAATCCTAGAATCGGTAGGAGGCGATTTGGAGAGGGGATTTTGATCTACAATCATTAAGTAAGTAGTTTTAATCAATTTCCAACTATATTTCATGATTATTTATGAGATTTAACATCAAATTTATGGGAATCAAAAAGGAATTTTGGAGAATTTTTTCTATGTTTTGAAAAATAAAAATTTGGGGTTTGAGAGTCAAATTGGACTCGGATTTGAAAACAAAACACATATATAGACTTGTGGGGTTATGGGTAGTCAAGATCTATACTTGCACTCGAGTTTTGATCAGGTGGGTCTGGGGTTTACTTTTGTTGACTTTTGGGAAATTGTGTAAAGATCGTAGCTTTATCTATCGTAATTTGTTTTTCTTGCATTGTTTGATGATATTAAGTCATTTTTTCTTAGATTTGAGCCATGTGGAGGCGAGTTTGAAGGGAAAAGCTATTTTTGAGGGTTGATTTGGCCTAGTTGAGGTAAGTATCTTGCCTAACTTTGTGTGGGAGAACTACCCCTTAGGATTTGGTTTGATTGTGTTATTTGAATTATGTGAAAGACGTGTACACAATGTGGCGAGTGTATACACTTGCTTATATGTGTTATTTGACCGGTTTAGACTCTTAGGATACTTATAAGCACTTAATTGAAGATATTATTCATTGTTCTATCTTTCGTTGTAAATTTTACTCTTACATATTTTAATTAAAGTTATTATTACATGTTTTAGTTTCCCATTGTCAATTTGCTCTTATATGCAACTATTGTAGTTGGTGTTACATGATGTTCTTTCTATTTGTTGAAGTTGTTCCTATGCATTTCAACGTAGTTTCTATTCCATGCTATATTTTTTTGTTAAGCTTATGTTATGCACTTGTAGTGAAAGATGTTATTTCTTGGAAATACCTTCATTTTGAGTTATTGATGTTGAAGTTGTGAAAAACTATTAACATTGAGGTCGAAGTTGTTGATTATTAAGATATGTTTCCTTGTTGAGTATTACTCATTAGTTTTGTTATTATTGAGATTCTTGTTCACATTGTGGTTGAGTCGTGGACTATATGTTGTGGTAACATTAGTATTGTTAATTTTTGCAAGTGTTGTGGCATGTGGGCACGTGTAGTGCAAGTTGATTATTATGTTGTGATACTGATAGGCATGCAGTGGTATAAGGATAGAGGCTAATATGCATGCGGTGAGATAAGGTGGGATTTATACGCGTGTTGCTAGTAAGGGAATTACTTGAAGCCACGCGGTGAGATAAGGGGGCTAAAACGCGTGAAGATATCTCGGGAAAATGTTTTCAAAATAAATGCAAGACTCACGCTGTGATATAAGAAAGATTGTGATTGTGACTTGTGAAATGAGATTTGTGAGGTGTGGTACCTTGGTTGTGATTCTTGTTGTATATTCTATGTTAAAAAGCTTGTTGATTTGGAACAATTGTTATATTTCTTCATTGTTTTTACTTGTTTTTTTTTACGGTACTTGATCACTTGTTGTCCATATCATGTAGTTGATCATTTGTTGTTCCTATCGTGAGTTCACTCTTTGTTGCCTTTATTCTCTTAATTTCCGCTGTTAGCCTACATTATTGTACTGCTTTGTTGTCGTCCATTTCCTCATTTTCCGTTATTAGACTATATTATATACTGTTTAGCTTTCTTGTCCTAGTAGGTGTCTTGACCTAGCCTCGTCACAACTCTACTGAGGCTAGGCTTAATATTTACTGAGTACCATTGTGGTGTACTCATGATACGCTTGTGCACATGTTTTGGCAGATCCAGGTTCATTCGCTCGTGCCAGGCGCCAGTGATTGATTAGTTATTTTCGGAGACTTCAAGGTACACCTGCTCGACGTTTCCAGGCCTCGAAGTCACCTTCTAGTTTTAATTGTACTACTGTTTATTTCCAGTTCAAAACTGTATTGTATTTCAAGGTTATTAGTGCACTCTTTGTAGAGCATATGACTCGGTTCCACCAAGTTTTGGGAGTTATTGATAGTTGTATCTATTTGGTTTTACTATGACAGATTACCGGTTTAATTAAGTTGATATTTAAATTGTTATTTTTGCTAAATCTTGATGTATGTTAGGATACCTAGTCTTAGAGACTAGGTGCCATCACGACATCCTAAGGAAGGAATTTGGGGTCGTGACAAGTTGGTATCAGAGCTCTAGGTTCATAGGTATTATGAGTCATAAGCAAGTTTAGTAGAGTCTTGTGGATCGGTACATATACGTTTGTACTTATCTTTGAGAGGCTATGGAACCGTTAGGAAATTCCACTTCTTTGATTCCTTATCGTGCGAATTTGATAATTTTGAAATATCAATCTTTATCTTTCTATTCTATCACAGAGGGTGAGCACACGCACTGCTAGATCCGATGACCAAACACCTGCGCCCCTTGCTAGAACTGCGCGAGGCTGGGCTTGGGGTAGAGACCGAGGAGGGGCACGTGCTGCAGTAAGAGAACCTGCCCTAGCAGCGACTTAGCAGCCACCAGTAGCTCTGGTTGGGGATCAGGCACCCGAGATGCCTGTTGTTTCCCCTAGACTTTAGGAGACTCTAGCATAGTTTTTGAGCAAGTTCATCACTCTAGCTCGGGCGGGATTGATTCCCCTTGCACCAACTACATCTCAGTTTGTGGGAGGAGCTCAGACTCCCGTGGCCCATACTCCAGAGCAACGGATCCACATAGATCAGGTTTCGGGTGTCATGCTAACACAACCCGTTATATCGGTTCAGCCTAAGGTCAGGCCAACGACATTTGATGAGGAGCAGAGGAGACTTGAGAGGTTCAAGAAGTATGATCCTCCTACTTTCAGTGGCACAACTACCGAGTATGCGCAGGTTTTTCTAGAGAAATGTCATTGTATTCTCCACACCATGGGAATTTCATAGGTGAGCATAGTTGTTTTAACTACATTTCAGCTGTCACGAGCAGCGTATAGGTGGTGGCAGGATTACGAGGAGGGTAGGCCAACTGATGCATCCGCACTCATTTGGGCTCAATTTTTAAAGATGTTTTTTAGAGAGTTTGTTCCCTAGACCCTTCGGGATGCATGGCGCACAGAGTTTGAGCAGCTGCATCAAGGGACTATGTAAGTGTTAGAGTATGCTATCAGATTTAGTGAGTTGTCCCGACATGCACCTCCATTATTTTCTACAGTTAGAGAACAAGTGTATAGATTCATCGAAGGGCTCAGTTATGGTCTTAGGTCCAGTATGGCTCGGGAGTTGGAGACAGATACTTCATTTCAACAGGTGGTAGAGATGGAGCAAAGGCTGGAGAGTATGTGGGGCCGAGAGAGAGAGGACAGAGAGGCCAAACGGCCTTGAGATTCAAGAGGATATAGTGGTGTACGCGCTCCAGTTGTAGTTTGATAGTCATGGTAGAGACTATGTGAGTTGACCAGTCCATTAAACACTTCCAGCTTCTAGCAATGTTCTGGCTATTCCAAGATCTCAGGTTACCCATTATGCTCAGCAACTTTCAAGTGCACCTCGTGCACGGGGTGCCTTTAGCGGTCAGTCTAGCCGACCAGGCCAGAGTTAGTTTCAGCAACCATATCCACCGAGAGCTTGTTTCTAGTATGGTCATACTAAACATATGGTGAGGGACTGTCCCGGACTTAGGAGGGGTGCACCTCCACAGATTACACAAGCTCCATGGATCCCACATGGTCCACAGGGTTCACAGGCTATGGTTGCTACTTCAGTTATCGCTCCACCTACACCACCAGCCAGGGGTAGAGGTTAGGAGGATCTAGGTCGCCCTAGAGGGGGAGGCCAGGTTCGTTTCTATGTTTTTCCTAGTAGGACAGTAGCATTTGCATCGGATGTTGTCATCACAGGTATGGTTTCGGTCTGTCGTAGGGATGCATCGGTCTTATTTGATCAGAGATCCACTTATTCATATGTGTCATATTACTTTGCTTTATATTTGGATATATCTATTGATTCCTTGAGTGCCTATGTATTTGTGTCCATGCCTGTGGGAGATTCTATTATTGTAGACCGTGTTTATCGGCCATGTTTAGTCGTTACTGGTAGTTTTGAGACCAGAGTAAATCTATTGCTACTCAGAATGGTGGACTTTGACGTGATCTTTGGCATGGATTGGTTGTCGCCCTATCACGCTATTCTGGATTGTCACGCCAAGACCGTGACACTGGCTATGCCAAGGTTGTCACGGTTGGAGGGGAGGGGTGGGTACATTGGATTATATTCCTAGCAGGGTTGTGTCCTTTCTTAAGGCATAACGGATGGTTGAGAAGGGGTGTGAAGAGTATCTAGCCTTTGTGAGGGATGTCAGTGCTAATAAACCTACCGTTGAGGAAGTTTTGATGGTGAGAGATTTCCGATATGTGTTTCTCGCATACCTTCTGGCATGCTACCCGATAGAGATATCGATATTGGTATTGACTTGTTCCCGGAAACTCAAGCCATTTATATTCCACCATATCGTATGGCACCAGTGGAGTTGAAGGAGTTAAAGGAACAACTTATGGAGTTTCTTGATAAAGGTTTCATCTGACTGAGTGTCTCGCCTTGGGGTGCTCCAGTTTTTTTTGTGAAGAAGAATGATGGTACTTTTAGGATGTGTATTGATTATAGGTAGCTGAACAAGGTTACAGTGAAGAACATGTACCCATTGTCGCGCATTAATGACTTATTTGATTAGCTTTAGGGTGCTAGAGTATTTTCAAAGATTAATTTGAGATCAGCGTATCATTAGCTGAAGATTCGCTATTCGGATATCCCCAAGACTACTTTCAGGACTCGGTATGGTCACTACGAGTTTCTAGTGATGTCATTCGGACTGACCAACGCCCCAACAACATTTATGCACTTGATGAACAGTGTGTTCTAGCCATATCTTGATTCTTTCGTCATTATTTTCATTGATGACATCTTGGTGTACTCTCGCAACTGGGAGGATCATGAGCAGCAATTGAGGTTTTTATGGCTAATTTTTCTATGTTTGGTCCCTTTTTTGATGAATGCTTAACAAATCTGGTAAAGTGCTTGCTAGGTGTGGGAGACTAATCTTGTACTAAATTGGGTGAAGTGTCATTTTATGGTGCATGAAGACATAGTGTTAGGGCACAAGGTATCCAAAGATGAGCTGGAAGTTGACACGGCTAAGGTGGAAGCAACTGAAAAGTTGCCACCACCAATTTTCGTGAAAGGATTCATATGTTTTCTAGGACATGGAAGTTTCTGAAGCTGATTCATTAAGGATTTCTCAAAAATTTTCTCTCCACTATACAGGTTGTTAGAAAAGGATGTGCTATTCATGTTTGACGATGCTTGTCTGAAGGCATTCGAGGAGCTGAACAAAAAGTTAGTGAGTGTACAAATTATAGTGGCTCCTGACTGGAATGATTCATTCGAGTTGATGTATAACGTCAACGATGGTGCAATTATGGCCATTTTGGACCAAAGGAAGAATAAACTGTTTCACTTCGTTTACTATGGAAGCAAGATCCTTATTCCTGCTCAAATTTCGGGTTTACTTGGTTAGTACAAAATAGCTGTCTACACAGGTCATTCAACCATCAGGTATTTGTTTGAAAAGAAAGATGATAAAACGGGGCTAATCTGTTGGGTTTTACTCTTGCAGAAAGTTGACTTGGAGATCCAAGACCATAAAGGAATATATAATCAAGTGGTTCATTAGTTGTCCAAGTTGGAAACTCGGTATCATGTGGCTAATAGAGGTGTGATCAAGGAGACCTTTCTTGATGAGCACCTGTTGGCTATTACTAGAGGGAAAATGCCATGGTACACAGATTATATGAACTACACACTTAGCGAGTGGAGAGCTTCCACCGGACTTTGAACCTTATGACAAAAACAAGTTATTGGGAGATGTGAGATCCTATGTGTGGGATGAGCCATTCTCGTTCAAGTTTTGCACTGATCAATTGACGAGAAGATATGTCCCAGAATCTGAGAAGAATGATATCTTACATGACTGACATGCATCATCCTATGGTGACCACCAAGCGATTGAAAAAACTGCTACAAAGGTGTTGCAATCGGGCTTCTATTGGGCTAGGTTGTTCAAGGATGCCCATGAGTTCGTAAGAAAGGGTGATCACTGTCAGATAGCTGGAACAATTACAAAAAGGCATGAGATGACATTGCATGAAAATTTGGAGGTTGAAATTTTTGATGTGTGGGGAATAGATTTCATGAGTCTATTTCCTTCATCAAAGGGGCACAAATACATTTTGGTGGCTGTCGACTTTGTATCGTAGTGGGTGGAGGCCATTGCTCTTCCTACCAATGATGCTAAGGTTGTGTGGTAAACTTTGTGAAAAAACATATTTTCAAAAGGTTTGACATCATATAGAAATATTGAACAAAATATAACAACTTTAAATTCAATAAAAACAGTGTAATATGATAAAATCTTCAACACATGGATTCAATCAACAACTTTCAAAAACTCGTTAATATTGACTAATAAGCTCTACATAGAATACACAAGATGTCTCAAAATACATTACTGTTAGGGATACAATAAACAGTAGCAAATGAAATAAGATGGTGACTTGAGGCCTGCGAGTGGAACAAAAGGTATACCTTGAAGTTTCCAACAACTCGGCACCACCCTCTAATGACCAGCACGATATGAGGTACCTGGATCTGCACACAGAATGTTCAAAAGGGTAGTATGAATACACCACAGTTGGTACCCAATAAGTATCAATACTAACCTCGGTGGAGTATTGACAAGGTTTAAGTCAAGATACTCACTAGTTAAATAACTTCTGCAAGATATCAACGTAAGACTGATAACGAAAAGCATAACCGAATAATATCAACAACCTCGATGAGAATGTAACAACAATTCCACGTAAATTGATAAATTTTTCCAACAAGATATCAATGTGTACGGGGCATGTGATAGCGTATTAAAACACAACCAACAAATCACAAAACACAAGCCTGGAACCTTAAAAAAAGCATGTTTGTGATAAAAACATCAACTCTCGGTTTCAACACATGAACAATAACAAGAATCACACTGATGTATATCATAATTTTCCCAACAAGCCACCCTTATGCTGCCGCACGCACATTAACAATGGAATGCCACCCATTGTGATGACCCGATAGGTCATTTGAGTACTAGCTCCTTTTTTGTGTTCCAAGACCTCCCGTAGCTTTATTTGACGATTTATGACTTGTGTGCATAGTCCATGTTGATTTTCGAATACTTTAAGTGTAAAATTTTGAAGAAAATGTGATTTCTGACTTCAATTTAAGCTTGAGTTGACCGCAGTCAATATTTTTTGTAAACGACATCGGATAGGTTCTTTGATGATTTTGGTAGGTTTGTATGATATTTTTGGACTTGTAAGCATGTTTGGTTGGGGTCCTGGGTGACCCCTATGGTGTTTCGGCGCATTATGTAGAAATTCGCAAAAAATGAGTTTCAAGTTGAAAATTTTGGGTTTTGATTGTTGATTTTGGATATTTGATGTTATTTTGATGATTTGCGTTAGCGAGCGAGTTAGTATGATGTTAATACACCTATGTGAATGTTTGAATTAAAGCCTGAGGGGCTCAGGTGAGTTTTGGTTGATTTTGGAAATGCTGAAGCTTAGTAGTTGCTGGTGTGATGTTGTAGGTCTCGCAATTGCGAAGACCTGATCGCAATTGCGAGCCAAGAAAATGCGAATTTGGGCTAGGCAGGCAAGTTTCGCAAATGCAAAGAAATAATCACATTTGCTAATGGCAGGGTTTCCCTTTGTCACGACCCAAAATCCTGCTAGTCGTGATGGCACCTGACCCAACTCGCTAGGTAAGACAAATGATAGAAAACACAACTTGAATAGGATAACAGGAATCAATAAATAAAACAACTGAGCTTTCTATACAAAATCCCAAGGATTGATAGTACAAGTCATGAACTTCTAAGACTTAGAATTTACAAAGCTGGTACATAATAAATACATCATTTATTCAAAATGTACATAAACAGATATATAAATCTAAAGCTACCAAGAACAAGATGTAGCAATAATCGGAACGCAGGTACATCTTCAATGCCATCTCCCGTCGTATACAACAACATCAGCTCAAAAATCTGCACGCCAGGTGCAGAAGTATTGTATGAGTACAACCGACCTCATGTACTCAACAAGTAAAAAACCTAACCTTAGGTTGAAAGTAGTGACGAGCTCAGAAGAAGGTCAGTGTCCAACACCAATGGCCAATACAAACAAATAAATACATAATGGAGGCAGTAAAAGTAACAACTCAAAAGATATCATGCTCAGCTTGTTCACAATTACATAAACGTGTACATGCTTTCCAAGTATAAAAGTCATGTCCGGATATTACAACTGAAAATTAACTAAACATGAGTTTATCAATAGAATCGTATTTCCATTTCACAACACCATATAAGAATTTTCGTTTACCAATTAGCACGAGGACAATACATCTTTATGCCTACATGTCAATATACATGTCAATTCATTAATTATCAAATACCGTTTAGCATGAGGAATGTACATCTCTATGCGTACATGTCAAATACACGAATCATGAATGTCACTGTTGCTCCAAAACGCACATGCAAGTATACGTGGTCGACAAATAATATAGGATTGTAAGTCCAGATATCATACCAACCGAAAATTATGATTAACTGTCAACTAAATTAAACCCAAACAATTAAACTATTCAAGCAAATCATAAAGTATGAAAAATTAAATCAAACTAATCTAGAGTAATAAACTAAGAGATTAAAGGGAACAAGTATTCAATCTTAGAGATGAATTCAATGGGAGAAAATATTCCAGAGCTATGGGTTATCTAACAACCCCGTTGAGTTTTTCACTTAAATTGTCTAATTAATTTATCTGGTTTATTAATTGACAGGGTTCATATTACTCGTAGCCTTCTCCCGAAGTACTATTCGCCAATTCAAGCTAACCTAACGCCTATATTCCTATGGAATTAGGATTAACAGAAATGTATTTATAATTCCCGTATAGTAACCAAGCAAAGCGATTAGGTATATCCCTATCCTAACCGCAAATCCGTTCCCGAGGCTCGAGTTCAAGATCTTGCTCTACTCAATCTTATATGCAATCTAGAATTCCCTCTCCCGAGTTCAATCCTAAATTCGTAGATAGTATTCAATTGGTGATCAAACAATCAAATAATTAAGCGCAAGATTGAGTAAATAAACCAATATGATAAAATAATAAGAACAATTCAAGCTTCAAACTACAACGTTCACGTAGCACCCACAAATCTAGAACTAATAAACTATGAAACTAAGAGAAGAGAAGAGAAGAGAAGAAAAACTAGTTAGAAGCCTCCTCCAAGCGTGGTGTGTTCTCCTTAGGTCTAAAGTATGTCAAAAGTCCAGAAAAAAATATTTTTCCATGTATTTATACCAAGTAGGGTAGGACCTAGACGAAATCTCCCTTTCCTAGCCGAAATAGGAAAACTTGCAAACTTAATGCTTTTCATGCGTCGTACTGTGCGCCGCACTAATACTTTTTCATGTCAGACCACAAAAAACCCAGTCTCTGAACTTTAGAAATTTCTGACAAAAATGTGCACTAATGCGTCGCACAGTGCCTTGCACTAGTGCATTTCTTTAGCAGTTGCTTCTTCCTTGAATTTTGACATCAAAAATTGATCCTCGACCCCTGAATACAATCCCGGCTTAATCCCTTGGGCTTTTACTCAGACTTCAAAGCTTCAAATAGCTCAAATTAGTTCCATAACATCTACATAACTCAGAATTACTCCTACAAGGCATAAAACACATAATAAGTGCAAAACACTAACAATTAAAGCTTAAACACAATTAAAGTGCAATAAATTTGAGTGCGATAAGTGACTAAAATACGAGATTATAGCCTACCATCAACACCCCACACTTAAACTATTGCTCGTCCTCGAGCAATCAAACTATACTTTATATAGACACAACCTTTTTAAATGATCCTCCTAACTCATTACACCAAGAATATTTAAAATAGACTAAGCACAATAGTGTAACATCATCACCTCAAGATTTAACTCACAAGCACCATGCATTTTTCATAACCCACTCACTTACTCTAACGTAGAGGTCAAGAATTACCTTTCCTTTATGAATCAAGTGCCCTCACACAACAAAAGAGAGTAGTTCCACACTCAATAAAATTTAAGAGCAATTAGGAGCTCAAGATATAAAAAATTCTCTCACTCTCAGAAACAACATTCATATGCCACAAAAGATGCACCATAGGCTTGCTCGTAGTGTACCGCTCTACTAATCGAGCTCATTCTGTCTAAGATCAAGTAGGACTTTAATTGGTTGTAATGTAGGCTGCAGGACGAGTAGGATACATTTAGATATAAGAGTGACTACACCTCCCTTAGCACTTTAATACATACACTTTAACATTTAAAACCCCACACTTATGTTAAACCATAACTCAACTTTCACATCAATATACATCAACTCCCTACTTCTTTAAGCATAATTACATCAAGAGTTACCACTTTAAAGGAATATTTTTCACAACAATACAACTATTGTTCTTTCTTTTCTTTTTCAATTCAAGTGACTCTTACTTTTTCAAAACAGTGCACCTTTCTTATTATTTCATTAGTTCCACTCAAAAGCCAAACCAACCACCCCACACTTTAACCTTTACAAAGTTCATAACAATTCCAAGTGCTCATGAGAGGTGAAACGGTTCAAACAAATGGTTACTTCAAACAAATGGGTAAGGCTTGTAATGTGGTTGCCAAAGAAACAAAATTACAGGCTCAAAGGGGTTAACTACGATACATAACAATTAGGTGGGTAAAAGCATATAACTGGCTCAACAAAGAAATGCCTATATCACTTCCTAGACTGCCCGAAACTACTAATTCACTCTGCAAGCACACGGGGCAAGTTCTAGACATCAAATGCAATGCACAGAATAACACACAAACCTCACAAACACATGGCACATAACTCACTCAGGATTGGACTCATCAAGACACTCTAGTCAAAGCCGTTAAGCAAAGTTAAGATCATACAATTTAGGTACTTATACAAGAGTCAAAAATTGAGCCTAAGCATCACAACCAAAGTACTCACTATTCTCAAGGCATAACAAAATCAAGAGATATTGCTTCAATTCCAATCACATCACAATGGCTCCTACTCCTAAAAAAAATAAAACTAACTTCACCCGGTTCAAACAAAACCCATGGAAAAGAACTGCGGCACAAAGAAAAATCAAGAGGTAATTGCTACATTACCTACAAAGAAAATCTTTTTGTCCTTTTTCTTTTGACTTAAATCCCTCAAAAAAACTGTCTAGGAGATCCATCATTGGGAAAAGTCCCAATTTTAACAAAAACTACTACTCTCAGAATGAGTACTACAACTAAGCTAAGATAGCACAAAAAATCACACAAACAATCTCCTCACCCCACACTTAAAATTTTGCAATTTTCTCAGTGCATACAATAAATAACAAGAAGGTAAATGAGACTCCCTAGTAGGCCAAAGGCCGAAGAATTAGTAGCTCATGTGATACTCAAACTTCCCATAGTATGGTCCTTTGTGTGGGCATCTCACACTTAGTTTCAACCACCTATTCGATTTTGCACACGCCTATTGGCTTTGACTCCATACTCCTAGAAAACATAAAAATAACACTACAAAAAAAAACACAATAAAAAAAATAAAAAGAAAAGAAAAACTATAATTGGGTTGCCTCCCAACAAGCGCCTTATTTATAGTCGTGGCACGACGACATCGCTTCACCACTTTTCCTTCCACTTTGAGGATATGAGTTGCGCCCCCAACTTTGCATCAATTTTTCTGTCACGTTCCTGGGACGGTGGTGTAAAATTTAAGGAATCAAGCAATAGGTATCACATCTTGCACTTCTTGGCTTTTAAGTGAGGGATGTCGTTTTGTCTCCGTGGCATCACAAATTTCAGAATATAAGTACTTTGTTCCCCATTTATTGACTCCTCCATAGGCTCGAATGGATCAATTCTCATGTCACCAACCAAACACAATGTTGAAAAATGTTAAAATAAGACCCAATGCGCTCCAACTCTAGAATCACTTCACTTTTGACATCCTCACTTTTGCGCACTTCATCGACCTTGGCATCATTAATAATTTGGTCGAATAGTTGGGATTCCTCTTTTTGCTCCACAAGTTGGCCAGTATCTACAACAATTGGTTGTAGGGCATCAAACGCCTCAACCTTTTTATTCAATTGAGCCTGCAAGTCATAGATATCTGGGCCAAATTGGTCTATCTCTTGCCTGAGCTCAGTTCTTCCTTCTATCAGTTATTCTGTTATATTTGAAAGACCATCACGGAGAGACTCATGAAATTGTATTAGCTGAACTTGTTCCTCTTGTAAAGATTGGCTCACTATATCTGCTTCTTCTAGTGGGAACTCACTCTCTATAGCCAATTCTTCCGCCTCGGCCTTCATTCTCATGTTGCACTAATTCTTTGTAATGTCTTTTGGTTTTCATCTTGTTGCTCGGCTACTTGCCTCATTATCATGTCCTGTTTCTCGGCTACTTGCCTCATCATGTTCATAATACGAGCAACGCGTTCCATATCCTCCACTTCATTGCTCCGATCAAACTCATAAATATTATTAGAAACATTATAATAAGAGCTCTAAGACGAATAATAAGAATTAGGACAACCATCCCAATGGCCACCTTGACAACCACACACATTACAAAAATTCCACATATAAGATTGAGATTCACAATTTTGCCACAAGTGTGATCCTCCACAATATGGACATGGATCACCAAAATAAGAATAACCAATATTCGGCCAATTCTCGTTCCAAGATGCCATGTAAACAAAGATAATAAAATATTAAACTAAGCTAAAATTTGAACTAGAATAAACAAAAAGTAAGAATCTAATCTAGAAGACTAGTTAATTTCTAAGTCCCCTGCAACAGCGCCAAAAGCTTGTTACTCCCAAACGTACACACAAGTATACGTGGTCGACAAGTAATATAGGATTGTAAGTCCAGATATCATAATCACATGGACTTGTGATTAACTATCAACTAAATTAAACCCAAACAATTAATCTATTCAAGCAAATCCTAAAGTATGAAAAATTAACTCAAACTAATCTAGAGTAACAGACTAAGAGATTAAAGGGAACAAGTCTGCAATCTTAGAGATGAATATAATGGGAGAAAATATTTCAGACCTATGGGTTAGCTAACAATCCCGTTGAGTTTTTCACTTAAATCGTCTAGTTAATTTATCTGGTTTATTGATTGACAGTGTTAATATTGCTCGTAGCCTTTTCCCGAAGTACTACTCGCCTATTCAAGCTAACCTAACACCTATATTCCTATGGAATTAGGATTAACAAGAACGCATTTATAATTCCCGTATAGTAACCAAGAAAGGCGATTAGCTATATCCTTATCCTAACCGCGAATCAGTTCTTGATGCTCGGATTCAAGATCTTGCTCTATTCAATCTTATATCCAATCTAGAATTCCCTCTCCCGAGTTCAATCCTAAATTAGTAGATAGTATTCAATTGGTGATCAAGCAATCAAATAATTAAGCGCAAGATTGAATAAATAAACTAATATGATAAAATAATATGAATAATACAAGCTTCAAACTACAACGTTCACGTAGCACCCACAACTCTCGAACTAATAAACTACGAAACTAAGAGAAGAGAAGAGAAGAAAAACTAGTTAGAAGCCTCCTCCAAGCGTGATGTGTTCTCCTTAGGTCTAAAGTATGTCAAAAGTCCAAAAAATAATATTTTTTCATGTATTTTATACCAAGTAGGGTCGGACCTAGACGAAAACTCCCTTTCCTAGCCGAAAAAGGCAAACTTGCAAACTTAATGCTTTCCATGATTCGCATTGTGCGTCGCCCAGTGCGTTGCACTAATGCTTTTTCCTGTCAGACTACAAAAAACCCAGTCTCTGAACTTTGGAAATTTTTGACAAATATTTGCACTAATGCGTCGCACAGTGCCTCGCACTAGTGCATTTCTTCACTAGTTGCTTCTTCCTTGAATTTTGACGTCCATAATTGATCCTCGTCCCCCGAACATGATCTCGACTTAATCCCTTTTGCTTTTACTTAGATTTCAAAGCCCTAAATAGCTCAAATTAGTTACATAACATCCACATAACTATGAATCACTCCTACAAGGCATAAAATACATAATAAGTGTAAAGCACTAATAACTAAAGTTCAAACACAATTAAAGTGCAGTAAAATATAGTGCGATAAGCGACTAAAGTCGCAGTACCGTCTAGCATGAGAAAAATGCATATCTATGCCTACATGCCAAGTATGGGTGTCAAATGAATAATTTCACGGTGATTTTCCTAGGTACTCTCACCCTTAATATACTCAAGTTGTCTATCTCAAATGCCCTCTTCATCACACATACACACACACAAATCACTCAGCATTGTACAGGTGCCTATCTCATAAGCCCCTCACCAAAGCACGTGTATATATATCATTGTGCCTGCGCTCACTGCTATTATGTCAGACTCAGGAGGGGCGGATCCTACCCAAGCGCTAATCAAAATCCTATAAGGCCTGCTGCGGCGGGCAACTTGATCCACAATGATAAATAAGCGAATAAGTTCTGTTGTGGCGTGCAACCCGATCCACAATAATAATAATAATAGTAATAATGAAAATATGGCCTATTGCGGCGTGCAACCTGATCCACAATAGCACTCACAATACGGCTCTCAGGCCCACCTTAGTCATCAATCTCTTAGTCTTAAGGTCTCACAATCTCGTACCACTCATCTCAAACAATGATAACATGCGATGTAAATGAATGATGAGTTGAGACTGAGATATGATATGCAAATAAAAATCGTGGGTAAGTATATAATTACAGATATAGCAGATAACTCAAACAATAGAAATAACATAAACATGAATCACAACTCAATTATTCTAACAAAGAGGAATTACACAGATAGAACAAGATATAACATCAAAACAAGTTCGATCTTAGTTTAATAGTCAACTTGAATCATATACATATCTTAGAACATAGTTCCTAGGGTTAAATACACTCAAATCCAAGTTTAGGTATGTTACTTACTCGAACAAGCCAAATCCAATACCGGGCAAGCTTAACAATACTCTAGAACTGCCATCCTGCGCGTATCAACCTCCGAACGACTCTAAACTAGCCAAAAGCAACTCAAAAACATCAAATAATGCCTAAAAAACAATACCAAATGATAAAGGTTGAATCTTTACTCAAATACTCAAAGTCAACCAAAAATTCAAACCAGGGCTCGCACCTCAGAACCCGACAAAACCCACAAAATCCGCCAACCCATTCAATACGAGTCCAATCATACTAATTTCACTCAATTCTGACTCTGGATCGATGTCCAAGGCTCTAAAATACAATTTAGGAAAGTTTAGACAAAACTTCCAATTTTTCTTTTGAAATCATCAATCAAATGCCAAAAACGAAGATAGAATCACAGAATATAATAGGCCGATTAGAAAATACTTACCTCAATTCATGTGGTAACAATCGCCTCCAAAATCTCCCAAATATGAGTTTCCAAACTCAAAATATGATAAAATGAGCAAAACCCTCGATTTATAACTTATGCCCAACAGTTTTCGCATTTGCGAATAATAGGACGCTTCTAAGACAATTAGTCTGCTTCTGGGGAAACCAGTGAAAGTCCGACCTTCCGCACCTACGTAATAAAGCCCGCTTCCGCGTAAGTGCAGGTGCGATACCAAACCATGCTTTTGCGCACTTCCTCGCTTCTGTGATCACAACTTCCGATTTTGTGCTATCGCAGATGCGCTCCCAGTTCCATTTGCACTTTTGCGCTATGACTGTTGCAACTGTGGCTCCGCACCTTCGCACAATATTCCATAGGTGCAGTGACACCAGGTAACCAAAAATCTCAGCAATGCTAATCTAATCTGAAATGGTCCGAATCAATCCGAAACATACTCGGGCCCCTCGGAACCCCATCAGAGTAAACTACAAGTCCCGAAACATAACGCGGGCCTATTTGATGCCTCAAATCAGACATAACAACATCAAAACCACGAATCGCACCTCAAATTAAACTTAATGAACATTTGAACTTTCAACTTCCATATCTGGTGCCGAACCATATAAAATATGCTCAGAATGACTTCAAATTTTGCACACAAGTTCCAAATGACATAACAAAGCTATTCCAATTCTCAGAACCACAATCCGAACCCGATATCATCATTGTCAACTCTTGGTTAGACTTATGAATATTCCAAACCGTCAAATTGCCAATTTTTGCCAAATAGTGACAAAACCTTCTAGAAACATCCAAATGTAGGGCATACGCCCAAGTCCAAAATTACCATCCGGACCTAACGGAATAATCAAAACTCCGATCCGGTGTCAAATATATAAGAGTCAAACTTGGTCAACCATTCCAATTAAAGCTTCTTAGTTAAGAATAATTCTTCCAAATCATTCCCAAATCCCCTGAAAATCAAAACCGACGATTCACACAAGTCATAATATATCAAATGAAACTACTCAAGACTTCAAACAGCTGAACGAAATGCAAATGCCCAAAAGGACAGGTTGGGTCATTACAGTCTCCCCTACTAAAACATACGTGCGTCCTCGAACGTGCCAAGAGTCGTTCCAAAGCCATCAAATCACTGTGTAAACCCACGTTGCAAATACCTGGCGGTGTTCCCACATCACCCCAATCCATATAATCATGAAAACACAACATAACTGAAGATCCCTACTTCAACATTAGACTGTAAACCTTAGAACCCCATTTCCAACATCCGAAATTCATTACAAGACCCGAATCTTGCATCTGCACACTGTGTAAGTCTGAACAAGCTGTTTCAAGACATAACCATAACCCTTGATATAATCACATGATATATCACATAACTCGCATACTCGTAGCAATAATTTCCGATCACAGTAGCTGCTCAAAAACTAACCCGGTACCGGTAATGTACCTCATATCAAATAAAACCTCATTAAAAACTTTCGTACACTGCCGATGATGAAAGAAACATGCAGAAATACATAACCACTCATTATATCAACATTTCATGGAGCTCTCTCTCGTTCAACAAGAACCAAAGCCAAATGCTAATCCGACTTTCGATATTATTCTTCCAAATACCGTAATCAAATCCAATAGCACCCATTCTAGGTCCAATGACCTCATCTCATCAAGCGCATCTATTCTACTGGCATGCCATATCAATACAACCTAAAGCCAGAAATCGTGCAATCTGTGCACCAATAAGCAACAATTCAAATGTATTCAAACATGGAAATTGACTCATATGTGAGAACCCCCATAAGCTCAACAAGTACCACCACAATTGCAATGCTATGAACTCATCACACATAGTAGAACCAAGACACATGAATCTATCACAAAAGATCATAACCCAAAATAACCCCGTTGTAAGGTGTCGCCGCATCCAAACAACAATCTGTATGAAATATGTCAAGCCACAATGCTCAAAATCAACAATCGCACGCAATTAGACATCAAGCACTCACAGTGTATGACCATAACCATGGAGAAGAGAATAACACAATATACCACAACACGGAAAGATCATAACCAAGCCACAATTAACCATTCAACACCCCAAGAGCCATCACACTCGCATTCTGTAGGAAGGCCCAAACATAACCTCATCATATGTGCATATATCCAACAGATCACAACCCATCATAGCATAGAAGAATAACACATAGAACATATCAGAACGTGAACAAGCTCAACTCTAATCGAATGACACATCCCCAACACTAACAGTGCTAAGTCAACAAATCCGACCCGGTGTAGAATACACATCCTCCTTGGGCCTACCAATGGGTCCCTAAATTAACTCCGGTTATCCCCATTGGATAAATAACCCTCCAAGCACATACATACAAAAGTCCACAATGACATATCCATAGCACATACTACCATATGTCTAACTTTGGCCACATCTTCACAGTACGAAACCGCGAAATAATTTTCTCTCCTAGTCTCCAAATCTGTAGAACACATGAATCACCATAGCCGATCCCAACTCCACCACTTGAGTGATTAACACATTTCTCATACACAATCATCCCACGAGATATATTTTTATAAGTCTCCCGGGCCACATAGCAAAATCTGAATATTAGCCATCGATCAACCAGGCGAGTACCGCAATACCAATGAAGCATCCGAAGTCAGAACACTATGTGCCTTCTGAAATAAGCATTCTTCTCAGCTAATACCAGGTAGTAATTGCATTCATCTAAACATCTAAGACTGTCCATGTTGTATAAATTCATGACCTTCCCTTGAAAACTCTGAACTGTGACCTTGTACAAGCAAATCCCAATCCCACACGATGCACCGTATCTATCATGCAATCATATGAAAATACGAGAACCACATAACCAACCGGGAGTCATAAGCAGCTTACATACTCAATTAGCTTGAAAACTTCCACCTAGCCCTATTCATGGGAAAATCACAACGCGTAACTCCTCGTGCCTATAGAAAATACCCATCCCAAGTCGTGGTAGAAATCATGGACAACTCTACGAAGCCCATTTGCACATAACTAAGCTACCATAACTGAATCCCTCTAAATCAACCAAGTTATACAGGTCGCCAAGCACAAGAGTATTGCAACAATAACACTTGTAAAGCCTCACCACACTATAAGAACCAAAAGAATTGATTATACCATTACCATATTGATCCAACCCACTACCAAGCTGTCCTCTTCTCCGAGTTCCTTCTGAATTACCCTCAAATTGATACTTCTCCTTGTCATAACACCACGATACTTACCCAAAGCTCACTACAAGAGATCCTAGCATGAACTATGTCTCCCTGAAGCCCACAAACTACTGTATCCCCTCATAAGCACCCAAAATACCGCATCCAAGTTACCCACAATGAAGAGACCTTATGTGAATCTAAAGTTGTTTTCTTAATCTCTTTGATACTGAAATTTAGAATCCATAATGATACAAAAATACTGCGAGTACCGACACCATCCAATGCAAATCTCAAATCTTAGCCATATACAAATCCGGAAAATTCTCGAATGCCACATATGAATCTTGAACTCTTTAGAACCTTCTCAAGAGTTATCCACCCCATTCGAATCTCAAATGCACCACCCAAAATGAGTCGAAACACTTGTGCCACATTTGCTCACCAACTCCAAAAGCAGTAATCCACACCTCTAAGCAACCGATTGAATCCATTTTCTCAGTACATTACATCCATCACGAATAACAAACTAAAATCATTCCAAGAATTTTATATATCCATAAGGTATAATACATCATGCATCTAGAAATTTACTTGTTTAAGTCATCCCCAAAACCAACCTCCACAAGTATGCCTCAGACCGAAACCAATACAACACCTAACCATGCAATCAAAATGTCGATAGCAGACTCTCTCACTTGGCTCAAAGCCATAGAACAAAATATTCGATCACTTAGGATACCCATACTCTATTACTGCCATAATCCCACACTTAGATTTAACTATATTCTTCATAATCTCATGCAACACAAACCATAAAATACCTCAAATTGTCTTCTAAGCTTGCATTTATCCTCATGACAGTCAAGTCAATTTTCTCAACCGATCCAAACTCAAATCGCAAAACATATAACCCACCGGTTGAAAGAAACTCTCCCCACAATATCATAAGATAACCCACCTGTTTAGCCTCAAATTGGCATTTCACTACGCACTACCATGGCCACAACCACCATGCAATCACTTAATCATCCTGAGTCTAAGCTCGTCAAGAAGATATAAGAATCTACTTCATCCCATAACCGAACAACATGAAAGATCCCTCAACACGATCATAACTCGAGACTATACAACACATCAATATAGAAATCAAGCATCCAATAGTCCTTTTCACATCCCTAGCAACATCAAAGCCATGTGAACACTTCTTACAGTCACCTCATATTCATCATATAGCTATACAAGCACTCACCGAGCCAAAAATCCAACTCCTTGGGATACTACTAGACATATAAGCCTAAAAGCACATGTTTACACAATTGAAACCACTGAACCTACGCTATGGTCCAACCCTTGTCTCAAGTCCTCCAGAATGGACCATCACCAAAACACATAAAACATATTTCATACCCATCCATGGAGTCACAAGCCGTCGATGCACATCTAATAGCGAGCGCTCACATAACATACGCGTGAGTGGAAGGAATTCAAAGAGATACGCTTTAAGCTAAATCAATGCCGCACCATAAGGAAAGAAAGATGAGAAGTTTATCCTAGATGCCTTACAGCGTCTCAAAGATAGGTACATACCTCATCATACCAATACGCAAGACTCTACAAGACATTTCCTCATGACTCGTAGAACCTATGAACCTAGAGCTCAAATACCAACTTGTCACGACCCAAAATCCAGCTAGTCGTGATGGCACCTGACCAAACCCGTTAGGTAGGCCAAACGATAGACAACACAACATAAATAGGATAACAGGAATCAATAAATAAAATAACTGAGCTTTCTATAAAAAAATCCCAAGGATTGGTAGTATAAGTCACGAGCTTCTAAGACATAGAATTTATAAAGATTGTACGACATAAGTTCATCATTTGCTCGAAATATGCATAAACAAATTTATAAATCTAAAGCTACCAAGAACAAGATGCAACTATAATCCGAACACAGGTACATCTTCAATGCCATCTCCCGCCGTATACAGCAACATCAGCTCCAAATTTGCACGCAAGGTGCATAAGTGTTGTATAAGTACAACCGACCCCATGTATTCAATAAGTAACAAACCTAACCTCAGGTTGAATGTAGTGACGGGCTCGGAAGAAGGTTAGTGTCCAACACTAATAGCCAATACCAACTAATAAATACATAATGGAGGCAGTAAAAGTAACAACACAAAAGATATCATGCTCAACTTATTCACAATTACATAAAAGTGTACATGCTTTCTAGGTATAACAGTCATGTCAGGATATTACAACTGAAAATCAACTAAACATGCGTTTATCAATAGAACTGTATTTCCATTTCACAGCACCAGGTAAGAATTTCCGTCTACCAATTAGCATGAGGACAATACATCTCTATGCCTACATGTCAATATATATGTCAAGTCATCAATTATAAAATAACATCTAGCATGAGGAATATACATCCCTATGCATACATGTCAAATGTATATGTCAAATCATGAATGTCACAGTACCGTCTAGCATGAGAAAAATACATCTCTATGCCTACATGCCAAGTATGCATGTAAAATGAATGATTTCATGGTGATATTCCTGGGTACTCTCACCCTCAACATACTCAAGTTTTCTATCTGAAATTCCCTCATCATCACACATACACACACATAAATCACTCAGCACTGTACGGGTGCCTAGCTCACAAGCCCCTCACCAAAGCAAGTGTATATATATCATTGTGCCTGCGCTCACTGCTGGTATGTTAGACTCCAGAGGGGTGGATCCTACCAAAGCTCTAATCAAAAGCCTATTAGGCCTGCTGCGACGTGCAACCCAATCCATAATGATAAATAAGCTAATAAGTCCTGCTGCACCGTATAACCCGATCCAAAATAATAATAATAATAATAGTAATAAAGCCAATATGGCATGTTGCCGCGTGCAGCCGGATCCACAATACCACTCACAACATGGCTCTCAGGCCCACCTCAGTCAACAATCTCTCAAGTTTCAAGGGCTCACAATCTCATACCACTCAGCCCAAGTAATGATAACATGTGATGTATCAGTGAATGATGAACAGAGACTGAGATACGACATGCAAATGAAGATTCATGACTGACTATATAATTACAGATGGAGTAGATAACTCAAATAACAAAAGTAGCCTCATTAAGTCTCAACCAAATAAACACAAATCCTAAACATGGTTTATAACATGAATCACATCTCTATTATTCTAAAAAATAGGAATTACACGGATAGAACAAGATATAACAACAAAGCAAGTCCGGTCTTAGTCTAATAATCAACTTGAATCATGAACACCCTGGTGCATGTGTCATGCCCCGAAATAGGGGGAGCGCGACCGGCGCTCAATCGAGTAAACCCGGCCGAGCAAGCCTGTTAGATTTTCTTCTACCCAAACTCATCCATGAATAAAGAGTTGATGAACTTCATTAATCAAACATAGAAAATATTTCATTAATAACTCCCATTTCATATCCACTAACAATTTCATTCATAATTTTTAAAATATTACAAGTTTATAGATATAATAAAAAAATATGTTTGCCAAATACCAAAATCTCTAGTTCAATTCCCCACATCAAACACCACCCATAACCTATCTACGGAGCCTCTAAGTACAACAGAAGTGAAGAATGGAAGTGCTAGCGACAAGGTCCCTACTATACCTCATAGTACAAAATACAATGTAGGATGACATAAAGCCGATAATAGAGTAGGGCTCACCAAAACTTATTGAATAGAGAGTGACTGCTAATGAGGACTAAAGCTGTACGCTGATGAACCACTTGCATCCACTAAAGATGCAGCGCCCCCGAAAAAAGGGACATTAGTACATATGGAATAGTACTAGTATGTAAAGCTAACTATCCTCTTTCAAATTAGAATGCCAACACAAAAGGGGAAACCATGGAAACTACAATCAACAATCAATGATATCCAATTTCCAAATTAAAACATAATAATTTTCAAAATACGAAGATAATATTATTTTTGGTTGGGAGATCTTTAGCACTGATATACAACTGTTCACAATATCACCGTTCACAATACCAATGTTCACAATTCCAATATCACCGTACTTCTAGCACGGAGTCCGATCACGACCCAATCAACTAAGCCATCTCATCCGAGACATCAACCACAATCACAATTTCAATTACAATTTCCAGCACAATCACCACCATATGTGCGGCATGGCATCCGATCATATCGACTAGGCCGCCTCATTCGAGACATCGTCCTTTTCTATCAATCATTACATTTTGCACTTCTTTCACATCTCTTCATTTTTATTGGCACTAGTGGCCACAGTTGTATTATTCCTCTTGGCACATTGGTCGTGTTTAATATTTCACATTTTTATTTCTTTACTTTCATGGATCATCATCATAACTATCAACAAATAGAATTTCCCGAAAATCACAACTTAAGTTCATTAGCAGTGAAGACTTTAAACACAATGGATTTTCTTTCCAAGAAATAGGGTAAAATGATTGGCAATCGAAGCACAAGTTAAAATCATGAATGTGTAACACATCATTTGTTCTTGAGATACTTTTCCCCAAAAATGGGGCAATACACAATTTCAACTCATGAAGACATAAGATCTCAAACACATTGGAAGTATTTACAAAGCATAGCATTAACTAAAACACCCGCATTTGGGCATAACTTGCGTATATGAGCTTTTAGACAAATCTATTTTCGAGTCAGTATGGAACAGTTGAATCAAGGCCTATTTCATAAGCTTTTCTCACATCATTCATTTCCTCGACACCATTGACCACAAGTATGACTTCTATTCTTAGCACGTTGGCCGCACTTTATATCTCCAATCCACTTATTTTACTTTCAAGCATCCATATAGATTATCAATAATAAGGCATTTCTATTCAAGATATTAAATACGCATTTGAGCAACTAAGCAAATTAAGGGTCTTAGGCACATGCGATTTCTAGCACAGTTTGACATGTTAGTTTTCATTAGGATCACATTTCCAAATTATAACATATTAACACACAGCCCATGCTTGATCACCTTCTCAAATAGTAACTTAACATACAAGGACATTTGGAATACAAATTGAATGCATATATCATTTGACACAAGGCTTATTCGAGATAATCAATTTATAATGGGCAACCCGAGACTTACAAGGCCATTGTGGGGGTCCAATTCTAAAAGAGGAGTTTATCCAACATACCTTGTTTAAGCTTTTCTTAAGTTACTACAACGTCCCAACACTTCTAGCAATAACAATCTATAGGAAGATATCGAAAGTTAGATAATAATTAGAAGAATTCACATGGTGTAACTCTCTTAGGAATTTTGTCAATCACCTAGCATGTAGAGTAGACCATAAAGCTCTACAATAGTAATCCCTTCCCCCCTCAACCAATTTCAACAAGAACTATCCAAAATGGTTCATTGACCCCACATACTACAATCTATTGTCACATGCATGTCATATTTCCAACCCTGCAATATATATAACTTGTAACCTCTTGCATGAAAGCTTAGGAGTAGGACTTACCCGGATAGATGATAATCTAGTGACTGGCTTTTCTTGATTAGAATATTAGGCTTCCTCCTCTCTCTAAAATTTCTTTCCTCTCTCTAAAATCACCAGATAAATGTCAAAAAATAAGCCCCAAAGGATATTTATCAAAGTGGGGTCGGGTTATAAAATAGCGAAAATGGACCGTCCTACTCAGGTCTGCGGTCGCAGAATGGACCGCAGAACAGATATGCAGTCCGCAATGTGTACCGCAAAAATTATGCCCAAACACTGAGTTGCACTGGACTGATCTGCGATATGTGTGCGGTCCGTAGATCACTTACGCGACCGCAGAATGGGCCGCAAAATAACCCAACAAAATTCTTCATGCCAAATCCGTGATGGAAGATCCGGACCAAGAAACAACTATGCAATTGCATAATGGACCACAAAACGACCTTCAAAATTCAACAAACTATGTGCTCAACTCTACGATGATTATGCGGCCCACAAAACGGTTATGCAGTCGCGAAATAGACCACATAATTTCCTTCTTCTGCCAACAATTTCCATCAACTCCTCAATCCTATAAGGACCCGTAAAATATTTTAACCAAAAACTCGAGGTTTCGTGGTGCCAAGTTAGATTCCTGCGTTATTATAGTAGAAATTCTTCGCGGCGAGCTTGCGAGTCACCATTCAGACTTTTTGGATTGAACAGTAGCCTACGGACTGAGAGGAAAATATTTCACAGAAGAACGTATTTCTGCGGCCCATTATGCGGCCGCATAATCACTCTACGGATCGCATAATGGCTGCAGAGTGAAGCAGTACGTTGGCCAGTTTGAGGTCAACTTTGTGGTCGATTATGCGATCGCATAACCACTATGCGGACCGCATATCGATCATATAATCTCTCTTGGATTTTTGCGGAGGGAGTTCTACGGTGCATTATGCGACCGCATAACGAGTATGCGGACCGCATACTGGTCGCATACCTAAGCCGTAAGTTCAGGCCCCTGAGGGCCATTTCTGTGGTCACTTTGCGGACCGCATAACCGTTATGCGGTCGCATATGCGGCCGCAGACCTGTGTCGGGGCACCCATTTTCTTAATTTAAAATCCGACCCCCCATTCCGTTAAAACACCACCTTTAGTCTATTTTGAGCTCATTTTCTGTTACTATAGAGTGAGAGAGGAAGCCTTAGAGTGAGAAAGTAACTCTCATCAATTATTCTTCAATTCTTGCTTGAAACTTTGAAGATTATCAAGGAAACCAATCTAGGCCTCCATCCTAGAGGTAAGAATCTATGCTAGTATTCAGATGGCGCCATTTGAGGCCTTGTATGGTAGAAGATGTAGATCGTCGATTGGGTGGTTCAAGGTTGGAACAACTGAACTAATAGGACCAGACCTTGTGCATCAAGCTACAAAAAAGTTTAAGATCATAAAAGAGCAGTTGAAAACTGCTCAGAGTCGTCAAAAGTCCTACTCGAATGTTCGACGCAGAGACTTAGAGTTCAAAGAAGATGATTGGGTGTTCTTGAAGATATCTCCCATGAAGGGGATCATGCGGTTTGGAAAGAAAGGGAAATTAAGCCTGAGGTATGTCGGGCCGTATAAAATCATTCAAAGGATAGGTCAGGTAGCGTACAAGCTTGAACTACCACCTGAGATGTCATTAGTACACCCGGTATTCCATGTGTCCATGTTGAAGAAGGTAGTTGGAGATCCGTCCGCTATTATGCCAGTTCAGACCATCGAGGTTAGTGAAGAATTGTCATATGAAGAAATTCCGGTTGCTATTCTTGATAGGCAGGTCCGAAAATTGAGAAACAAAGAAATTGCATCTGTAAAGGTGTTATGGCGAAACCAACAAGTCGAAGAAGCTACTTGGGAAGCCGAGAATGAAATGAAAGAAACGTACCCTCATTTGTTTTAATAGCCATGTAATAGTTTTATGAAGTTGTTTCCTTTAAAGTTTGTATCGTTTGTTCGGCTAATATAAAGACACTCCTTTCTAGTTGTATGTCCCCCATGAGGCTTTGGTTGGTATTATTTTGCATTCTGTTGTGTCATTTAATTCTATATATTTTGCTAAGGTGTGTTTCGGGGGCTATCTGGCAGGTGGATAGGCCTAAATACAAAGGAAACTCTGGCAAATTTTTAGAAAGTTAGAAAGTATGGCAAATTTGGGGCTCATGGTATGTGGCATGACTGAAACTGTGTTAAGTGAACCTTGGTCCTCATTCGAGGACGAATGATCTTAAGTGGGGGAGGATGTAAGGACCCATAAAAATTCTTAACCAAAAACTCGGGGTTTCGTGGTGCCAAGTTAGATTCCTGCTTTATTATCGGTTCGGACTTTTTGGATTGAACAGTACCCTATGGACTGAGAGGAAAATATTTCGCAGAAGAATGCATTTTTACAGCCCATTATGCGGCCGCATAATCACTCTGCGGACCGCATAATGGCCGCAGAGTGAAGCAGTACGTTGGCCAGTTTGAGGTCAACTTTGTGGTCGATTATGCGACCGCATAACCACTATGCGGACCGCATATCGATCGCATAATCCCTCTTGGGTTCTTGCGGAGGGAGTTCTGCGGTGCATTATGAGACCGCAGAACGAGTATGCGGACCGCATACTGGTCGCATACCTGAGCCGTAAGTTCAGGCCTGTGAGAGCCATTTCTGCGGTCACTTTGCGGACCGCATAACCGTTATGCGATCGCATATGCGACCGCAGACCTGTGTTAGGGCACCTATTTTCTTAATTTAAAACCCGACCCCCCATTCCGTTAAAACACCCCCTTTAGTCTATTTTGAGCTCATTTTCTGATACTATAGAGTGAGAGAGGGAGCCTTAGAGTGAGAAAATAACCCTCATCAATTATTCTTCAATTCTTGCTTGAAACTTTGAAGATTATCAAGGAAAGCAATCTAGGCCTCCATCCTAGAGGTAAGAATCTATACCCTAGCCCTAAATTTTTGAAACTTATACTGAAAATGAGTAATTAATAAGATGGTCCATGGGTATGAGGGTTGTTTATCTTGCATGCATGTGTGGTTAGAAGAGTGTGGAAAAGGAAACTAGAACCATGAATGTTTTCCTAATTTTGGGTTCAATTTGTATATTGCTAAAATAGATTGAGGTTGCTAAAGGTTCCGGATAATTGTAGAGTCTAAAGAAGTGCAATTGAGGTATGTATGGCTAACTCTCTTCTTCCTAGAATCGAACTCCTAGTGTCCGAATATTTGGTGTAAGTTCCGACTTGATCATACTAGAATTGTTTGACTTAGTGTGTTGGGTTAGAAGATTCATGTTCCCTAATTGTTTTAGATGTTTACCATGTCATCATGCTATTTGGGAACATGACTATGATTTTCCAAGCTCCTTCCCTTATGTGTGAAATGCCTTATGTGATGGTACTTATCGACATGAATGATGATGTTATTTGAACAAATAAAAAGGGAAAGACTTGAATTGTAAAATGTGCCCAAGTGCCAAGAACTACTTAATAAATGAGGTTGTTTGTGCCATGTAACGAATATGGGAAAGAAATGTGAATTGAGTGGACAGTCGAAAGAGATTATGTCTCAAGTGAGATGGCTTAGCCGATCAGGCCGAGATCGGACGCCATGTTGTACACATGGTGGCATTTGTATTGGAATCATTGAATTAAATTGTGGATATGGATATGTCTCACTTGAGATGGCTTAGCCGGTCGGGCCGAGACCGGACTCCATGTAAAAACACGGTGGCATTGTGAGTTGTGGCTTGGCACTAAAGATTATTAATCTAAAAAGATGGAAAGATTGAATTGGAAACTACGTGATCCTTACTTGGTGTTTTCTTTGTATTTCTATGAAGTACTTATTGATTATCATGACTGCCTTCTCTTTGTTTCACTGTTCATTCTACTCAGACTAGTGTTTGCCTTACATACTAGTACTATTCGACAGTACTAACATCCCTTTTGCCGGGGGTGCTACATCTTTGAATGGATGTAGGTGTCTCCATCGCAGATAGCGCTGATCGCAGATAGTGGTGCTCTCCCTCTCACTCATCACAACAGTCTTGGTGAGCCCCATTTCTTCCTGGGGTCATGTAGTCCTTCTTCTGTATAAGTTTTTATATTTTGAGGTATAGCCGGGGCCTTGTTGCCGGCATTGTCATGTTGCTCTTTTGTACCCTTAGAGGCTCCGTAGACATTTATGTGGGTCATGTATGTATGTTGGGGTGGTCGTTGGACCGAGTTGTATTTTGGAAATTTAACTATGGCATAATGCATAAAATGAAAAAAATGAACTAGCAACATTTATACACTTGTATAACTGATCTCTCCCCTGTTTTACAAATGGTGACGCATTCCCTTTTAGGATCATGAATGAGTCAGGTAGAGAAGGTTTACTAGGCTTGCTTGACCGGGTTCACTCGGTTGAGCACCGATCGCGCTCCCCGGGGTTGGGGCGTGACAAACTTGGTATCAGAGCCTAAGGTTTTAAAGTGTCCTAGGATGTCTTGGAGCCGTGTCTAGTAGAGCCCTTCTTATCGGTGTGTTGTCGACCACATCTATAATTAGGGGGCTACTTGGACATTTATGAATAATACCCTTCATTGTTTTTCTATATATCGCGATAGAGTGGGACATGAGGTTATTTTCCCTAACTCGTGCATTGTTCTAACTTTCAGTAAATGGCACCTAAGAAGAGAGAGAGAATTGGCCAAGAAGCCAATACCACCCCAGGAGTGGTTGTTGATCCCTTGCTTGATAATGCGGGTGAGGATAATCCCCCTACTATCACACTGCCTGATTCGTCTACTCCAGAACAGACTACCCCAGTTCCTACACCCGCGGACGATGCTATAATCCCTCCCGCCGGTATGCCTGTTCCGCCTCCAGCCCCAGCTCATGGTCCCGGTATTTCTGATGGGGATCTTAGGGGAGCTATTCAGATGCTGACTCAGTTAGTAGCTTCCCAGGCTCAGAGGTCAAATGTTGTACCCACCTTATTTAGCTTGCAAGGAGATTCAGGTTCCTTCAGTTAGACCCTCCAGTGTTCACAGGTACAGATCCCGGGGCAGACCCTCAGGATTTCATTGATGAGATGCATAAGACTCTCCGAGTTATGCGTGCTACTGATGTAGAGGGAGTAGAGTTGGCCTCTTATCGTTTGAAAGGTGTGGCATATTCCTGGTTAGAAATGTGGGAAGATTCCTGGGAGGAGGGGAGCCCTCCGACGAAATGGAGTGAGTTCGCGGATGCCTTCATAGATCATTTCTTGCCTGCCGAGACTAAGGCAGACCGTGATGCGGAGTTTGAGACCCTTAAACAGTGTAGTAGGAATGTGTGGGAGTATCACAGGGAGTTCATGCGCCTGTCGAAGTATGTTGTTCATATGATGCCGACTATGGAGGCAAGAGTGCATCGATTTGTGCAAGGCCTTAGCCCTTTGGTTATTACTGAGACTGCCACAGCTGCTCTAAATTATGACATGAACTGTGGAAGGATGGTGGCATTTGCCCAAGCTACGAAGGCTCGAAAGTTAAAGCTCAGGATGGAACGGGAAAGTAGTAGTAGGGCCCGATCAGCGGGAAACCTTGGGGACTCATTCGGAGGTGGGAGATCAGCTTCTCGGGGGGGATCATCAGGGCCACCCCAGTCTTATGCTCAGTCTTCAGCTAGTGCCCCGCCATCAGGTCACGGTTAGCAGTAGGGGAGTCACTTTAGGCCCGGTCAGGGCAGCAGGGGGTCCCACCATCAGGGACGATCAGGAGGGAGATTCCAGAAGAAGCAGAGGGTCCCATGCCCTAAGTGTGGGAGGATACATTCGGGAGTCTGCTACCTGGACATGCCAGTATGTTACGGATGCGGAATGAGAGGCCATATTCAGAGGGAGTGTCGTGCATCCCGTCAGGGGGCAGGCAGGGGCACAGCTCAGTCATCCAGTCCTACAACTGCCACATCTTCAGCACACCCTCCAGCTCGAGGCTCTTCAGCACCCGCAGGGCATGGTGCAGCTAGGGGTGGTGCACAGAGTTCGGGAGGACCCAGCCGACTCTATGCTATGAGTGGTCGACAGAGTGCGGAGGCTTCCCCAGATGTCGTCACAGGTATATTGACCGTTCAATCTCATGATGTGTATGCCCTTATTGATCCCGGATCTTCTTTGTCCTATTTTACTCCTTATGTTGCTACGAGCTTTGGGGTAGAACCGGAACGAGTCTATTATGGTCGCACATGTTTATAGGGATTGTGTTGTCACGGTGCGTGGTCGGGATACCATGGTCGATCTTATTGAACTAGGGATGATTGATTTTGATGTAATAATGGGAATGGATTGGCTTTATTCATGTTTTGCCAAACTCGATTGCCGAGCCAGAATCATGAGGCTTGAGTTTCCTAATGAGCCAGCTGTTGAGTGGGAGGGGAATAATATTATGCCAAAAGGTAGGTTTATTTCTTACCTTAAGGCCACAAAGATGATCAGGAAGGGGTATATTTACCATTTGGCCCGAGTTACGGACACCACTACTGAGGTGCCTACCCTTGAATCTGTACCAATTGTGAATGAATTCCCCGATGTATTTCCGGATGAGCTCCCTCTAATTCCTCCAGACAGGGAGATTGATTTTGGGATTGATGTGATGCTGGGCACGCAGCCTATATCCATTCCACCTTATAGAATGGCGCCGACAGAATTAAAGAGCTAAAGGAACAACTGAGGGATTTGCTAGAGAAAGGTTTCATCCGACCGAGTGTGTCGCCTTGGGGCGCACCGGTTCTCTTTGTCAGGAAAGAAAGATGGATCGCTGCGGATGTGTATTGATTACTGGCAACTCGACAAAGTCACAATCGAAAACAAATACCCATTGCCTAGATTAGATGATTTGTTTGATCAATTACAAGGTGCTAAGTTATTCTCCAAAATTGATTTGCGGTCCGTGTACCATCAATTGAAGGTAAGGGAGCAGGATATTCTGAAAACAGCTTTCAGAACTTGGTATGGGCACTTTGAATTTTTTGTAATGTCTTTCGGGCTAACAAATGCCCCGGCAGCTTTCATAGATCTTATGAATCGAGTCGTCAAGTCGTTCCTTGATTCCTTTGTGATAGTATTCATTGACGACATCCTTGTGTAGTCACGAAGTCGAGAGGATCACACCAATCACCTCAAGGCAGTTCTGCAAACTCTTCATCAACACCAATTGTACGCAAATTTCCCAAAATGTGAATTTTGGCTTGAATCTGTTACATTCCTGGGTCATGTCGTCTGCGGAGAAGGAATTAAGGTTGATCCTCAAAAGATTGCAGTGGTGAAAGATTGGCTTAGACCTACTACTCCAACAGAGATTCACAGTTTCTTGGGTTTGGCCGGGTATTATAGGAGGTTCGTGGAGGGGTTCTCCACTCTTGCCTCTCCATTGACTAAATTGACGCAGAAGGCGGTTAAGTTCCAGTGATCTGATGCTTGTGAAAGGAGCTTCCAGAAATTGAAATCCAGATTGACTTCAGCGCCGGTATTGACCCTGCCAGAGGGTACCGAGGGGTTTGTTGTGTATTGCGATGCTTCAAGGATCGGTATTGGGTGTGTATTAATGCAACATGATAAGGTTATAGCATATGCTTCAAGGCAACATAAGAATCATGAAAAGAACTATCCAACTCATGACTTAGAGCTTGCGGTGGTGGTTTGTGCATTAAAAGTTTGGCATCATTATTTGTATGGAGTCCATATAGATGTATTCACGGACCACAAGAGTCTTCAATACATCTTCAAACAGAAGGAATTGAACTTAAGGCAGAGAAGGTGGCTTGAATTGCTCAAAGATTATGACATCAACATTTTGTATCATCCGGGGAAAGCTATTGTGGTGGCGGATGCTCTTAGTCGGAAGTCTATGGGTAGTTTGGCTCACTTGGAGGCATGTCAAAGGCCCTTGGCCCGTGAGGTTCACCAGTTGGCTAGTTTGGGGGTTCGTCTTGCGGACTCTAATGAAGGGGGAGTGATTGTGCGGAATAGGGCGGAATCATCGCATGTGACAGAGGTCAAGGAGAAGCAATACAATGATCCAGTGTTGGTACAGATGAAGGAGGGGATTCATAAACACAAGACTACGGCCTTTTCTCTTGATGTAGATGACGGTACATTATGGTACCAAGGGCGACTATGTGTTCCAAACGTAGGTGGTCTTCAGGAAAGAATCATGGCAGAAGCTCATACTTCTAGATATTCCGTGCACCCAGGTTCTAAAAAAATGTATCATGATCTCAAGGAAGTTTACTGGTGGAATGACATGAAGAGGGGTGTGGCGGACTTTGTGGCAAAATGTTCAAACTGTCAACAAGTGAAGCACGAGCATCAAAGGCCCGGTGGGTTAGCTCAGAGTATAGAAATTCCAATGTGGAAATGGGAAATGATCAACATGGATTTTGTGATTTTCTTTGTATTTCTATGAAGTACTTATTGATTATTATGACTGCCTTCTCTTTGTTTCATTGTTCATTCTACTAAGATTAGTGTTTGCCTTACATACTAGAACTACTCGACAGTACTAACTTCCCTTTTGTCGGGGGTGCTACATCTTTGAATGGATGTAGGTGGTTCCATCGCAGATAGTGCCAATCACAGATAGTGGTGCTCTCTTTCTCTCCTCACAGCAGTTTTGGTGAGCCCCATTTCTCCCAGGGGTCATGTAGTCCTTCTTCTGTATAAGTTTTTATATTTTGAGGTATAGCCGGGGCTTTGTTGCCGGCATTGTCATGTTGCTCTTTTGTACCCTTAGAGGCTCCATAGACGTTTATGTGGGTCATGTATGTATGTTGGGATGGTCGTTGGACCGAGTTGTATTTTGAAAATTTAACTATGGCATAATGCAAAAAAATGAACTAGCAACGTTTATACACTTATATAACTGATCTCTCCCATGTTTTACAAATAGTGACGCATTCCCTTTTTTGATCATGAATGAGTCGGGTAGAAAAGGTTTACTAGGCTTACTCGACCGGGTTCACTCGGTTTAGCGCCGGTCGCGCTCTCCGGGGTTGGGGCGTGACAAGTCCTCAAACACATATGTCTACCTCGGCACCACAAAACTTTAAATTCGTTGGCGAAATTTTACGGGGCCTTACAGCATGTCCACACGCTCGCCACCTAATATGTGTGTCACCCCTATACATCTGTTATAACATAGTTCCCAGCGCTAAATACCCGCAAATCCAAGATTAGATATGTTACATACCTCGAACAAGCCAAATCCATTATCAAACAATCCAAATAACACTATATACACGCCATACCACGCATATCAACTCCGAATGGCTCGAAACTAGCCAAAAGCAACTCAATAACATCAAATAATGCCTAAGAAAATAATCCCAAATGATAAAGGTCGAATCTTTACTCAAATACTGAAAGTAATCCAAAAATTAAAACCCGAGCTTGCACCTCGAAACCCGACAAAACTAAAAAAACATTCGCCAACCCATTCAATTACGAGTATAACCATACTAAATTCTCTCAATTCCGACTCTGAATCGATGTTCGAAACTAAAAAATTCAATTTAGGAAAGTTTAGACAAAAACTCCCAATATTTCTTTCGAAACCATCAATCAAATGCCAAAAATGAAAATGGAATCATGGGATATAATCAAAATCGAGTAGAAATCACTTGACCCAATACATGTGGTGAAAATCACCTCCTAAAGCGCCCAAATCCGAGCTACCCAACTCAAACTATGCTAAAATGAGCAAAAATCTAGTTTTTAACTTATGCCCTGAACATAACGTGGACTTATTCGAGGCATCAAATCACACATAACAATATCAAAATCATGAATTGCACCTTAAATCAAACTTAATGAACTTTTAAAGTTTCAACATCCAAAACTCGTGCCGAACCATATCAAATCAACTCGGAATGACTTCAAATTTTGCACATAAGTCCTAAATGACATAAGAAGCTATTCCAATTCCTAAAACCATAATCCGAACCCGATATCATCATAGTAAACTCCCAGTCATATTTATGAACATTCCAAACCTTCAAATTTCCAACATTCGCCATATAGTGTCGAAACCACATCCACATGCAAATCCGGGCATGCGCTCAAGTCCAAAATTACCATCCGAACCTAAAGTAGCCATCAAAACTCCGATCCAAGGTCAAATATACAAAAATCAAATTTGGTTAACTCTTCCAATTTAAAGCTTCCCAGTTGAGAATCATTCTTTCAAATCAATCCCGGATCACCTGAACACCAAACCCGACGATTCACAAAAGTTATAATACATCAAATGAAGCTACTCAAGACTTCAAACAGCTGAACAAAATGCAAATGCTCAAAACGACAGGTTGGGTCGTTACACCATTTTGCTATGAAAGTGTCACTTTTGCGACAGGGTGCTGGGTTGGTCAAGTTCACAAATGCGAATCTAGGACCACATTTTCGATGAAGGGATTTGTCGCAAATGCGAGGGGTTTGTCGCATTTGCGAGTTTTGAGGAACTGGGGCACTATTTGCTTTTTCGGATAGTTGTTCGCATTTGCGGGCATCACAATTGGGAACACGAGTTTGCAATTGCAATAGCTACAGCTTGGTAAAAGTGGGAAATTTCAAGACTTAGCTCATTTTTCAACTCTAGACTCCATTGAGGTGATTTACTAAGAGTTTTTTCTATCCAAATTCATTAGCAAGCAACTCTAATTTATTTTCCACCAATTCCTATTTCTTTTTTATGAATTTCTTTATCAAATCTATCAATTTTAAGGTAGAAATTAGGGGTTTTAGGAACTTTATAAATTTGAGATTTAGACCTCGAATTGAAGTTGGATTTTGAAACAAATCACATAACCGGACTCGGGGGGTGAATGGGTAAACGAGATTTGGTCTGAATCTCGGATTTCGACCACTTAGGCCTAAGGTTGACTTTTTAAATTTGGTTAATGATTGAAGCTTTTTCATCTGTGGGTAGTTTCTGAAGCTTGTTTTGGATTGTTTGAATGATATTTGGCTAGATTCAGTTGGTTTGGATGCTTGTTCTAAAGAAAAAGTCGTGGTTGATTGTTGATTTGATTTTGAAAAGAGGTAAGTGTCGTGGTTAATTTTGATCTGAGGGAACTAGGACTTGTTTGGTCTATTTGGTATGTGAATTATGTGTGGGGAAGACGTATATGCAAGCTGACAAGTGTATATGCACTGTCATGGGTTCAAGCATGTGGGATGGGCTATTTATCATTATGTCATTTTTTATTCCATGTTATATCAAGTTACGTGATTTGATTGTTACATGCCATTACTTGTTATTGTTGCCTTTACTTGTTACCTATTATTTAACTGTTGCTTGTTCTTGTTACATATTCCTTGATCAATATTTTCTTACATGCTATATGCTTTCACCTGTACTAGTTGAATATTTTCACTGTTTCATGCCTGTACTTGCCTTTATTGCTTTTACCTTACTTATTGCACGTTATTATGTTATACCCAATTGTAACGACTCGACTAGTCAAAGGCATTTCAAGGTTCGTGTTGTCTTACGATGCGAGGATACTTTATGAGTTTGAGTTATTGGTTGTACTATGTTTGTTCTCATAGTTCATTGGTGATTTGTATGCTTTAGTTCCTTTTTATGTTGGAAATTCGAGCATTTAGGGGTCTAGCTTGCAGATATAAAAAAGCGAAAGATTCAATCTAGTCCCCCCTTTGCTTGCTTTTTAGGACATGTAAGACAGCCTAGCAGATCCTTTTTAATGTCCATTAAAGGTTATACGGGAAGAGGATTTCCAATATTCACCATCGAAAGGAGGGAAACTTGTTGCATTGGGTATTTATTGGTAATGGGATGATATTTGGAACGGGTTGCATGCCATAACAGAATGAAAATGAATTGATATTGAGAACGGGTTGCGTGCTGCAACAGATATTGAAATGATATTGGGATCGGATTGCTTGCCGCAATAGAAGTTGATTGGATTTGGGATCAGGTTGTATGCCGCAACGAAAAATGATGTGTTGTAACTGTTTGTGGCTGTGATGTTCTATTATTTGAATTGAGATATTAGCTTTGAGATGATTTTATACTGGGGCCCTTTTTTAGTTGACCTTCTAGTCTAATTGTTATAAGTTTATCTGTTTTCTCTATATTCATGTTGTTTTCTGTTTATTATTCGCACAAGTTTGTAGTAAATGTCCTGTCATTGTATCGTCACTACTTCGTCAAGGTTAGGCTCGCCACCTATAGAGTTCATTGGGTCGGTTGTACACATACTACACTTCTGCACTTCTTGTGCAGATCCAGATATAGGTCCTAGCAGTGCATAGAGGAGATTGCTCGGGCCAGATCTATCCAGGAGACTTGAGGTAGAGTTGCACAACGTACACAGTCTCTGAAGTCCCCTTTCTACCTTGTTTTATTCTTTACCTTCTTTCAGACAACTGGATTTAATTTCAAACTATATTTGTAGCATTTTAGTCGCTCATCTACTTGTGACTCCAAACTTCTAGGATTAACATGGACAACGTTACTTATAGATTTATTTCATGTATGAGTATTTCATTATTTAATTACCAATACTCTGCTTTTAACTTTTTAAACCACTTAATTCTTTAGCTAATGGTGGCATGCCTAGCAAGCGGATGTTAGGTGCAATCACAACCCCATGGTTGGGATTTTGGGTCGTGACAAGTTAGAATCAGGGATAAAAGTTGCCTAGGTCTCACGACTCATGTGCAAGCTTAGTAGAGTCTTGAGGATCACTACGGGGACGTCTATACTTATCTTCTAGGTTCTATAAAGATTTAGGAAATTTCACTTTCTTTCCTTCTATATCATGCGACTTTATTCTATCACCGAGTTTGAATCATTTTTCTATTAATCAGGATCCGGAGCCTGAGGTTGCAACCACTAGTAGGGGTAGGGACCGGGGCCGAGGTGGAGCCAGAGCCATAGGCAGAGCTCAGCCTAGAGCACGTGCAGCAACACTTGTTGTCGAGCCTCAGATCGAGCAGATTGAGGAGATCCCTGATCCGGCAGCGCTAGTGGACCATCTCAGGTCCTGGATGGGTTCATCACCACCCTAATGCGTCGAGATGCCCTAGTCCGCCTAGTTGGCCTTATGGAGAGAATAGACCAGGCCAGTTTTTTCCCTATGGCTCCTGCCGTCTCTCAGGCTGCGGGAGGAGCTCAAACTCCCGCTGCTCACACTCCACAGTACATGGCTCATGGGTATAGGTCTACCAGTTGAGGAAGCTCAACCTATTGTTGCTACAAAGCCCAGGGAGAGTTCATGATGTCAATTTGAGCACCTTCCGCAGGGCATCATGTTCGTCACTCAGATTGAGACCAGATTCATGGATTTATCACACAATGCAACTATCTTGATCCTATTGAGAGGGAGAGAGTGGGGAGGTATATATAAGGCCCTACATATGGTATAAGGCTACATATGGCCAGAGAGATCGAGGATGATATTTCTTTTACTTGGGTCGTGAAGATAGCTAGGCGGATAGAGAGGATTCGTGGCCAAGGTAGAGAGGCAGCATATGATAAAAGGCCTCATCATTTTGATAGTTTCAGTGGTGCCTCATCTTGAGGTAGGGGCTCATTTGGTATAGGCCATCCTATCAAGACGGTTCAGTCATCACTTCCTATGGTCCTTCAGTTGGTTACAGTGTGTAAGGGTCACGTTCCAAGTAGCCGATATTCAGTGCACCTTTAGCTCCTATCAGTGCACCACTGCTAAAGAGTTACTACGGTGGTCATTCGGGTCATCCCGGACAGTCTTAGACTTAGCAGTTATGCCAGTCGAGGGGTTGCTTTGAGTGTGGAGATGCAAGTCATATCAGGAGGTCGTGTCCTAGATTGAGGAGCAGCAGGGTACGCGTGCCATGATTCCGACATTAGTTGCTCCACCATCCACTAAGCCAGCTAGAGGCGAGGGTTAGGCAGCCCGAGGTAGAGGTCTGACAACTAGAAGTGGAGGCCAGTCAGTCAGAGGCCGTCTGGGTGGTGGAGGTCAGATTGGTGGGGCTCAGCCCCGTTGCTATGCATTCCAGCTAGACCTAAGGTAGAGTCATCTTATGCGATCGTCACAGATATCATATCAGTTTGTCATAGAGATTCATTAGTTTTATTTTACCCGGGTTCTACTTATTCTTGTGTATCATCATTTTTTTCTTCATATTTAGATATGTCTCGTTATCCTTTGAGTACTGCTGTTTAGAGTCTACGCCCGTTGGGGATTCTATTATGGTGAACCGGGCCTATCATTTTTGTTTGGTCACTATTGGTAGATATGAGACTAGTATTGACCTTCTCTTACTTAATATGGTGGATTTCGATGTGATTTTGGGCATGGATTGGTTGTCACCGTATCACGTTATCTTGGATTATCACACCAAGACTGTGACGTTAGCATGTCGGGGTTCGCTAGGCTGGAGTGGAGAGGGACTCTTGGACACTCAACTAGCAGGGTAGTCTTATATTTGAAGGCTCAACATATGGTTGAGAAGGGGTGTTTGGCGTATTTGTCTTATATCCCCGACCCCACTCATGAATATACGTATGAGATATAAAATTCAAGAAAACTTTCTAATAAATACACACAACGCGGGAGAAATCTGAAAAGGACGTATGCTTTTCACGACTATTCAAGTAGCTCATCAAGTATTTAAAATGGCAAGTCCAGCACTTTACCCAAGCCTAGTCTCACGCTAAAATAATAATTAAGACATTTAAACAGGCAAGAAGTACAATTAAAGTATGGTATGAGTCTACGTCTACCTGGATATAATAAAAAACCTAACATACGCACGGACACTCGTCACCTCATACATGCGTAGCTCTCATAACACATGGCACATAGCAAATATAGCACCTACGAGGTAAATTCCCCCTCACAAGGTTAGACATGAGACTTTCCTTGGTGCGAAATCCGATAACCGGCTCCAACGCCTCTCTAACACCACAAACAAATGTAAAACGATCTAAAACTAGTCAAAGAACGTGCAAACCAATCAAAATATACTCAATGACTCATAATTTAATCAATTAGAAATAATTCCCAACTCTACACGAAAAGTCAACAAAGTCAACCCCTGGCCCACGCGCCTGGATTAAAAAAATTCTCGAAGATAAATGCTACACATAACACCATGAACTCAAATATATAATTTATTCCCTTTTCTATGTCCAATTTCGTGGTCAAAATCTAAAAATACAATTTCTAGATTTTCTTCAAAAATCCCAAAAGTTTTACCAATTTTCTTGTTCAAATCCATATATAATTCATGTATCTAACTCACAATAAGTGGGGATCACTTACCTTGCAATACATGATGAAATTCTCCCCTCAAAGAGCTCTAAAACTCGCCCTACCCAAGTGAAATATGAGGGAAATGGGTCTAACCCCCGAAATAAAATACATTCTGCCCAAGCCTTTCCTCTTCGCAATCATGGAAGAACCCTTGCGATCGGGAAAGAAAAATTGCAGTTACCCTAAAGTATTCTACGTGATCGCGGAAGCAACCTTGCGATCGCGGAGTCCAATCTAGCCTCATACAGGATTCCTTCTTCGCGAACTCGAGGTCCTCTCACGATCGCGTTCCACAACCTACCAAGTATTCGGAACGTGAGCCCAGCTCTGCGAACACGAAGGCCAACCTTCCAACTCCTGCAAATATCCTTTTGTGATCGCGAAATTCCCACCGCGATCTTGATGAACAATTCCTTCCAAGCTCCAAGTCAATCTTTGTAATCGCGACTCACCCTCCACGATCGCGATGCTTATCAAGAACACCAGAATCCATCAGTTGCAAAACTTGGAGAAATGGTCCGAAACCACCCCAAAACATCCTAGGCCCTCGGGACCCCGTCCAACCATACCAACTAGTCCCAAAACCTTATCCTAACTTATCAAAGACTCGAAACACCACGAATGACATTATAACCATGAATCGACGATCAAAATCCTTGTTTTAACTTACAAATCTTCAAACTTCGCCAAGCGCATCCAAATCACACTTAGACATTCCGGATCACAACAAAACTTCTCACACAAGTTCCAATCAAGTACATGAATTCTCGGAGTCCGATAACACCAATGCACACTCTAGGTCAAACATAGCAAATTTCTAAACCTTCAAAATGAAAAATTCTGATATTAAGCACTGAAACGCTCATGAACCATCTGATACTCAACCTGAATATACGCCAAAGTATGAAATCACCTTATGAACTTATAAGAACCTTAAAATGCCGATATTGAGGTCATTTACTCAAAAGTCAAACCTTGGTCAACTCTTCCAACTTAAAGCCGAACGACATATTAGAGCCAATATGACCAGTCGGGTAGTGACATTCTCCCCCACTTAAACATATGCTCGTCCTCGAACGTGCCAAGAACCGTTCCAAATTTTCTAAAATCATAGTATAACTCTCTGTGCACATACTCGTGCCATCACAATCCATGTGAGCACATTAGCTCAACCCACGATGAAGATCCTT